>NC_073692.1:315432093-316032093 GCF_029784155.1 Uranotaenia lowii | reverse complement strand
TTGAGTGGTTCGAAAATTGATGGGCAAGGTGTTGCCCTTCTTCGGGAATCTTTAGCTTGGCATAAAAATTATGACACCGTTTATGATGATTGAGTCCATCTGCTGCATCGGACCGTTAAAATTGAACCGTTTGACTCTTAATTTTAACTTCAAAAACCTTCCGTTCGATGTTGGAACAAATCGTCGAAGAAAGCGCAAAAAGCGCAACAAATTTGTAAACCGTTCTTTTTGCCGAGCGTCAATGATTAGCGCAAATTTATGATCTGACCAGTCAATTCATCGCATTTGAACCGTGGAGAATTCAACTTCTCTCTCAATGCTCCAAAATCTGTTCCAAAAGACAACCGGACCCGGTTGTCGGTAAATAAGCCATAACAGTTTCACGGATTGTGAACTTTTCTTAAGATCACTGTCTCACTAACTGGACAGAAAGCAGCGCAGAGAAAGGATATTCGACCGATCCCTAACGGCTGCAGTTTGGTTCAATGAAACCTTTTTGTGGATGCTGATTAGCTAAGGAGTATGGTTTTGAATATGGCATTGTTAGCATTAGTTCAAACTGATTCAAGAAACTCTGCTGGCTATAATGTGAACTCTGAGCGAAATTTATGATGACCAGCTGAACAAAACTTTTAACTTCATTGAGAAGTTATGAATTGAGAGAAGGCAAAGTTAACAACCTGGTAAATTACAAATGAGCTATCCCAAGTTACACAGAATAAGCCAACTAGCTTTTATGAGTTTTATTATATTTTTCATAAAACACATACTTTCGTATTTTTAATTAGGCTTTCATAATAAAGCAATAAAAGCAATTTTGAATGACTCAAACAATGACACTCAAACTTATATCGCTAGTATTTTAAAGCTAAGTGTCTTCTTGTCCTGGTGTTGATTTGTAATGGCGTCAGATTGATGCAGTGTAATTTATTTTTGTTTGTTCTGGTAAAAATATAAGGAAATATTTGAACACGAGACGAGCACCAAAGTGTTGATGTTAGCTCGGGACGAGCACCTTAGAGTTGATGTTAGCTCGGGACGAGCACTTAGATGTTGATTTGAGCTCGGGACGAGCACTTAAATGCTGATTTTAGCTCGGGACGAGCACTTGAAGTGATTTTGAGCTCGGGACGAGCACCTTATTATTGATATTAGCTCGGGACGAGCACCTAAGTATTGACATTAGCTCGGGACGAGCACTTAATTGTCGATTTAAGCTCGGGACGAGCACTTAAATTAATTCGAGCTCCGACTTGAAAGATAAAGGCCCTTATTCTGCGCCGCGCGTGACGTGATGATTGTCACCTCACCTCGGAGTCACCGTGAGATTTGTCACCTTATTCCCGTAGTCGATGTGGGTAAAGTGACAGAGGTTCATTCGTAGGTGAGTGACTGAGTGAGCTCATGTGTCAAACTAGCTCGGTTTGTTTTGTTTTGCTCGCGTTTCCGAATTTTAAAATTAGTTTTTCAATCAACAACTGCGAATTTCGGTTCGGAAAAGACCATATTTTACGGTGTTAGCAAGTCGTCCAGGACGGATTTGGAGCCAAAATTTGCAGCGGATGAGCCGCTGACTGATTGGAGTAAAAAAACTAGCCGCAAGTTATTTTCCTACACCGTAGCCACCACAAGGCCGCTGTGGAAAAGCAGTAGTAAGCAACCAAGGAAGGAAAGGTTTCAACTTTTTGTACCAATTGTGCTTGCTTTCCGTTTTGCAGTGAGGCGGTGCCAATTTCTGAGGCTACGTGTTGTCGGAAAATCTAATCGTTGAGACAATTTCGCACCAACATCCGGAAATGTCCAATCGCCACGGAAAACCGTAAGTACAGTGAAGGAACTCTAGAGCAACATAAACAAAAATTCTAAAAGTGTTCGATTTTCCAGCTGGAAACTGCACAGGTGCGGAAATCTGCCACAAGCGGAACATGATAGATGGTTTCCAATATGCCGCCTTGCGAAGTAACTGCCCATGATGCTGGATGATTCAACGCCCCTTATCGTACTGGACTTGAAAAGTGGCAGCTGTCTGAAATTTGCAACAGGCAATCCGGGAAGCCAATTAAATTTTAAATATTTTTTGTCGGCTACCTTATAGTCATATTATGCACCAAATAGAGTGATGTAAAATCTACAAATAAATTATTTTAAGGTACAAACTAATTGCATAATAGAGTTGACCGTTCAATTCGCAGTACTGGCTCATTTAGGAATTATTCCGAAATACTCAGAATCAGATTTCAAATTTCATATTTTTCCCTAAAATCATTTTAAATGCTCAAAAAAAACGACAAAAATTTTAAAATCGTTTCAATTTCATGCAATTGTTCTTGCTTGTTCCACTGGATGCAAATTATTGGTTAAATTATTGCCGAGTCGGTACCTGAATCGGTACCGACAATTGTCACCTAAAATCGTCACCCGAATGCGACGATTCTCACCCACGGTGACTACGAGGATAGAGTAAGAACTCACAACGTTCATCCGAAGTGACGTTCCTCACCTAAACCGACTGCTGGAATAGAGTGACTTGGGTGACTCGACTATCATCACGTCACGCGCGGCGCAGAATAAGGGCCAAAGTTTAGTTCGGGATGATATTGACAACAGAGCCAAGTGTTAATTTTGGCTGAGGACGATTACTTTAGTGTTGATTAAAGTCCACACCGAAAATCTTAAAAATTTACTGAAGCTCGAGATGAGCATTAAATTATTGATTAGGTTTATAGTTACTCTGGTGCGGAGGCATCTTCCAATGTGTTTTGCCATGTTTCAAAAGGGAACGTGTATAATAGTTTTTTTTTTGAATTTTTATTCGGAACAATCATGTTCGTCAAAAATTTCTTAACCCTAGTTTTGTTTATTATGGCCTATATTTGTTAAAAAAAATGGAACTATCTCGAGACTAGGTAGAGAAGAACTATTTGTAAATTTAAATGTACCTTCTATAAGTTTTCCAATAAAAAGGTTTGATGCCGCAAAACTGATTTGGTATAATTCCGGATTTTCAGACTTGTTATAATCAAATTCTCCAAAATGTCAAGCTCAGGAAAATACGTTCGTGCTCCAACATACGAGAGCGAAGAGGAATACGTAAATGAACTGGAAGTTTCCAGCCCAGGAAGGTATGTCCGTCTTAACCAACCTAACGACAATGCTCACCGCGTTGATGAAAGTGAACAAGAAAACGACCCCTACGCTGTTTATTATTCAACTGTTGATCCGGATCAAGAAACTCAAGAACTTCGGCAAAAGGTACTAGAATTAGAAAGAACTATTGCCGAATTGTCGGGTACTAAAACACGAGATTCCGAACCCAGTAGTACTCCAGTTCCAACGCCGATTAATGATGTCAGCTCCTCAGTGCTACGGTCAATACCAGCAATTACGACAACCGTTATGTCCTATGATACTAGTGCACCCAGCATTAGATGGGACAACATTAAACCGTTCCCAAGCGGTGTACCAGCGAATAAAATGTGGGAGGCTTGGACAAAATACTTCGAGAATTTTGAAATTGCAGCCTCATTGTCCAATGCTCATGACCCGGTGAAGCGATCACAACTGCTGTATTTATCCATCGGAGATGAGCTCCAAGGAATCGTTCGAGCGGCCAAATTGCGCCCTGTTTCGAATAACTCCGATTGTTACACTATTTTCGTCAAGAACATCGAAGGGTACTTAAAAGCGTTGACGGACACTTCGGCTGAACATGACATGTTCTCTTCCATGCGCCAAGAGAAAGGAAAATCTGCGATCAGTTTCCACTCCAGGTTATTTGTACATTATACCCTAAAAACAAAAAAATAATATTTTTTTTTCTTTATTTAGGCTGATGGAAAAAGTGTGGCTTTGTGGTTACAGTACATCCGACCATGATCGATTTGTCCGTACACAGCTGCTTAAAGGACTCAGAAATCGTGAGCTGGCAAAAGCGGCAAGAACGTATGGCCATGACACTAATTTCATCGTGCAATCTGCGACGCGAGACGAAGCCTTGCTGCCAGAGTCTCCGTTGGGGGATGATTCGACGTCTGTTATGGCTGTATCTCGAAGGTTTTCTCGTGACACTGGGACGACACGCAAGCGCAACAACACATTCGATCGGAATGAACGTTTCAAGCCAAAACGATTTAGAAGTGATCAATCTTCTCTGCAACGGTTTGAAAGGTGTTCCAGATGCAACCGAGCAGCCCATAATGGTCAACGGTGTCCAGCGGAAGAAAAGAATTGCTATTCTTGTGGCCGTCGCGGTCATTACGCTTCAACATGCCGTAAGCAACGAATCAACGCTGTGGAAGACATTTGTTTTAGATCCAATCCCGCTCAACCCGCATTAGTCAGTCCTGAGACTCACGTTGATGATCGGAAAGTGCAGGTAAACAGAGAATAAAATTTCGTTATTGAAAAAAGCATCATTCTTATGATGAAATAAATTTTCTTACCAAATAATACGTTTTGATGTTTTCTTCATTCTTCATTCTGGATCTCATGACTTTTGTTTGATATTTCAGCAAATCAACGCACTTTCGCTTGGGGATGTGCTAGTTGATTGCGCTGTTGGCTCGTCAAGGCCTATCAAATTCCTCATTGACTCGGGTGCAGATACCAATGTAATTGGTGGAGAGGATTGGCGAGAGCTTGAAAACCAATTTAGAGCTGGAACTGTCTTCCTTCATCCTACTGAGGTACCATGGAACAAAGGCTTGCGGGGCTATGCTGCTGATAAGCCGATGGAAGTAGAATATGCCTTCAAAGCCGAAATTCGGGTAATTGAACTTGATAAACCTGCTGTTGTTGCCGATTTCCTTGTGGTAAAACAGGGTCGCTGTTCGTTGCTCGGTAGGAGTACTGCCAGTGACATGGAACTCTTGAAGGTGGGAGCCGATGTATACAGCTGCGGTCAGGTAGAGAAAACCAAACTGTTTCCGAAGATGCCAGGAGTGAAAGTGAAATTTTGCGTTGACAAGTCAGTCCTCCCGGAGAAAAACGCCTACTACTATGTACCGGCTGCTTATCGCGAGGCTGCTAGATTGCGTTTGAAAGACATGGAAACGATGGGAATAATCGAAAAAGTTGTTACTGCACCGGAATGGATCAGCGGGATGTCGGCGGTACCGAAAGGTAAGGACGACTTTCGTTTGGTCGTAAACATGCGCGCCCCAAATAAAGCGATAAAGCGCCAGTATTATCGTTTACCTCTGCTAGAGGAAATGAGAGTTAAACTTCACGGCGCCAAATACTTTTCGAAATTAGATCTATCCAATGCTTATTACCATTTAGAGCTGTGCAATGAATCGCGTGATTTAACCACTTTCCTGGCTGAAGATGGGATGTATCGGTTTACACGTCTGATGTTTGGGGTAAACTGCGCGCCCGAAATTTTTCAGCGGGAAATGTCGCGTATTTTGGAGGAAGTTAATAACAAAGTTGTTTACATAGATGATATTTTGTTGTTTGCTGGAACGCTAGGAGAACTGCGAAAGACCTTGGCTCATGTTTTGCGCATATTGAATGCGAATAATCTGACGTTGAACACATCTAAATGTGAATTTGATCGAACGCGTATTAAGTTCTTAGGCCATGTGTTTGACGAGTCCGGATTCAATATAGACGATTTGAAAATAAAAGATATTAAAAAATTCCACTACCCAAATTCAACGTCAGAGCTTAGAAGTTTTTTGGGACTGGCTTCGTTTATAAGCCCGTACATCAAGAGTTTTGCTGAAATTTCTTCCCCATTGTGGATGGCTGTTTCTTCCAAATCCTGGATCTGGGCCAGGAACAGAAAAATGCATTCGATCTGATCAATAATCGTATTGAACACTGCACAGTCTCGTTAGGATATTTTTCAGAAGCAGACAAAACAGTCCTGTACACTGATGCCTCTCCCAACGCTCTGGGAGCGGTGTTGGTTCAAGAGGACGGTAAGCGAACTCCAAGGATAATAAGCTTTGCATCAGGCCCTTACTACTACCGAAAAAAAGTACGCTCAAAACCAGCGAGAAGCGTTGGCCGCTGTATGGGCGGTGGAGCATTTTGCCTACTTTTTGTTGGATAGGCATTTTATCTTACGCACCGATGCCAAAGGTATAACGTTCATACTAAATCGGGAAACTCGGGAAACAGTGAAAAGAGCCTTGACTAGAGCTGATGGCTGGGCGCTAAGACTCAGTCCCTACAGTTATGATGTAGAGTTCATACGCGGTTGCCAAAATATAGCGGATCCCTCTTCTCGCCTCTATGAAGGATGTGATGACGCTTTTAATGAGGACACAAGCCCATGGGAAATAGCACATCTTGAAGCTAATGCTGTGCAGTTCCTAACTGAAGATGAAATTAGGGAGCACGTTGCTTGCAATAGTACCCTTCAACGGGTTATAGATTCTTTAGAATCTGGCCTAGAGACTTGAAGAAGTTCGAATCAGTTTCAAATGACTTATTTGTCAAAGATGGTATTCTTGTAAAAAATGGATGTGTGGTTGTTCCTGAAGATCTACGAGAGAAAACCCTTGCAATAGCTCATTCTGGTCACCCATTAACAGCTTAATTAAAAAGCATTTTACGTAAGTGCGTTTGGTGGCCTGGAATTTCTGCCGATGCTGAACGATGGGTGGAATCCTGTATGCATTGTGCTGCTAATGGCAAACCTCAAAAACATACGCCTATGCAGCGGATATTTGCTCCAAAAGCTGTGTGGGAGACCATAGCGATGGATTTCAACGGACCGTACATGAAATTTGGAGGGATATCCATCTTGGTGATTATAGACTTAAGATCTAGATATGCAATAACTAAACCTGTGAAGTCCACTGCATTCGAGTAAACGAAGAAGGTGTTGGATATCGTGTTCGAAAGAGAAGGGTTCCCAAAGTCCATCAAAACTGACAATGGGCCTCCGTTCAACGATGAGGAGTATGAGCAATATTGTGCAGATCGGGGCATAAAAACTATTTTTTCGACACCATTTTTTCCCCAACAAAACGGGATAGTAGAGAGCTTCATGAAGGTGGTGAATAAAGCCATGGCAATAGCAGTTGCAAGTGGTAACAACTACATTGAAGAACTTCAGAATGCAGTTCAAGCATACAACGCTGGAATTCATTCTGTAATAAAGATGTCACCGAAAGATGTAATGATGGGCCGGAAGATACAACGTGGTTTACCTTTGTTAGCACGTGGAAAGTCGGACTTCGATGATCAACTTTTAGATAAGAGAGATCGCGAAGTGAAGTTAAAAGGAAAAACTCTTGAGGATAATCGACGCGGCGCTAAAAGAGGTTCCATCAAACCTGGGGATACAGTAATTCTCGAGCGTCAAACTAAAGCCAAAGGAGATTCATGATTTCATGTGAAACGCTTTACAGTAATAAAAGATGATAATGGTAGTTTGCTGTTAGCTGACGATGAAGGCCGTAATATAAAGCGACATGTGTCCCAAACAAAGAAAGTTCAACCTTGGAAAAAGAACTCTCACACAATTACCAAGACGCAGGTTGATGATGAAAATCCACAACGTCCTGTAAGGGCCTGCAAAACTCCATCGTATTTGTCTGATTATATTCACTTGACGGAAAATTCTTAAAAGTAATATAATTGAAGCGTTAATAAAATCGATTTGTTTGTTATCAATGTTTTACTTAAGATATTTCGTCACATTTTTTATTCTTATTCTTTTTTTTTTCTTCCTGGGAGAAGGGGGAAGATGTGTGGTATGCATCAGTATATTTGACTGATTGTTTATTACAGTGTATGAACGATAGCTGAGCCCTGGGGCCCATTCTATAACTGAGTGAATGTGAGTGTGTGCGATCCTCATTGAGAAGTCAACCGTGCTGAAGGTAAGTCCTGTTTGACCGAGTCTGCATGTTGGGTGATTCCTAGTAAGTATTTAGATTGCATAACATGGGCCCCGGAGAGGCGCAAGATGTGGGTTCAAGTCCTACCGGGAGACAAGGCGAATTTTTTTCGCATGTTTTTCAACATTAGTTCTCATCTTGTCTAGTCTCTGAAATTTCAACTTACAGTTGGATTCATTTCTCTACAAAAAAGTTCAATATAATGTTTTGAGAATTCCACCATAAAAACCTTAAAAAGTCGGTAGCAATTTACTTTTATTTGCAAAATGCCTGATCGATAGTCTCGTACGAAAAAGTAATGATCTTAATGTTTTGATAAAACCATGATCAGAAGAAAAATAACAAAATTATAAATGAGATAGAATTTAGTACTCGTAGGATGTTAAAATATCTAAAAAAATAACGAAAATTCCATTCACGCATAACTAGATTAAATCAACCCCTGATAGCAATATATCAAGATTATGTCGAAATCAGATAGGGTTAAGCAAACCAAAAATTTTAAAAAAAAAGTCTTGCATACAAGCTTCTATGTTATGTTTGTATTGAACCTACCCATTCACTTGTATACAATGTTGCATTGCCTTCTGAACTGTTCTCAAACTTGCATGCATTGTTTTCAGCTTGAGCAACTCATGAAAAGTTTTGGGCCACAGCCAGGATATTCAATCCTCGATCTTCGGATTGAGGGGCGCGCACGCTACCACAGAACCATACCTGATACATCGTGTAAACATATTTATCGGACAATCATCACCTTTTCCTTAAAATATTTTTTTTTATAATTCAGTTACCTGTCTTGGGTTTCAGCTAGTAGAATTATTTAAATATGTTATCACTTATTGATTTTTCTCGGTGAGTAAAACTCACCGAGAAAAATCAATAAGTGATAACATATAAAAGGAACCGGTGATTAAGTCTTGTCAAAAATTATTTAAAGTTTTTTTCCCTAAATGTATGCAGTATCCTTATGCTTTTTTCTTAACAACATTTTTTTGCAGAAAAATTGAAAAAAAATTTGAATTGAAAAAAAAAACAAATTACTCCTTTGTTTTAGTTGGGTGTCAATCGCATGTTTTTGTCAATTTAAAAATAACTAAATAACTAAATAATTTGTTTGACTAGGGAAGATAAGGTCATAATGGCCACCTTAAGAAAGACGCTAATTTAACCATATAAAACAGCTATAATTTATGCGTTACTTCATTGTTTCGTGTTCAAACACTAAAAAAGTATTTTTCGTGATGGGCTTAAACATGAAAAAGTAGATAAAAACGTTTAAAAATGCATTATATTTTTTCCCAAAAGCTAAAAATCAGTCAATGTAGGGGCATAATGAGAACCCCCACTGGGGCAGTATAAGCACCATTAATCGGGGCATGACGAGCATTTTTGCCCTAGAATCAAGCAGCGAATTCAACTCGATGATTTTTTTTTCATTTACCATTCATGATCGATGCATTTTACACTAAACGATGAGTCGAAGATCCATCAAGCAAAGCAATAACAAAATAATGTATGTCTGTTTGTAGAATGCAAACAGTTTACAAACTTTTGTTGGAAGAAATAGAAAAAACTTCATTTTATTTAACAAATTTGGTGAAACCTGCAAACGATAAGATTTATGCTAAAAAAATATCCAAAATTCAATTTGGTTGAAAACTTCTTTAAAAATCCGTTGAATGAGAAAAAATAAACAAATGGATAACTTCTCCAACTTTTTTCGCAGAACTCAATTTTTTTTAAAAGCTTAAGGAAAGTTGATAATTGATTTAAAACTTTCATCTTAAAATTTTATGGTTTTGTTTTAAAGTTTTTTTTAAAGTGCATAATTTCCTTAAAAGTTTTTTTTTCTCAAAAGTTTTTTAAATAACAAAAGCTAATAGAAAAATTATATATTCAGATTCAAACCCATTTTAAAGACGAGCTAGAGTTTTTGTATGCCAAGTTTAAAATTATTGTACAGAAGATTCACTGAATTGTAAATAAAGAGATCGAAGCAACCTTGTTCGTGACCGGACGTGTTTTTCAGTCACGCGTTCGTTTTCATGAATTTGTTCCCGGCTTTGGAAAAAATATCTCTTTCCTTTATGTACGTTTGCTATCTGAAAACCTGAAGATATAGTTGTTCTTATTTCTTGGTTTTGCTAATATTCCGAGAAGAGGTCAAGGAATAATTTGTGCCTTCAGTGTATGTGCTGAAGTTATCATAAAGACAAGATAAATCGGGAATGGATTTCCGTTGGAAAAGAAACAAATATGGCAATTGGCAAATTCGCTCATAAAGTGTTTAATTAAAAGATGTGTATTTTGTGGCATGGATGGTGAAAAAATTAGAAAGTCCAGCAATTCGAAGGAAACTCAAAGGTACCGAAACACGAAAGCCAAGCTGGGAGGATTGGGAGAACAAACGAGAATTCGGATCAATGATTGGGAATTAAACTTTACGAATCGTTGTTGTGTTCCGAAAGATTCCCACAATGGATGAAAAGCTAAGTATTTCTATTTTGTTAATATTTATTATCATTTTGAAAATAAAAAAGATGAAGTTATGAATATGCGTATTGGTTTAGAAGCTGAAGAAGTGTGTTTAGGGGTTTTTTCCCTACCTCATTAGTTTTTTTTCAATCATTTTTCGACTGCTGCGATTGAATTTCTAACTTTCGGAAAAATTTAAATGATGAATGTTTCCAATGATTTCATGGAGGTCTAATTGTGTTCTTGTTTTAATCAATTTCTTTTTAATGCCATATTCGTTTTCATCCTGGTGGTGCACCGGTAGTGCACCAAGTGCTGTCAAAACGTTTTTTTTATATGAAGATGACAGCAGTTGGTGCACAACCATCTTTCCACCAGATGAAAACGAATATGGCATAAGAGCGAGCAATGGCGCTATATCCAAGGTCGATGACCTTGTGGTTGTGTTGTGTTGAGATATGTGGTGCTCAGAAATCTGAATTTTTATCATCCTACATATAAAAGAAATTTTAGCATTAGTTTGGGGTTTTTACCCAACAAAATTTAAAAAATGTGTCCATTGGATTTTGGATTTTGGATTTCTGTGTGAAATAACCTCATTTCCATCCAAATAAGGAAGATTAATTCAGGATCTGCATACAGGAGTTACCTTCTATTGAGCATAAAAGCTCCCAACATAAGAACTCATATCCCGGAAACGTATGGTATTGTTTTCCATGTTTCTTCCTCCCTGTGTTTCAGTTGTCTCTGCGTCCAATACTGCACAATGGGCCCGGCCAAGTTAATATGAGTAGTAAATGTACTTTTACTACTCACTGGGATGCTGATAAGATCTAACTGTGTATGTATCTTAAGCATAAGCATAAGCAAGTAAGATTAATTGAATTGCAAATAAAAAAAAACAATTAGAAATTAGTTTCTATTCGCGAACTGATGTTTTAAATTGGCAAATATTTTCACCGGTTTCAGTATAGAAGCAATCCCCCGCAATTACCGTAGGGAAATGAGTGGGAAATAATTTGTGCCATTGGTGAAAATGTCACCAAACATCAGCCAGCATGCAAATGCAAATAACGCCGCAGGCATGTGGAGATATGGCAAAAGTGGCCCATCCAACACTTGGCACCTTTTTTTTTCAAATATATATTTTGCTGACTGCTCCTTTATGCTAATTCGATGGGACGGCCCAGGAAATATTCGGTTGCGCACCCGCAGCTCAAATTACCTCCACGCATAGAACGCATCAACATGATTCGCATGATTTTTCCCAAAAAAAGCAAAGGAAAAACACCCCACTGGGAACCGGGATTTCCTTTTTCTGCGAAACTAATTAGAAATATTGCACCGTAATAGTGATTATCATATTTGATCGACAATTTGCATCAAATTTGCAACGGATTTCGCTCTTGACGTTTCTTTTTCCGAAAGTGATTAGATTGGGAAACTTCAGATGATGATGAGGATAAGTTTCAAGCTCGGTTGTTTTACCCTTTTTTATGATCGGATGTCAAATCGTGTCAAACAAAACAAAAAAAACGGAGGGATAACAGCAAACTGTACTAGAGAGCATCTTTTTGGGAAGAAATATGTTGGTCATAATTTTGTTTCTCGGGTAATCAGGCAAATGGAAGGATTCGGGAAGATTTTACCCTTTCGTTTCGGTTGATCTCACCAGATCATCCGATTGCATGTTTTGACATATCAATTATGCGTGATATTGCTTGCATACGGGAATCTCGAATTTGTTTGGGAATAAAATCATACTTAAGGGTTTCGAGTTGCTCCAGATTTTCCTGGAACCGTGGAAACAAATTAGCCATTTATCAATCCCAAGACGGGGTAATTTGTTCGCAAATTGATCATAAACCATGATATGATGTTTCCGTTTGAAATCTCAAGTTATCGCGGCAAAATAGGGTATAAGGTGCACGAATACTTGAGTCAGCAAGATGATTCTATCCCAAAAAGGGTTTAAAATTTAATAAAGTTTCATTGGCAATAATGCTTAAAATGAGAAAAATATTGAATAACAGACATATTATCTCTTAACACTAGAAGAACCGGCAAATTGAAGATACCTATTTGGACCGTGACCAGTCAAAATGACTGATAGAGGAGAAATTTTGAATTAACATGATATTTTTAACCTTTTTCTTTTGATATTATTTTGATACTTTTTCGATAATATTTTTGTTATAAAATAGGAAAACTTTTTCACCATGGGTGCACGGAATCACCTCATTTTGGCACAGTTGACGATTGCGTGTATGTCATAAATTGAATATTTTAAATATTAATCAAAAAATTGAAATACATTATTAATTCTAAAGGGTGATACGGTCAAAATTTGGTCAAGAGAAAACGCGTGTAAATCGGTGAAACCGTTTATTTAAAAAATCAAACTAAATTTCTTTTTCAAGTTTAATTAGTATAAAATTAAGGAAAAATATGCAGTTAGGCTTCCGCTTTTCCAAATCCGAATTGCCGGGCCTTACGCTTAACCCCTGCCATCAGATTTTATACAGCCACATAGTCCACCTTCTTCGCCGCAGAAAGCCAGTTTGCCTTGAACTGCTGCTCGTCTTTCGCAGTTTTTTTGGTCTTCTTTAGGTTCCGCTTGACAATAGCCCAGTATTTCTCAATTGGGCGGAGTTCTGGCGTGTTGGGAGGGTTCTTGTCCTTGGGAACCACCTGCACGTTGTTGGCGGCGTACCACTCCATGGCTTTTTTACCGTAATGGCAAGATGTCAAATCCGGCCAAAACAGTACGGAACAACCGTGTTTTTTCAGGAAAGGCAGCAGACGTTTATTCAAACACTCTTTCACGTAAATTTCTTGGCTGACAGTCCCGGAAGCTATGAAAATGCTGCTTTTCAAGCCACTGGTACAGATGGCTTGCCAAACCAGATATTTCTTCGCGAATTTTGACAGTTTCATGTGCTTGAAAATATCTGCTACCTTTCTTCTTCCTTTTGCCTTATAAAACTCCTGTCCCGGAAGCTGCTTGTAGTCGGCTTTGACGTAGTTTTCGTCGTCCATTACCACGCAGTCAAACTTCGTCAGCATCGTCGTGTACAGCCTCCGGGATCGCGCTTTGGCCTTCTTGTAAGTCGATAGTCCGGCTCGTTTTTTGGCTCGATGCACGGTTGTAGACGATACACCCAGCTTATTTGCGGCATCTCGGAGAGAGAGGTTAGGGTTTCACTTGAAACTACCGGCAACTCTCTATGTCGTCTCAGCGGCTTCCGGTTTTCGATTTCCCCCCGATCCAGACTTCCTGGCTGTCGACAAACGTTCCCCAAACACTTTAATTACATTTGTAACGGTGGATTTGGCATCTTTTAGCGATTTTTCCAGCTTTGCGTGCAAGTAGATCGGATTTTCGCGATGCGCGAGCAGAATTTTGATACGCTGCTCTTCTTCCTTGGACGGCATTTTGACAACTGAAGAGTGAATTCCAAAATCAAAATAGGAGCAACATTCTACACATATACACACCTTCAAAATGAGGGGTGCTCAGGTTTTTTAAATGCAAAATTGAAAGAAATACGTGAAGTTGATATTGATCAAATTTTGACCGTATCACCCTTTATTAACACTGGAAATGATCGATTTTTCAAAAATCGATCCGCCAGTTCAGGTTTTTAGGTTGATCGATCCTACGACCGTTTCACTGAATAGATGACTGATGATCGAACAATCCTAGTTTTAACTCGTCAGATAATTAAAAAAAAACCCTAATGTCTCATTGGTTTACTTTTGCATTCCAATAACTCGGAATTATCTCGATTCGTATGAATTGCACACCTCAGTAAAGGTAATTCTAACAACATTTCATCCCTAATTACGTCAAGTCAACCGCTACGGATTAGCCAATCTCAAATTTCTTCTGTCATTGCCTGGTCCAGCAAACGAAAAATCCAATTCAGAGTACCCGTATCACCGCCAATGGCCCCGGCCAATTGTTCTCCGGGCAAGATATTTTGAAAATATTTTCCCGGCACCCATTGACCTCCCCCTTGTTGTTACGTTGCGAAATTTTGCAAACCCAATGCAATAATGGGTGCAACGGAAAAGCTGCTAGGTTGTGCAAAAATTGGCCCTCTTACAAATTGGTTTTCATTTTAGGCACAGGCAGCTCACATGTTGCTCCTGTTATTCTTGTTAATGGTGCAAAATTGGCGAATATTTGCTGCAAAGCGAACGTGGGAAAAGGTTTACGAAAATTTCTGCACACTAGCTTGCGTGAAACTGGTTGCGGAAATGAAGTGTTCCCAAAAGATTTTAGAGGAATTTAAAGAAATAAAATAATAGGAATTTATAAAAAAATATGTTGAAATAATTATTATTAAATATTTGAAAAACTGTGCTTTAAAACCCCGTAAGGTATTTTGAAAATATTCAACTCAGATTACATAATGAGCCATTTATGATGTTTATAATCACAGATAACTTTCATAGATTTTATCAATTTAAAAAAAAAAAGGCACAAAACATTGACTAAGTTCCTCAAAATTGAGCTTTCGATAGGTTCTGCCGCTTTTAAAATTAATTATAATTTAGAAATCATGTTTTAAGGACTCGGTTTTCATAAATCAATAAAGTTCTTATTTTTTCAAGGTGCAAGGAATTTCAGTAATGACTTTAACTAATTTGGGATGCTTACTCCAAATTTCCAATTAGGCTCTTAGCAGCTTTGGTATCGGTTTAGCTTTTGAAATTTGGTAAAATTACATGTGAAAATCTGTCCTCTTTCTTGGCAAAATTCTTGGATTAGATGCAGTTTAAAATGTTATTCATTTTAAGCATCAGTGGTTTGAAAAAAAAAATTCAAGAAAAGATGACAAGAACGCATTCAAAAATATGGCACCCCTTCTCTATAAACAAGAACTCGCCAATGCATTGCATCGCGTTGCATCGAAATGCGGATATGCTGTAAGGCGATTTTTTTTCCTCTCCCTCCGGAGGATTAATCAAACCGGATTGTCTCAACCGGCAAGGATCGCCAAATAGTATAGTAAATGGCGAACCAATGGACGTCTGAAGGAAGGATATCGATACCTGGTGGCCGAGTGGAACGGATTTCTTCAGGATTCCCGATGTAAGCTTCCCGATGAAAAGATCACAACGGAACACACCGGCAAAAATAAAAGAAAAGGAAACAGCAGCATCACCCAAACAACAAATCCCCGAGAAGAGGAGAAAGGAATCGAAAGAGGTTTTTCGAAAATTTCGTACCGTTCCCCGGGAAAATGGCATAGTTTTTGGTGGTTGTCGATGAGCAGTTTTGGGTTGTGTTTTTGGGGTTGCAGTTTTTGAAAAATCGCTGCCGAAATGCAATAATTTATGGGTATTTGTCCGCTTAATCTGTATCACCGGTATACTGTTCACGGAATGCAAACATAATAAATCACGGAAAAGTTTTGATGTTTGGAAATCGTATATTTAATAAATTTGTTGGTGTTTTGATGCAATATTTTTATTAATTTATTTCTAAACAGTCTTGTTTAAATAAAAAATGCACTCTCCCTAAACGAATGCCATAAAGATGGTAAAACGACTATAATCGAAACAACAACAACAACTCTCTCTAAACACTTTCCCAACAATGAAAAGGCGTATGGCGGAATTTTACCGTCTTTGATCAATGAGATTTGCTTATCGATAGCAAATTTATGCACCTTTAATATGCAAACATCAGATTTAAAATTAATGTATTTTAGTCCGAGATGTTGGATTATAAGTATCAGTAGCTATAAGTTTTTTTTTTTCAAAATTTCATGTTTGAAGCATAACTCAAAAACTGTTTTATTGAGATTTTTTTAAATTTCATTCAGCAAAATTAATCTTCACTATACTCAGCTTAATTTCAAATTTGTGTTTATAAAGGTGGTGAGCATTGTATTTTTTTTATTTATTCGGAGCACTAAATCTTTATAACGTATTAAAAAACAAACCCAAATTGCATAGATTCTATCGATCTGATCAAATTGAAAACTATTCAATCCGTTTAAAATTTTAACCTACTAAAGGCTTAAAAAAATTAATAAGATTTAGAATCGCTCGCCACTTTACGGAAGTTCTTCAGTTTTTGTTCCTCTGGTTTTCCTTTGATGTTATGAATACTTACCTACATATATGAAAAATGATCCGTAGAAAAATATTTGAATTCGTTCTGTATATGAAAAAAAAAAATCGGATAGGATTTGACGAAAAAGCATCATCCAAAAATCACCCTAATACAGGAACTCAAAAACAAAAAAAAAAGAAAATTTTGAAAATCAGATCAATTAATGTCAACCGTGTCCGATTCCTTGTCAAGGAAGATGATAAAAGATGCGCCTAATCTCGAAGCGTATGGAAAATTGAGTCATTTTTCATGTCATAAATGGGCTTTTAAAATCAATACTCCCCTCATTTCGGCGCGATTTTATTTATCTATTTTTCGAATACTTTTTTCAAAGGGAAAAAAAATACGCACCTCTCCCTTTGATTAGTTTTTTTTTGTTATTTCCTCTCTCATCCTTTGGACTGACAACCGTCCATCGGCTTTTTTTCGAAACTGTTCAATCAATCAGCAGGGAAAAGAAATTTTGCATTTTTTTGGAAACATTTTAGAATAGTTTTTTTTCTGGTAAGATCACATTGTTTCATTGCCCCTTGAGAATGCAAAGAATAGATAAGTGAATTGTTAAAACTTTCCCAGAGGACTTTCGACTTTCTTATGCGCACTGATAGATCAATTTTCACTTTTGTTCTATTGTTGCGAATCTGAGACTTTCGGCCAGCTACTCCCGGATAATTTTTGCTCAGTCGTAGAAGACTCCTTTGACTAGGTCTCAGGGTCGGCCTACGGCTGGGTAATCGGAGGGGAACGCGGACAAAATTTACAAGACAAACTGTGGGTTTTCGAAACAACAAGAACAACAAAGCAGAATTAAACTACGGAAAAATTACTTTTTATTAAAACGGAAAGAAAACTGCTTTTAAACTTTAATTTTTGATTTTTGAAATTTGCTTTTTATTCAAGCTACTGTGTAATGTTGTGTGTAGGGTGTGGGTTGGGCTGTGGTCGATGACCGTTGCGGTACGTACCGATGCTTCGATGCTACGATGGTGAGCGCTCACTGCTGGTCGTCTTTCGTTTCGGCGTTCAACTTCCGGACACCAATTGGTCCCCAAAATGGCGGCGGGGATTGGCTGAGGGATCACGCTTCCCGTGAATTACCTTTTGCTGTTTGATGGTGCTGGTCAGGCGTTGACCAGCGGGTAAGGGTTTAAACGGCGTCTTCCTTCCTTGACACAATCAGCGGGCCACGGCAAGACCGTATTGACCGCGCTGAGAAGGGCTCTCCTTTGGAATTAGAGACTCGAGAAGCTTGTCTCGAGTCCCGAGAGATGGGCCTCCTTGACGATTATGGTTCCTTTCTGAACCAGAGGCCAAACGTCCTATTACGGTTAGACGTAGCCCGCTGCAAGCGAGCTAGGCCGAATCGTGCGACGGTGACGAAAACGGTGAACAGCAAACACAAGAACTTCGCACAAATAAATAACAATTGTGGGTTCAAAACATCACAAGACTCAACAACACGGAGCTTGGACAATCACGTCTTCATCGCACGAACGCCGGAAGAAATAGGAGGCTGAGTCAACGACTCTTCTTCTTGGGTTTCCGCTCCACATTCTTCTTCCTCACTCCATCTAACTCGTTTGGGCGAGTTATTGTAGATTGCATGCAACCCACATGCAATGTCGACCTTGCGAACTATGTTGCTTGCAGCCTTGCTGCTGATGACACCACACGCCCAACTTAAATCTAACAATTATGTTTTTTTGTTAAACCTAACTTCTAAATAATTATAATTATCCCTAAACCTAACTAAATTTTAAAAACAAGACGAAAAACGACAGTTTGACAAATATTTTAAAAACAAATTAAAAAAAGCATCTGAGGCATTTGTAACGACGGTTACACTATCCTCCCTCCACGGTAAATAATCAGTAGAAGCCCATTCGCATGATTATTTATCCTACAAAGAATTCAAACTGGCAGAGAAATCCACCTGAAAATCGCTTTCTATCCCCCCTTAATCATGAAGCAGTAGAAAAACCATTTATTATTTTGAGAAACGAAACAACACTTTAAAATCGGCGACAACTATCGGTCAGATTACCCTAAAATGTAATCTGCTATAATATTCACTGGTTATTATAACATGTATAGTGTTTCTGTATAACAGCACGAGCACCTGACATTTAAACGATAAGTGAGTTCATCCATTAATCATTTCATCATGTTGGTACGATGTGACAAGGTTGAGTCAGTAGTTTTTTTACACGCGGTCGGTTAACACACGGACGAACACTTAGTTGTCGGGACGAAATAATACTACGGAACGAACAGGCTAAAACGGTAGGAGTACGGTAGTAAGTACGGCGGAAATAATCGTTAAACGTAACGCATCATCCGAAAACGTTACGTCGGAATTATTGTTGTGGGAATGATTCCGGTCAATTCCAGCATAGTCCGACCAGGCGGCCGTCCTGGACATGAGCGATACCGAAAGCGAGCGGCATCAAGATGGCTTCCCGACTCGTGTTTCGCCGTGTAATGCTCGGCTAAATTAATGATTTCAGGCATTCCCTATCTTCATGACCACTCTACATTTCTCTTCTCTTCTCTAAATCACTTCATGCTAGCATTTTCTCTTCTGTATGGCGCCAATGCAGAAGATTTTTCAATTTTATTTACTCGAACCTATACTATCCTATTCTAATTATCCTATCATCACTTTTCTGGTCTTAATTACTTTATCGAAAATTATCTTATCTATCAAATACAACCTAATTCCATTTATGTTATTCCATTCATTATAAAAAATGTGTACATTTTCACTTTGAACCAAATTTTTGTATCTAATTTTTTTTTTTTTATCCCGGCACAGCTATTCGCATCACAGTGCAAGCGGTTGGTTGCAATCCCCTGATGCACCCATTCGGATGGAAATGAACCGCAAACAATGAGTGTCCCAGACTAACAGGAGCTCACTTTTGAGCACACTGTCCTCATGTCTCATCTCCCATTCTCACGTTCGAGTTCTCTACGCTCTCTCTCTTGCTGTTCAAGCGTAGACGGAATGAATCAAATGGGTGAACTTCACTTCACGTCTCATGCGACCTGCAATAGTGCATCGATGACAATTCAACACGCATCAAGCCGATCATCATGCGTGTGTTTGTAATTTGCTTTCACGTTTTCTCTAAAATTGAGTTTCTAATTATTTTCTTTTTTATTTTTAGGGTAAACATTACCAGTGGTAGCAACAAGGGTAAGTAGTTTTATTGAATCATCATTGCTAAGAAATTTTCCGCAATATTAAATTCTATCTTGAATCTGCTGATGAATCGAGAACGAACCCTAGTTAATTGACATTGCATTGCGCCCTGATGGAAGGGTTTTTATAAGTTACCCTTCACTAAGGGAATGTTCTCCTACTTGAGTTCCTTCTTGTTGACATGAATGAATTAGTGAATTTCTTTAACTGAATGTATCAACTGCACCTGTTTTCTCTATATTGATTTGACTTAATTGAATACTTTGTGAATGGCCGGTAACGTAATATGAGAATTTCAGGGTGGGGTTTCAATGAATTTTTTTTTTTTTACATTTTTTTTTTTGGTGAACGATATAATGTTGCGCGATTACTTGTACACTTCTGTAATTGATGTTAACTTTGATCATCAGGACGAAGGTCAGCTGCAGAGAAAATTCCTAGATTTTTACCGGACTGGTCTGCTAGCTCATACGAACTCGTCCCCCTTTTTGCCACGACTACACAAGGGATAAACAAGGGACCGTACTTCGCGTTATAACCGTCAGCCGCTGACGACTGACGGAAATTCCGTTTGTACACCCTCTGACCCACTTGATAAGACGGACCGAATTTCTTGTGACGCAAGTTATAAGCCTTCACATGTTTTTCGTGCCTTTTCTTCAGGTTCTGCTCCACAATATTGTACACCTTTTCATTCATATCACGACGCAACCCATCACGTTGTTCAACTGTATATTCCCTTTCGTCTCTTTCTAGTTTATGTTCTTCACCTTTAAGAATTTTCTCGTGTCCGTAAAGAATCCGATAAGGTGACATACCAGTTGAAGCGTGATGGGTTGTGTTGAGATATTCCTCAACTTCAGCAATCTTGGAATCCCACAACCGCCGGTCATCCTGCATGTATGACCTCAGACAGGCGTTGATGGTTCGGTTTACCCGTTCCACCGGATTAGCCTGACTGTGGTGCCTTGCATTCGGCCAGTGGCGGATTCCTCGACGCTCTAACAGCTTGCCAAATTCTTTGCCTGTAAACGCTGTAGCGTTGTCACTTATCAACACCTCAGGTGTCCCAAAGCCAGCAATCCTCTACAATTTTGCACACCTGTTTACTCTCGATCTTCCTAACCGGAACGAGAATAGTCCATTTGGAGAATAAATCCATCAAGACCAGCAAATGGGCATTCCCATTCCGGCTCCGGGGCAAATTTTGAATAAAGTCGATGGCAAGGACTTGGAAAGGTTTGCTGCTCAACCTTTGGTTTCCCATCGGCGGTACGGTAGGCAGATTTGACGGTTTAATTTGTTTGCACATACTGCACGCTCGAACATACTTCCGGGTTTGGGCTGCCATTTGTGGCCAATAGTATCGTATCTTCAATTTTGAAACCGTTTTTTCGAATCCTGGGTGTAACGCTTCATCATGCTCCCTTTTCAGCAACTCCAGTCTCAGCTCTGCTGGGACGCACAGCTTCCACTCGTACCTGTAGTCCATAGTGTCCATAGGGGAAGCGACGAACTTGTATAATTTGTTGTTTTCAATCTTGAAATCCGGGAAATTTTCGGGGTTCTTTCCAACATTATTGAACAGCTTTGGATACCATTCCTGCTTAGTCGTGTCGATGCTTTCTACAGCCCTTGAAATGGCATCCGGAACCACGTTTTCGGATCTTTTTCTGTGCCGTATAACCATGTCATACTGCTGTAGAAGCATGCTCCAGCGACTAAGTTTGGAAGACGGTTTCCATTTGCTGTTCATAATGAAGGAAAGAGCTGACGAGTCCGTTATCAGTGTGAATCGTGTTCCTTCTACATATGGCCGGAACTTCTCAATAGCTTCCATAGCTGCTGCCCCTTCCTTTTCAGCGGCTTTCCATGACCTTTGGGTCATGGTCAATTTCCGTGAAAAGTAAGCGACAACATGCTCCTTTCCATCATTTTCCTGAGTCAGAACCCCAGCCAAAGCAGTGTCGCTCGCGTCGGTCTGAATCGTGAAAGGTTTCTGGAAATCTGGGTTTGCTAGTATCGGCGCTGTTATTAATTTTTCTTTGAGGACCGAGAAGGCTTGGTCCGCATCCGCATTCCACTGGATTACCTTAGGTTTGCCCTTTAGTAAATCCGTCAGTGGCGCAGTCTTTTCACTGAAATTATCAATAAAGCGTCGATAATAGTTAACCATTCCCAAAAACCGTCTCAACGATCTGACCGACGTGGGTCGCTCAAAGTTTACGATAGCCTCGATCTTATCTGGATTAGGACGGAATCCCTTTTCAGATAAGATGAAACCCAGGTATGGAAGTTCTGAAACAGCAAATTTGGATTTCTCCAAATTGATGGAAAGGTTGGCAGCTTTGAGTCGTCTGGCTACTTCCTCTAAACTCCGGAGGTGCTCCTCAAATGTGTTGCTTACAATGACGATGTCGTCCAGGTAAACAAACACATTTGGTTCCAGTTCACCATACCCTAACACCTGATCCATGAGACGCGATAACACGGCGGCACTGTTAACTAATCCCATTCCAAGCCTGGTAAACTGGAACAACCCTATCCCAAACACCCGGAAAGCCGTGTACTTTCGCGAGTTTGGATCCAACGGTATTTGCCAAAATGCCTTGGAAAGGTCAATAGTGCTCAAATACTTGGCTGGACCCAACCTGCTAAGGATACGGTCCTGATGTGGAAGTGGGTAGGCATCCCTCCGGGTCCTCGCGTTTAACTTTCTCGCGTCGATACACATCCTAACCTTAAGTTTCCCTTCTTTCGAGTCCGAGCTTTCTTCCTTTTTCACAACCGGAACTATTAACATAGCCCAATCACTATGTGATTGTTCGACCACCCCCGCATCAATCCACTTGTTCAATTCCTCATCTACCGCTTTCTGAACTTCGGGCGACCATGGGTAAGGATTCATCCGGATTGGAGGCGCGTCCTTGAATTCCTCCGTAAATTCAATCGAATGAGTCATGAGCGGTGTCGCATCAAGCCTTTCCCCTTCTTTGTAGACTTTAAACTTTTTCTTCACTTCCTCCAATCTGTGCTTTTCTAATGGTGACAATAATTCTTCATTCTCTACTTCCGGTTCTTCATTTTCTTCGTACGCAATCTCCTCTATCCTACTAACCGACGGTTCTATTCCAAACGACTTCCAAAAATTCATTCCTAGAACTAAACGACGACTAAGGTTTGGTGCTACAACTGTGGATATCAATTTAGTTTCACCGTTGAACATCATAGGCAGATCAACGATTCCTGTAACGTTCAGGGCAGTTCCACCGGCTGTTGAAAGTTTGATGTTCGTGGGGTACTGTTTCAGCTTTAGGTCATCAAGCAGCTTCCTACATCCAACACCTAAAACCGTCATTTGTGCCCCACAATCCAATAACCCAACAACCTGAACTCCCATCACGTCCACCCTCGCAAATGGGCGGTTGTCACCTTCTACGCGAATGATCAGCTCTTCTATTTCTGCCTGATAGGGAACGAAAATGGTTTGAGGATTTTTAGAGAACGTTCGGCGACCTCTTACGCCGACGTGCGATCGTTTTTTTCACAAAATGGGCAAGAGTCACGAGTGAAATCATGGAGGCCACATTTTGTGCAGAACTTTTCCCTTTCCATAAGGCAAGCCTCATAGTGGTGGTTCTTTTCTCTGCAATTAAAACAAACACTTCGATCTGGTACGCGATAATTTGCAATTCTAGCTTCAAGTGATGTTCTACTATTACCTTCCTGAGCGTTAGGTTGAGTATGGTAAGATCTCGGTTCCGGGCGCCTTTGGTCCTGGAACTTGGATCTGGGCTGACCCCTCTGATCGTAATTTTGATCTTTGAAATCAGACCGGCCCGAATTCTTCCAATCAGCGCTCTTTTGGTAGCCGCTACCTTTCCAATCTCTTCCATTGGATGTCTGCTGTTTATGAGAGGGATACTGTGCGATTTCGTGCAGCTGACCTTGCCTGAGAGCTTGGTCCATGTTCTTATACATGAACCAGTTCACCGAGTCGAGTTTTCTACCCCAAACTCTTAGAGAATGCAATGTTCTAACCCCCTTCACCACTAACGAATTTTTATAATCCGCTCTGAGGAACATGATTTGGAAGATCCTTTCTTCCGTTGGGGGATCGGCCATCCTTCCGAAAATCTCCATCAATGCGTTGTAAAAATCCTGGAATTTTTCACCTCTTTTCTGCCGCCTGTTCACTGCTTGCTGTTCATAGTTGAAGTCCATTTCCGGAGGTTGGAACTCCAACTTCAACTCCGCCACTAGTTCATTCCAGCTTCTGAATTGCCTGTTTTTCTTCCCTTCAATGAACCAGGACCTAGCATCTCCAGCGAAGAGATGAATGGACTCGTGAAACAACGTTTCTTTGCTAATTCCCTCTGCCTCTGACAAGAATTCTATTTCTGTGATGAATCGGTTCAAATGTCTGCCTTCATCCCTGCCATCATAACGCAGTTTCCAGTCTGTTACTGGCCTCGGTCTGCGCTTCAAGGTTTTAGCAGCACCAATGCTTTCATTCTCGCTACTATCAGAATTCGTTCGTGCAAACTTTTTAAGAGATTTCAAATCGCGATCTTCTTTACTAATTTTACATTTGGTTGGTTTAATTTTGGATTGGTTCAATTTCAAATTACTTTCTAAAAGCTCCATTTTAAACTCAGCTAATTTCTCTGAAATGAGCTCAGCTACGTCGGTCAAAGAAAACTCTCTACCTAATTCCTGTTTCTTTTCCACCGTTCTTTTAGGAGTACTTGAATTGATTTCCTCCGACCTATTTCTGAATGTGATACGCCTGTTTTTCTCAAAATCATCTATCTCTTCTTCATCCGACTCCTCTTTTTCCTCTTCCTCCTCCTCATTTCTAGAATCATCACTTCCTACTTCAAAATCTCTCAACTGTTCAATATATTCCAGCGTTCTTCGCGAGGTTTCCGCAGCTAAGGACGGATCATTGGAAAGGAAAGAGAAGTGGTCATTGAGCAACATCAACGGAATGGCCTCTAGATTCTGCGTATTGAACACAAGTTTCAATCTGATTAACCGGAAATACAAATGAATGAGACGCGTTTTTAGTTCGGCCAGCATAGACTTCCGCGCACGACGATTGTCTAGCATATCGCGAATTTTCGCTATCTTTTCATCGATCAGATTGAACTCTGATTCGCGCGCGTTTTCTTCTACCGGTAGAAGCTCGAAATGGTTTGTTTCGCGTTGTTGTTTCATCGCATTTCGCAGTTTCCTGCGTTTCACATCGCGCGATTCACCACTTGTAAACTTAACCGCGCGAATAGTGAGCTCATGCTCTAATTCATCATCTAGTAGATGGTTCACGTTTAACGAGCGATATTGTAGCGTAAACTCTGACATTGTACAGAAATATCACAGAGAAATAATTTAAAAATGCTAATAAAATTTTTGATAAAACTTAGAAATAATTATTGGACTCACTCTTTTTATAAATTAAGGACAATTAAAATTTGATTAAGGCTAGAAACATTAAAATAAATTAAATAAATACGACAATCAAAACAAATTAAAATAGCAATAAATAGGTGCAATTTTTCAATAAATCGTACTGTTATGTGGGTTTTGTGGGTTCAGGTGTAGTGTTTTATTTTTTTCTTTTTCAGGACCGTTTCTGTTAGTGTAGGTGTTTAGTGTTGGCCCAGGTATAGTGTACTGTTTAATTTTAAACTTTGTTCCGAATCAGAAAATAATACGTGGAATCTATACCATTCTTTTTAGCAAAGTTTTCCCCAGAAAGACAATTTCCAAAATTTCTTCTCTAACCGATTTTCCAACTCTGATTGTCAGGAGGAGTCGTGTGAGGTAACTACACAATCAGGTAACTGAATGTGTACTCACCCACCGCCCTGTTAAAAAACCACAGATTTTTTTAAACTCTAATCGATCCTCCGATTACCGAACGACTTTAACGCTGGGTGCCAAGTGAGACTTTCGGCCAGCTACTCCCGGATAATTTTTGCTCAGTCGTAGAAGACTCCTTTGACTAGGTCTCAGGGTCGGCCTACGGCTGGGTAATCGGAGGGGAACGCGGACAAAATTTACAAGACAAACTGTGGGTTTTCGAAACAACAAGAACAACAAAGCAGAATTAAACTACGGAAAAATTACTTTTTATTAAAACGGAAAGAAAACTGCTTTTAAACTTTAATTTTTGATTTTTGAAATTTGCTTTTTATTCAAGCTACTGTGTAATGTTGTGTGTAGGGTGTGGGTTGGGCTGTGGTCGATGACCGTTGCGGTACGTACCGATGCTTCGATGCTACGATGGTGAGCGCTCACTGCTGGTCGTCTTTCGTTTCGGCGTTCAACTTCCGGACACCAATTGGTCCCCAAAATGGCGGCGGGGATTGGCTGAGGGATCACGCTTCCCGTGAATTACCTTTTGCTGTTTGATGGTGCTGGTCAGGCGTTGACCAGCGGGTAAGGGTTTAAACGGCGTCTTCCTTCCTTGACACAATCAGCGGGCCACGGCAAGACCGTATTGACCGCGCTGAGAAGGGCTCTCCTTTGGAATTAGAGACTCGAGAAGCTTGTCTCGAGTCCCGAGAGATGGGCCTCCTTGACGATTATGGTTCCTTTCTGAACCAGAGGCCAAACGTCCTATTACGGTTAGACGTAGCCCGCTACAAGCGAGCTAGGCCGAATCGTGCGACGGTGACGAAAACGGTGAACAGCAAACACAAGAACTTCGCACAAATAAATAACAATTGTGGGTTCAAAACATCACAAGACTCAACAACACGGAGCTTGGACAATCACGTCTTCATCGCACGAACGCCGGAAGAAATAGGAGGCTGAGTCAACGACTCTTCTTCTTGGGTTTCCGCTCCACATTCTTCTTCCTCACTCCATCTAACTCGTTTGGGCGAGTTATTGTAGATTGCATGCAACCCACATGCAATGTCGACCTTGCGAACTATGTTGCTTGCAGCCTTGCTGCTGATGACACCACACGCCCAACTTAAATCTAACAATTATGTTTTTTTGTTAAACCTAACTTCTAAATAATTATAATTATCCCTAAACCTAACTAAATTTTAAAAACAAGACGAAAAACGACAGTTTGACAAATATTTTAAAAACAAATTAAAAAAAGCATCTGAGGCATTTGTAACGACGGTTACAAATCTTTTGATTTCCATTCAATCCTGTTGCCGTTTATGGCTAATATAATGATGTTTTAATGGGGGATTGATGTGAGTTGAATTTTTGAGATGATGTGAATCGGATAACATATATTTTTTATGACTTTCAGATTTTCCAGTTTTTTTGTTTTTATTAGCCTGATGTTTTTGAAGTCACAAATTTAAATGACAGCCTCTATTTTTCATTTAATTCAACTTTAAATTCAGTTTTCAAAAATCAATATCTATAACTTTTACCACCAAATTTTGAAACCAGTGCTATAAAATCTGAACATTGAGCACGAAATTAAACTGAATGAAAACTTTAAATCCGTTAGTTTATAAATATTCGATACTAAATCCAACGCATTCCAAAAAGGTTTTTGAAAAAAATGAAAATGTCACAGAAAGTCGCCACTAAAACGTTTCCGGATATTTGTTAAATGTCTTATGATGGTAAAATAAAAATTTGTTATGGCCATGGAACAAAAGGTGATTTTGGGCTTAATCTCACTCTTGAAGGTTCAAGTTGCAGGTCGTGTTTTACCGATTCTTATGAATCTTACTTCAGAGTTTCCCTCAGACACGGCTGTCACTCACAAGAATAGATCAAAGGCTGACTTTGTAATGATAAATGATAAACGTTGACATAGAAATTTATTTTATTTTATTTATCTTCAGATTAGTTGAATACAACTATTATTTTATTTAATGTTTAAAATTTATTATCTGCAAATCCTTCATCTCATCTCTACATTTTTTCTCACCTCTAATCCCAACTAAAACTATTTACACATCGACTTTTGTTTTTTTTTCTCTAAAACAAAATTTTGGTTATCTTCGATTTTTATTCCAAATTTTACCGCAAAGCAAAATCATAGCAAACAATCAACAGCAGAATCTTCAGAAATTTGCGCTTCTCAAACCAATTCAGTCTATATCCACCGAATGACCAAATGCCAGTTGGCACACAGAACGAAGAAGAAGAAGCATGACCAAATCAAAACAACCAATCAGTAGCAGTCTTAAAAATCTGCGCTTTCTACGAAAATTCGTCTTTTCGAGGGGCCGATTCAGAATCTATTTTGATCGTAGGAGCAGCCTTTAAAATCTGTGCTCCCTGTGCCAATCCGTCTTTCTACCGGGGCCGAATCAAAATCATTTTTTTTTCGTAGCAGTAGCCTTGACAATCTGCGCTCTCTATCCTTATTCTACAAACCACGCCATTATCGTGACTTTACAATTCCCATGAATTTCAATTTAGAGATTCACTCAGACACGTCTGTCACTCACAAGAATAGATTTATGAATGACATTGTTTTGTTTGTTTTGCCTAGTGTTGCAATACAATAAACGTTGCCATAGAAATTTATTTTATTTTATTTATCTTCAGTGTTGCCGAATAAAACTACTATTTTATTTTATGTTTTAATAAATTTCATTTATTTTCTGTATATGCTTCATCGCATCTCTATATGGCCCACGAGGTTTACGACGCTAGTCAAGTTTATGGCTAGTTCAACTAAATACTTAATTTGGCTGAAAGTTTGAATCCTTTTTCGGGGTTTTGCGAAATGTCATAATTTGGAAATCAAACTCGAAATTAAAAAATATGTTTTTTTTTTCTTGTATGAGGCATTTAACCTGACTGGTATGGGCATTCAAAACATGTCTCTTATTCCAATATCTTATCATTTATAACTTTGCTAAAAGTTTCAATTAGTTGAATTTCTGATTATTTTCAGATGAATAAGAAAAAAAAACCAATTACCAAAATACTTTTGTCTTCAAGACAGCTGCCCTTATAGATAGATTAATGAATTTCTTCAAGAAATATCTAGGATAAGGTTGCCAGATTACCTGTTTTTATCCGGAATACAAAATTTAGGAGCCCGGCCCAGTTGCCAGAATTTACTTGAAAGATGTCCAGATTTTTCCCTGATTTATTCACTTTATTTGGTAAATCAAACAAAAAACAAGTTGTGTTGTAAAATTTATGCCCCGAAAACGAAATTTTGTATGCAAGTTTAAATAATCATGAAAGGTTTTTTAAAGCCTAAAATCCGATTTAAAATCTGTCGATTTATTTTCTTAATTTTTGTTGAGTAATTCCAAGATTTTGAAAAAAATCGCCCTGATTTTGCCCGATTCATTCGGCCCGAATCCGTGCTGAGAAAAGTCCGGCAACCTTAATCTTGGAGCATCGAAAGTGTTGAAAAACACGATCCGAACAAGACCATCTTCTCGCTTTCAGTCAAATTTGTAAGAAATCAAAATTTTATTAATATACTTAGTTAATATAATAAACTAGCTGACCCGGTTTGCTTTACTACACCTTGTACAATTGAAAGAAATTTTATATATTAATATTTTCATTTGTTCACCCATTATTTTACTATTAAAATTTTAATATACTTCAAAGTTAACTTCTTGTAATGAAAGCTGCAACTTGAGTTTCGTACTGCAATACAAAGAAGAGAATTTCGAATTTTTTTTGTTCCCAAAACCTGATCTAAATGTTTTCAATGCATTATTTTATATCAAACTAGCTGACCCGGTGGGCTCAACCTTCCAAAATTCAATTAAATTTGTTAAAGTAATTAAAATTCAGTTTTATTGCCTAGACAGCGTTTCAAGCAATATTTCCACATAATTTAGAAGCAAATGCTTTAAAAAAAAGATAGAGCAGCACCTGAAGTTTCCAACTACAGTTCTAAGATGTTTTTATAATATTTTCTGAAAATTGATCTCTTGATATGTTTTTCAAGATCTAAAAATATTACTCTGTTTTCATAAGCTTCAAAAAGTTTATAATCATGTCAAAATGTATGTTTTAATGATATAGACTTCCAGTCCTTTCCCTCTTGCAATGCAAGAAGTGCTACTATTAAATAATTTTTTGTATCTAAATGACGCAACATTTTGCTTTATTTGTCTCATAAGTTTTCAAATTATGCCAAATATGATATGAATAAAGATCTTCTTTCCAACTCTACCCAGAAATAAGGAATGATCTCAAACCTTTCGTATGCGAACAACCTCTCTTCCTTTTGCTCGATATATTCTCGATTCATGTCAACAAACTTGTATGGAAGCCCTGATAAGTTTTCAAGCTATTCAACGCAATTCATATGGAACTCCCTTTGTTCCTCCCATCTTAACAGTGCAATGCTGACAGGTTTATAACACTCATAAAAACATATTCCATACCCAAATCATGTAAATAATGTTTTCGCCATATACTAAATTTGTAGACATGACACATTAAAACTTGAAGTAATGCCAAACAGCATCTGACGACTTTTTTACTGCAAATAACTATACTTTTAATTGTTAAAGCAAAAAGTGTAAATAAAATTCATATGAATAAGCTGTAACCCAATGAATCAAGGAAAAGAACGGTTTTAAAAAAGTGGAAACAAATATTTAAATTTAGTTATTCAACTCAATTTTCTCTATTTTGTGATGAGGGTCCTTTTATAGATTTCAACTAACTGACCTTATCATTAAGAATCGACTGAAAAGAAGATTTTAAAAAATTGAATGGATCGAAAAAAAAATCTGTTCATGCTTCGATGGTGGTATAAATATTTCCTAGAAATTCATGGAAAAATCACAAAGAACCTTAAAATGTAGATTTTTGCGCCGAGAAGGTTGACAGTTATCAAAGTTTCTTTTGTTTCAATTTTTTCAATTTCAATCTTCATTTCAATTCAGATACCCCGTGCAAGTGCAAACGAATTTTACCTAAGTTGAACTTTTATAAATCTAAGACAAAATTAAAATCCTTAAACCAATCAATATTCGTTTGTTGCATAACTAAATCAGTTCTCAACAAACTCTTGTTGAACGTCAAATATGCAAACATGTTGACAAAAATATATTTGTAAGCTAACATTTGTTCCGTTTATTGAGGCAAGTGAAAACACAATGCTTTTTTGAACTTAATGATAGATGCGAAACATAGTGTAAGGCTTTGAAATGAATTCAATACTTGCTCCTGTTTGTTTTATTTTTTTATTTATTTATTTTATTGATAAATCTGAATTTTTTTCGCTGTATAAGTTTATGTATGAAAATGCGTTTTTTTTGTAAACGTTGAACGTTGTGTACTTTCTTAACTAAAAACTATTCCGGGAAATGCAAATCCACACCAATTTTTTTTTGAAAAAGTGGTTTATTTTATTAATAACTTCCACTTATGCTTGCAAAAAATAAAAAAGTTCTCTGCATTTGGACTTTGAAAACATCAATCCTCTATTTTAAAGGACAGGCTCTTGTTTAGCTCAGTGTCTGTTAATTTTCACCGGATTTTGTTGTTGCTCTGAAAATGTATAAGGCGTTTGATACATATTCAGTTAAGCAAATGTTTTCGATCTATTTCTGTTGAAAACATCTTATTCTTTTTTTCTGTTTTCGATATGCATCAAAACTAACCTTCTAGGCGTATTGATTTTACAATTGTATGTAAATCTTCCCACTTGTTTTTTCAAACGTTCGCAAACAGTCATACCATTATTTCATACTTTTTAGACACGAAATCAGAATAGTTTATTTTTTAAAATCGTTCAAGATGGGTTTGATTCGATCGGCAAAATATCAATCTGGGTCACATCTAGGCTTCATTCATTAATATGTGCTGTCAAAATGAGCTGGGAATCATAATGAAAAAAATCACATCAAGGCTTCATAGCGCCACCACGTGCATTGACAGTATATTTGGTTGAGAAATACGCGCCTAAATGTTCCCACTAATCAGTATGCTATGTCATGGTTACTATTCCCTCCCTCGTTACCATGAGGACCCAAAACTGCAAGCAAAGTATTCTACTCTACACTCATAATTTTAAATTCCGAACCAAATTATGATAATAGAGTAAGGTTATTCAAGAGTAACAATCTAGACTAAAACCTTATGCCAAAACCACAAAAATCCATTCCAAGTCCAATATTCTGCTACACTTTTTCAAATTTTCTTACTTGTTCATCGAAATTCAGGTCTGAATATTAAATTTTTAATTAAATTAAATCCATTTCAGACGATCTGATTTCAAAATTCCTATCAAAAATTATATTCCTATTTGCGTATTTCGGATTCTGTATCCAGTTAAGGATTCTTGATTTTCAGTTCGAATAATCATAAGAAATAGAAATGAAAAGCTGCTTTGAAATCCAGGTTAATGTTGTTGATTTTGCATTACATATTAAATTTAAATCATGCTTTTCGAGATCATATGAATTCTCAATAATTGTATAAAAGTTTTCCGAATATGAGAAAAAGTGAAATTTTGTTTGATATTGAAATTTGAAGTTGTTAAATTTAATTCTTACACAAAATTAAAAAAAATCAAAGCTTCGAAATGGCAATCCAAAATTGAAAAGTCAGATGAAAATATTTGTAAATTCATATGTTAATGCTATTTCACAATTCAGATTGAAAACAAATTACAGCTTAAATCTAAATTCACTATTTAAAATTTAGAATCAAGCTGTAGTTCAGTATAGTATTTGAATTATAAATTCATGAATAAGAGCCCTTAAACTTGACTCATAAAGTTCTTATCTTGAATAAGATTTGGAAATCGTATTTTTTGAACTTTCAGAAATCGTATGGAAACTCGGATACAGATTCAAAGCGCAATTTTTGAATTCAGGTTCAGAATTACGATTCAGAAGGCAGAATTCAAATTCAGCAAAAGGTTAGGTCTGTAAATAAAGTTTACAATCAACATAAATTGTTAAGGAATTTGAGAGATCATGAACTTAACACATTGCGGACCAAATACGAGATATCTCGTTTTTTCGTTTGCCAACGAAGTACTACACTCCGAAGCATAACTCAAATGGACTGAATTTAGTTGACAAAATTTAACACATTTGCCGTAACTAAAAATGCTAATTTTGTAAAATTTAGTCCAGAGGCTTCTGAGATATAGAATGCTGAATTTCGGTGCTTCTAATCATAGATTTCTTCCCGGTCCTTAATTTGTAGATATTGTTTGTCAATTCAATTTCCAGGATCCAATTTCAAAACAAAGTTAGTTTTTTTCCTTTTTTCTCAGGGATTTTAAACCAAGTCCCTGAGAAAAAAAAATTAAAAATTAAATTAGTTTGTTAACACAATTTTATTCATAATCTCAAAATAGAAGTAGAATTTGAGTTCTTTGTGTTATCCGAAAAACCCAAATTTTATTTAAAAAAAATCATCGTTATGGAATTTTATTATGGAATTGATTGTTCATGAAAAATATTAACTGTTAAAGAAACATCTTTACCTACAACTTGATTTATTTTCACCAAAGGTTAAAATCATTGAATTTGCAAAATTGTTTGGAGGGGGCTGGTTTTATTTGAGTTTAAAATAAGTTTTTTTTTTGAGAAATGGAAGACTATCCTAAAAAAGCTTATTTTAAGCAAAAATCAACTAAGTTTGATCTATCAGACTCCTAAACAAATTCAAAGATTTTAACCATCGATGAGAGCGAATTTAGCTCACCTTTTAAGGTTTAGGACCAATCTTCTAAAATTTCAATTTAAAACGAAGACTCATAATGTCAAAGTACTTAAAAATTAAAAATCATATAGTTACAAACATAATTTCTTCCCATTTTTGTATTGTTGGGAAAAAATCATAGCTAAAAACCAGTCGTCAAAGCCACCCCCCCCCCCCCCCCCCCTCCAAGAGTCGGTCGGCCCTGGTTGGAGAGGTGATCAAAAGACTAGAGTTCGATTTCTGTTCGAGGTGATTTTTTTCTATTTACAATTAATGATAGATTTTATTGATTGTTACATTATACGGCTTTTAGCATCATCCGCCAAACAAAGTACCAGAAACATAATGTATGAGCGTGTGTGAATTGTTTGTATTCTACAAACAGACCTAGATTAATTTGTTATTGCTTTGTTTTATAAATCTACGACTCACCTGACTTCATTGAGTCGAATTCGCTGCTAAATCCCCCGGCAGAAAACGCTCATCGTGCCCCGATTTATGGTGCTTATACTGCCCCAGGGGGAGTTCTCATTATGCCCATACAGTGGCTGGTTTTCAGCTTTTGGCAAAAAAATTTTAAAATGCATTTTTTAACGTTTTGATCTAGTTTTTCAAGTTTCAACTCGTTAGGAAATAGGCTTTTCAAGTGTCTGAACACGAAACAATAATGTAACCTAGATATTATAGCTATTTTCTATGGTTGAATGCGTTTTCCTTAAAGTGGCCATTATGCCCTTATCTCCCCTTCTCATAATTTCCAATTGTTAAAAATGATTTTTAGGAGAAATAAAAATCATAAAATTAAGGGTTAATTGAATTAGTATTCAGAAAATTTTGTATGATTTGAAAGTTAACTTATAATGTAAAATAATGTACACCAGAATACCCCGATAGTGGCAAATTAAAAAGGTGAACCTTTATGCCACGAGACAAATAAACAAACAAACATTCAAAATATTAAGATTCGCTTACGAATCGCCATATGATGCGTTCTCCTACTTTGGAACTAGAGCTTACTTCGGTCCTAAAATGCCTTAAATCGGAAATAACTCTTTTCGTTTTCATATATTTAAGACACTCATATGCAAACAATAAACTAATATTCTTTCTTTATCCTATCATACCGCTATTTGCCATGAAAAGTGATTCTAGTACAATTTTCAACGTTTTTTCAAAAGCTTTCGTTTTAGTTGTAAAACAGGTTGCTCAATCAGTGCGAAGCATTTTGAAAAATCAGAGAGATTTAGAATAAATCACATTATTGACCAGGGCAAGCCTAAGTTTTAAGAGAAACTACCATTGCTGTGATGAATTTGAACCATACTACCCTAAAATAAATGAAAATCATTGAAAAACCCGGAAAATGGTTAAAGTGTCCAAATCAAGGAAACTTTCTCAATTTTAGAACCGGACATAATTTTTTGGTGACAACATTTTTCTTATAATGTTAAACAACAAACATATAAAATATATTTCCAGCTGAAATTTCCTGAACCTTAAGATGGATTATCATTAATAATTTATTTCATTATTAGAATCCTGTGAAAAAAAATTAAATGAAAATTTAGATTTTTCAAAGAACTCAAGTTTGAAAATGAGTTCAGATCTTTTTTATTAATAGTGTATTTTACCTGTTTTGTGTTTTGTATTTGGCAATTTAGGATTTAAATTCAGAATTTGAATTCTTCATTTTCAACCTGTAAAAAAAATTCTGAATTCCTAATTTGAAATCGATTTCTGAATCTTAATTCAAAACAAAATTTCCCGAACCATAAAGGACATTCACTAACAGAATCCGTAACCAGAAATCTCTTATTTTAATTTTGAATCTTTGGTTTTCTATATGAATTCTTTCTTCAATTATTTATTATTCTTAATTCAACAAATGAATCTGAATGATTTTTTACTAAGAGTAAAGAGTTAAGGCTAACACTATCAAATCCAAATTAGAAAATTCGTTTGTTAATTTTATATATTTTTTTTAATATATCGGAATGATAAGTTTCGAACATGGAAAATGAATCTAATTTTAGTTTTAAATGCAAAACTAAGATTTTAATCCGGATTTTATCCCAATGATGAACTGATCTGAAAATCAAGAATAATAAACTGGATACAGATTCCACAATTCGGCCACAGGCAACAAATTTTAATTTTTATCAAAATAAATGTCTAACCAGGACATGGAAATGATTCAAACCTAACTTTACCAGATATTTTTCCGCACTTATCCGGGCAGGGCAAAACCAGGCTATTTTATTTTAAAAATTTGGAAATATTCGGGCATTCGATTCCAAAGTCCACAACACAATTTTTTTTCAATATTCAAACAACCAAGGGAATTCTTCAATGAAAATCTAAATGAAAAAACTCGAAAAATTGTTTTTTTTTGTCGAAGCACATCAGCTAGTTTATTTGAATAAACTTGAGTCCAAAAATTGTTTTGGACGAAAAATATATAACTGTTAAGGGGCAATTTACATTTTCCTTCGATTTTGCAAACAAAGTGAAAACATTGGGGCAAAATCCGGGCAATCAGGCAACCCAAGCGAGTTTAATCTTATTGAAAATTCGATATTCGGGACTAAGGACTGTACCCAAAATTCATGCATCAACTTATTTTGTGAATGACATTTGATCGCGTATAAAGAGCGTGAATAAAGTATAATCGTTAAACATCCATCAACAAGTGAGAAATTTTCTGAAAAACTGTAATAGAATTGTGGATTTGGAATAAGATTTAGAGGGTTTGTCCTTAGTTCTGAGTCGAAATTGTTACTCTTTATTCACTCTAGTCGTTCATCAAAATTTGATTAAGGATTTCAAATTTTGTGTTTAGAGAAAAACAATTTGCTTGACATTTCTCGGAGTTTGAAGGAAAAAATGCGAATAAATTTCTTCACCAAAACCTTAAACTTGAACCAACAATGCAATTTTTTACGCATTTATGCCGTTTTGGAATATTTATGGAGTTCAACAGTTTGTTGCACGTTTTGATAAAGGTCGTTCCCCGATTGAGTAAAACGATGATGGTCGTATTAAAACCATCTGCTACCAATCACCGCTCCTAGAACATTGTTTATAAACAGAGAAATCCTTATCAGTTCAATCCATTTTTTGTTATTACTAGGGAATTCATTGACCGGATGAGTTGGAGCTAAGTTAGTGATCGAGCTTACGTTTAGTTACTTCTTAGCCGGCATCGAGGATAGTGTTCCTAACTTAATTTCGTCTTACGTTTTTCAAGATGAAAATCTTCGCACAGATTTTGGTATTATTTGGTTTTACATTTCTGGCCGCAGTCTTTGGGCAGAGCAATGAAATAGCAGTGGATGGATTTGACGTTTCGAAAGTGAACGGAAGTGCTCCCACAAGATATCATGCCTTGGAGCTGTACAACAACGATCACCCGAACCAAAAACGTGTTGCAGTTAGAAGTGAGTTCAAAGATCCATGTTTGTTATTATTGTTTATTGATTTATTACTTTTTTGGATTACAGAATGCAATACATTCAACTTTATTTTCCCGGTAAGCTGAAAAAAATAATCAAATTTCTATCCCGAAACTCGTATTCTAACTAACTGACTTACTCTATCAGCTGAAAATCTTCTCAACGGTGGTGCCACGCTTCTGTCCGGCAGTGTTCATCAGTGGCGATTCGTTGCTAACGTCGGCACTCTGTCTGCGAATGCTGCAACAGGATGGGGGCGATCAACGCACCGATCATCTGTTTGCCATCGTTGATAGGGAGGAGGTTTTCTTCTACGAACACGGCCGTCGCTACGTGAACAACATCTTCATCCATCCCAAGTTTGATGAGGAGCCGGCGTACTACAACGTGGCCATCGTGAAGCTTCGCAATGCTGTGTTAGTTTGAAGTTTTTTTTTTAAAGAAATTGTTAAACCTTACCTAAAAATTTGTTTCAACCTTTTAGCAGATACGATCGGGACGCCACCGGACGCAGCCACATTGCCTGCCTATGGCCAGAACACAATTTGAAAAACCCTCAAACCGTGCTCGGCGAGTGGTTCGATTTTCAACCGGAACTGAACCCTTCCTTCCGCTGGTTAGATCTTCCAACAATCACCCATGAACAGTGTACCACGGAGCTCAAAAACCTTAAACAACCCATCCCGGAACTTTCCGATGGGGTACGGGAATCCTCTCAGATTTGTGTGCAAGATCCAGGCAGTAACAGTACCCTGATTCGGTTCTGTGATAGTCGATCTTCCGGGCCGCTGCTGATGAGCTTGGGAACCACCGTCTACGTGGCCGGGTTGCCAACCGTGCACATTGACGACTGTGGCGTGCAGGTTGAGGTGTTCAACCGGATTTCGTTCTTCCTCGATTGGATCGAGTCCGTCGTTTGGCCCGGTCAAGTTTGATTGAAAATAACTTATTAATAAACGATAATCAAATTTAAATATAGCTTTCTTGCAATTTATTTTCTTCGATTCGAGTTGAATGAATAGTGATTTTTTTCTTCCTCCGTCTGTAACGGGTACTCCAAGTCGAAACAATTGATTCATAATTTGCTAAATATACTTAAAAACAATGAAACAATTCATTCATTTTAATTACTCAAGTAAATGAGCCTTATCGTAATGGAACAATAGTCGTTTGAACAACAACAACGTTTTCAGTACATCCCAAACGATCATCAATCATTAATAACACATCTGAGTGACCGACACAATTCTGGCGGCAAGCACGTGACTCTAGATGCTATCTTCTGTAGGACACCGACCACTTTCTTATTTGGCGTCAGGTAAATGACCTCTTTCGGAGGCTTTTGTGCACTTATTTTGGCAAAGCAAAAGTTGGGCCTCTATTTTTGGGTCCAGAAGGGGAAGACGAGGACTACTCGAAGAGTTCGCGAATTGGGATGTACTTGTTTGACTTCGCGATTAGACTTGTTCGTATCGGATAGTTCCGGTTGCGAAGTAAAGCTAGATCAGGTCGATCAGCGGACGATTGAGACTCCAAGCTCACTTACGTCGGGTGATTACAAGAATCAGGATCAAGTAGTTCTGTACAATTTTCATTTCGAGGTAATTAAAAGGCAGAGTGTGATTCCGAGACCAGATGTTCTCATCTTAAAAGCCCTCTTTTTCGATTTAGTCCGTGTTAGGTAAATCTAAAGGATAGCTTAGGGTAGTTAAGTGCTAATAGTGGAGCAATAGTAGGTAGGTGGAGACCCACATGGGCTAAATTTACGTCCCGAACCGCCAAATAGGCAACCCCGACATGAATTTAACCCGACCATCAGCCACAGGTATGAACACCCACCGCAGCTCCACCCTAGAAGACGGACGCCGGGCCTGTCGCAAACCTCCGCAGGGTCCCGCAACAACAACTCCCGTCAGTTTCACCAACCTCACACCCAGCCACATTGAAACGCGACACCACAGCCGCTTGAACCACGAAATGCCAGCAGCAGGCTGGTTGGCGGCTGATAGGCGCACCAACATTGCATTCGCCGAGCCAAATCGTAACCGAGTTCGACCAAGCTTCCAGCAGACCACGCTATATAGCTGCGCAAATGCTATGCGGTGACCAGCCGAACAAAAAAGGTTCAAATCGTCCCGTGTTAGCTACACGAACACCCCTCATTTTGAAGGTGTGTGTGTGTGTGTGTGTGTGTAAAATGTTGCTCCTATTTTGATTTTGAAATTCACTCTTCAGTTGTCAAAATGCCGTCCAAGGAAGAAGAGCAGCGTATCAAAATTTTGCTTGCGCATCGTGAAAATCCGAGCTACTCGCACGCAAAGCTGGCAAAATCGCTAAAAGTTGCCAAATCAACCGTTACAAATGTAATTAAAGTGTTTGAGGAACGTTTGTCGACAGCCAGGAAGTCTGGATCGGAGGGAAATCGAAAACCGGAAGCCGCTGAGACGACAAAGAGAGTTGCCGGTAGTTTCAAGCGAAACCCTAACCTCTATCTCCGACATGCCGCAAGTAAGCTGGGTGTATCGTCTACAACCGTGCATCGAGCCAAAAAACGAGCTGGACTATCGACTTACAAGAAGGTAGTGACTACAAATCACGATGATAAACAAAATACGACGGCCAAAACGCGAAACCGGAGGCTGTACACGACGATGCTGACGAAGTTTGACTGCGTGGTAATGGACGACGAAACCTACGTCAAAGCCGACTACAAGCAGCTTCCGGGACAGGAGTTTTATACGGCAAAAGGAAGGGGAAAGGTACTAGGTATTTTCAAGCACATGAAACTGACAAAGTTCGCGAAGAAATATCTGGTTTGGCAAGTCATCTGTACCTGTGGCTTGAAAAGCAGCATTTTCATAGCTTCCGGGACTGTCAACCAAGAAATTTACGTGAAAGAGTGTTTGAATAAACGTCTGCTGCCTTTCCTGAAGAAACACGGTTGTTCCGTACTGTTTTGGCCGGATTTGGCATTTTGCCATTACGGTAAAAAGGCCATAGAATGGTACGCCGCCAACAACGTGCAGGTGGTTCCCAAGGACAAGAACCCTCCCAACACGCCAGAGCTCCGCCCAATTGAGAAATACTGGGCTATTGTCAAGCGGAACCTAAAGAAGACCAAAAAACTGCTAAGGACGAGCAGCAGTTCAAGGCAAACTGGCTTCCTGCGGCGAAGATGGTGGACAAGGTGGCTGTACAAAATCTGATGGCAGGGGTTAAGCGTAAGGCCCGGCATTCCGGATTTGGAAAAGCGGAAGCCTATCTGAATATTTTTCCTGAATTTTATACTAATTAAACTTGAAAAAGAAATTTAATTTGATGTTTTAAATAAACGATTTCACCGATTGATACGCGTTTTCCTTTGACCAAATTTTGACCGTATCACCCTTTAGCTCGCACTTCTTTATTCATCCAATGTACAGACCTTCGTATCATACCTAACAAAAATTGATTTAATTCTAAGCACTACAGGTCAAATTAAATTGCTACAATTATACTGTAACAAATATGTTCAAGACCCATTAGTAACAATCTTATAAAGCATGGATCATCCACAATCTGGACGCACAGTTTATTATACCATAGCGCTCCTAGTTGTCGAATCTGGAATGTTTAGACAGTACTTTGTTTTGGAATGTTTTCTTTATCAGTTCTGAAAATTTCATTACGATTAGTTTTGTTCCAAAAAAGTTACACGTAATAGAACCCGCGAGACGAAAATTAATTTTGGACACCCACGTCAAAAATCTGACATGGTCGGGTTCAAAAATCGCGAAATCGTTAAAAATGGTCAAATCGATCGTGTGCAGCGTTCTCAAACGTTTCAATGAGATGCAAATCATCGACCGGCAGGTTCATACCAAGCGTTATAGTGTATTTAAAGATCGGAAACAGCATTTGAAGGTATTGAGAACGATCAAGGTAAACCCAGGGCAGTCGGACTATGACACAGTCAGAAAGATTCGTCTGCGCGAAGGAATACGATCTTTTCGGGCAATTAAGCAACCAAACCGGACATTGAAGCAGAATGTATTTAGTAGCCAAAGGACGAGCCCGGAAGCTATACAACAAGGTCCTAACGAAGTACGACGGATGCATCCTCATGGATGACGAAACGTACGTGAAGATGGATTTTGGGCGGCTTCCTGGCCAAAAAATTTTACAAAGCCACTGGTCGGGGTGATGTACCCGCCGAGTTCAAATTCGTTTTTGCCGATAAGTTGGCAAGAAAGTGTTTGATCTGGCAAGGTATTTGCAGCTGCGGACGAAAAACCCCGGTTTCTGTGACAAACACGACCATGGACTCCAAGATGTACAAGGAGGAGAGCCTGAGAAAACGTATTCTTCCGTACATTAGATCTCACAATGGACCAGTAAAGTTTTGGCCAGATTTCACATGCTGCCACTACAGCTAGGAGGTATTACAGTGGTATTGGGCCAACGGGAGGATTTTGTCGAAAAGGACATCAACCCACTCAACTGCCCTCAATTCCGCCCTATCGAAAAATTTTGGGCAATTGTCAAGCAGGAGATGAAGAAGAATAGTAGGACGACTCGCGATGCAACAGAGATGAAGAGATTGTGGAACAAAATGGCCGCTGAGGTCAGTGAATAGGTTGTCCAAACTATGATGAGTGGTTCTAGACGAAAATTTCAAAATTTCATCAAAATAACATCAAAATAATTTTTTTCTTTTTTTTTCTTTAAAGTGCAATAAAAACCCTACATTTTTATTACAAAACATTTTTATTTCGTTTACGTAGCTCCGAGATAGACCCGTTTTAATGCGTCCAGATTTTGCGTGATCCATGCTTAAGATCATGTCGTATGCTTAGATGTTTTACAAAGTCAAGTGAAAACGCTACAATTCCTTGAGCTAGAAGCAACCAATCTATGATAATCTCAGCTCTCATTTTGAACAAAAAATATAACAAAATGCATATTAACGAAAAAAAAATAATTGAACATCACAAACTCAACGCAGCTTTCCAAAATAAAGTATCCCAAGCAACCAAAAGTCACAAATTTAATTGAATGAAGGCTTTGAAAGTTACAAATTGGCTGACAAAGAGAATCAACTACCCAATTCCCATAAGTGAACTATATGTACTCATTAATGAACTTGAAAGCTGCAAAAGTGATTTATATGTACCTTGTATGGGACTTAAGTCACATAAAGGGCACAAATGAGCTCAAAACGGGATTTACTAAGTCACATAAAGAGCCCAAAAGTGCTCAAAATGGGATTTACTAAGTCACAAAAAATGCATTGAGGTGCTAATCTAATCAAAACACCACAACGAGTTTTAGTTTCAGTTTGAACAACATCTAGGCGTGGTCTAGTGGTAGCGTGATCGATTCTCACTACGAAGGTCGGGGTTCGATCCCCAAGCCGGGCAAGTTTTTTTTCAATAGTAATTTGATAATTGAGTGACCATTCTGATGCGATATAAAGCTTAGTTCTTTTAGAAATGGGACACTTTCATTTGCTAATAGCTCGTTAACTAGTTATCGGAGGTCCAAATTTTTGACAACATTTTGTTGCCTGTAAAAAGTACTATTCGACCTATTTTTTTCAAATTTTAAAATTTACGCGTTTTTGAGATATGTACGATGCAAGAGAAAAAGAAAAAAATAATTTTGCACAGTTTCCTTGAAAATGCGTCAATATCAAATTGATAGCTGACAAAACCGTTGATTATTCAAAGAATTACTGAGTTTTTGTGGTGGATAAGTATGCAAACACTGTCAATAATGTCCACAAAGTTCAAATCAAGCATTGGAGAGAAGCACATGATCGGCAACAACGGTTAAGGATCATCAAGGAAGTCAAGTCTTATAGCAGCTTTTTTAATTTTCAATAAACGAAAAACTAAGGGTAGATCGCTGAAATGTCCAAAACAATTTTCTCCGATAAGCTGAAAGTGTTGCCTAGTGATGACTAATTGAAATCCAACCTCAAACAACCATTTTTTGATAGTTCCAAAGCTCTTAAGCTATGAAACCGGTACCGAAAAAAAAAACGTTCAAAAATGTGGTCAAAAATAATCAAATTTGTTCATTTCGAAACAACTGTATCCACTAAAATGCTTCCAATTTCCAGTTTCAAGAGAAGTGTTGGACCAGAAAGTATCACAAATTGAAGAAGGAGGGTGAAGCCACCTAAAATATAGATTTTACGAAGTATAAGTTGGAGAAACTGATCAATACCATGACTGAAAAAAGTGTGCGCCGGCCAATGGGTGATACCAAGAATTAAGTAGAAATTTCTTTAACAAAAAACGGTAAATATTTTTTTTCAAATTTTTTCATGAAAGATCATAACATTACCTTCTTTTTCTTCATAGAAAGTATTTCGTTCAAACAAATAGTTTTTTAGATACAGGCATTCGTAACTGTCCCATTTCTAAAAGAACTAAGCTTTATGTAGGAAATGTAGGAATGAAGAAATTGAGCAATTAATCGAGTTTGGAATCCGGTGCGTGGCTTCATGGCGGCACCATGCACAGAACATAGTAAATAATCAAGAGAAGGTGATATGAACCGATGCCAAGGGTGCAGTTGAGATAGAGAGAGATTTTTTGCTCATTTTACGATTTTTTGGAAGCTGAATAAAAAGGCCGCTGGAAGCTGAATAGAAGGCCATTTTGACTTGTTTTGGAACTTGAAAGTATCAATGAGAACTTAAATTTTGAGCTGCATAGAACAGATTTTGTATCAATGATAAGGCTGAGTAAGCGTTTTTGTACCTGTTTTATGGGACTTTTGGTTGCTTGGGATCGCAAAGCTCGAAAACTACAAAAACTTATCGAATTGTACAGAAATCTGAAAAAAAATCACAAAAACGATTCAAATTGAAGCCAAGATAAAATAAAAACAAATGCCCGTCGATGTCGTTCGATCTATATAAACTATTGAAAATGAAAATCCTACTGTACATGCACAAAGCAAGCAAAGTCCCGCTGAAGCCAATTTAAAAGCACTTTTACACCATATGGCCAGGATTCGACCAGACGAAACTGAGCGCTATGAAAAATGTTAGAAAAAACAGAAAAGTCTCTTGTATTTCATATTCTTGATTGAAAAGGCGAATTCCATTGATTACAATGAATTCCTTGGATCTTAAACTATCGACCCTGATGAACATCAAAGATTTTGTCTTTAGTTGAAAATATATATTTGCATAAAAAGTTCAAAAATCTAGAAAAAATGCTGATGGCTCTCAGTTTGGTCTGGTCGAATCCCGACCATACATCCTTAAAAGTCAATCGTGGAAAATAAAAGCAAAGCATAACTAATACAGGAACCTCTTGAACCCATCTAAACAATCAGATATTTGGAAAAATAACAAACCAATAGCCGGAATGGAGGTTCCTAATCAAGCTCTAGTCGTTGTTTTTCGCTGCGACAGAAGTATTTCCATCAGCAGGCGCAGCCGGGGTGGAGGAGTTCTCATGGCTATTTTATGAAAATTTAGCTCATCCATCGTTACAATTGGGAATGCCAGTAGCATCGAAAACTTGTGGGTGAAAGTGTCGTATGCACATCGTTCGGTTTTGATCGGATTATCGTATATTCCACCGGAAAAAAGCCTGGATATCTCCATTCTAGATCTTCATGTGAATGCTCTATCGGAAGCTAGATTGCAACATCCTTCATGCGGTATAATTTTTATTGGCGATTTTAACCAACCTCAATTATTGTGGGTCTCTGGTCAAGGCAACAACTTGTTGATCGATCCCTCGTCGGTGATAAGTACGGCAAGTGCCTCTCTAGTGGATGGAAATATTTTGAATGGAATGCATCAACGTAATGGTGTACGGAACTTTCATAATCGAATGCTGGATTTAGTCTTCACCGATGAATCTATCTAGATCAGCACCATCATCGAGGCCAATGAAGTTGTTGTTCCCATAGACGTGCATCATCCTCCGTTTGAATTCGACATTTCGTTCCCGAATCCTGTAGCTTTTATTGAGGACTTCGACTCGTCCGCTCGTGACTTCCGTCGTGCTGATTTTGAGGTATTGAACCGAGCGCTATCTGAAATTGACTGGACGAATCTTCAAAGATGTGCTGATGTAGATATGGCTGTGAGTACATTCTGCTCCATTTTGAGTGAAGTTTTCGATAATTCTGTACCACTGGTAAGACCTCCTCTCCGACCTCCTTGGACAAATAGTCGCCTAAAACAGCTAAAACAGATTCGATCGAAATGGCTACGATTGTTTAGTAGCTCCCGCTGCCCGTTTTTAAAAACAAAATTGAAAGATGCCACCAGAAGATATCGGATCTACAATCGCCTCTGCTTTCGTCGCTATTTAGATCGCACACAATCTGACCTTCGCCGTAATCCAAAAACGTTCTGGAAGTTCGTTAACACCAAAAGGAAGGAGTCTGGTCTACCTGCGGTGCTTCATTTGAACGACAGAACCGCCGAATCTTCTGCCGAGAAATGTAACCTCTTTGCCAACCACTTTTCCAGTGTTTTCCCAATTCAATCGTTAAGTACAGATCAAATCAATGCAGCGGTAACATTATTACCCAGAGATGTGTTAGACCTTGACGTCTTCGCTATTACCGAAGAGATGGTTCTAGATGCTATCAATAATTTGAAGTTTTCTACCTCAACCGGTAAAGATGGCATACCTTCGTGCGTTTTAAAAAGATGTGGCGCCGTACTGGTAAAGCCACTCACTCACATATTCAACCTGTCCTTCGAACAACAAAAATTTCCTGCCAGCTGGAAGAGATCATTTATGAGCCCTATCTTTAAAAAAGGTGACAAACAGGACGTGCGTAATTACCGAGGTGTCACGTCGCTAGCTGCCTGCTCAAAGGTTTTGGAGAGGATCGTCAACGATGTAATGTTTTCTTCGTGCCGGAGTTGGATTTCTGAAAATCAGCATGGATTTTTTCCCAAAAGATCAGTAACCTCAAATCTGGCAGTTTTCACATCATTCTGTTTATCCAATACCGATGGCGGCAAGCAAATTGATGCCATATATACTGACATTACTGCCGCGTTTGATTCAGTGAATCACGAAATTTTGCTTAAGAAGCTACAGCATTTAGGATTTTCTGAAAGACTGTGTGTATGGATCAGGAGCTACCTAACAAACCGTAGTTTAGCTGTCAGAATTGGCTCTGCTGAATCAATCGACTTCATTCCAACTTCAGGGGTACCACAAGGCAGTAATTTGGGCCCATTACTGTTCACGCAGTTCTGCAATGATATTAACATGCTTCTTGTAGGAAGTGGAGTACTCCTGTATGCGGATGATCTGAAAATATTTCTGACCATAAACAGCCTTACTGATTGCCACGAATTACAACAATACCTCGATACAGTAGTGAACTGGTGTGCAGTCAACCTTCTAGTTTTGAGTGTTGCTAAGTGTTGTATTATAACATTTGGGCGCAAGAAACAACCTTTCGTGCACGATTATGATATTCTGGGCGAACAATTGCATCGTGTAGACCAAATTAAAGATCTTGGTGTTATTCTAGACAGTCATATGACTTTCAAGCACCACTACTCTGCAACTATCGAGAAAGCTAACCGGATGCTGGGATTTATCTTACGTTTGAGCAAAGAATTCACTGATCCTGTCTGCCTGCGAGCTCTATACTGCTGTTTGGTTCGTTCAACATTAGAATCTGCAAGCCTAGTGTGGTGGCCTTTTGAAGCTGTGTGGATTGCGCGTTTCGAAGCAATTCAAAGAAGATTCGTACGATATGCTCTTCGGGAATTGCCTTGGGAGAACCCTCTTAACCTGCCACCGTATGCTCAGCGTTGTGCCCTACTGGGACTTCACACACTCTCGGATCGTCATGCCATCGGCCAGTCACTGTTCGTGGCGAAGGTTTTACGAAATGAAATCGATTGTTCATGGCTTCTTTCTCGATGTAATATCTATGCCCCTGAAAGAGCTCTGAGAAATCGTGACTGGCTTTCACTAGAATCAAGAAGCACTCGGTATGGAAGTAACGACCCTTTACGTTCCGCAAAAATAAGCTTTCTACGTTTTTATACGCTTTTTGACTTCAATGTATGTACAACAACCTTTAAACGACGGATTGAGAAATAATAATTAGAAACATCATCGTTCGTGCAATGTAACTTTTATGTAACCTTAAATTAAGTATATCATTAAGACAACTATGTCAGATGGTTTTTAAAACAATAAAACAATAAAAATGAGTGTTAAGTTAAAGAGCCGGAGACCGCAAACGTTTTCAACAGACACTTCAGTATCCTGGCCAGCTTAAAATATTTCTAGTCAAAGAAAAATTGGCAAATTTTACACCTTGATGCATAATAATTCATCAATGCTCCTGAAACCGTCAAACTCCAACTAGGTTATTCTACAAATTAAAGAGCACGACTCGAAAAAAGTTGTGGCTTAAATAAAAATTCCTAGATATTTTGTTAAGATGCAAAAGTTTTGAATTATGTTTTAAGCAAAATAATCACAACTGGCCTGCATTTGGCATTACCTGAAAATGGCATTACAAAATACAAAAATGGCTGTAAATCTGATGTGAATAACTACCGACCAATATTTGTTTTATGAGTTCCATGTAAAAATCTGGAAAAATGCTAGATTCTAGGCTGCTAGCTTTTCTGAAAGCTCAAAATTCTACTGGACCTAAACCTAAAATGTCAGTTGGCATCGTTTATTTGGATCTGAAGAAGGTCTTAGATCATGGGTGGCCAAACCATGGCCCGCGGGCCACATGTGGCCCGCGTCTGTCTTTTTGTGGCCCGCGAGGCTTTTTTTTTCAGAATTGAATATTTTTCTTCTACATCATTAAAAAACTGACTGACAATATCAAGTAAAAGGCAATATTATTATATTCTTCAATTTTTACAACATTTTACATATTGATTGCCCTCCACAATCACGTATTTGTCGTGAATTTCAACATGCAAAACCGTTGTTTTTTTCGCTTATGAAAATTTAATGTAAACTTTTTGTAGATCAACCTTTTGCGTCCAAATTAGTTACGAGAATGGCCGTTAATTTTCACTTCCCTTTCTCTTTCGAAACTTCTCTCTCTCTCATCTCTTCATGCTTGCTAAATTAGACGAGTTAAGAGACTTGTGCTCCGTTCACTCTTATATTATTGTAGCAATGTCAAAACTAACGTACACTCAAATTGATATTTGTTAAATTGATGTAGAAAACATTGGTCTTCGTGAAATTTAATATTATATAATAATCATGATTATGATCGAAATTTGAGTGTACGTTAGTTTTGACATTTCTACAATAATATAAGAGTGAACGGAGCACAAGTCTCTTAACTCGTCTAATTTAGCAAGCATGAAGAGATGAGAGAGAGAAGTTTCGAAAGAGAAAGGGAAGTGAAAATTAACGGCCATTCTCGAAACTAATTTGGACGCGAAAGGTTGATCTACAAAAAGTTTACATTAAATTTTCATAAGCGAAAAAAACAACGGTTTTGCATGTTGAAATTCGCGACAATATTCTCTACAGTATTATGTCATGAATATTTGTTATTTAGTTACATTATATTAGTGGTATTGAAATGACCTCCAGTTTTCTGGGAGCTTTGGAAGTTTTCAAGCGAAATCTAGAATAATTTTGAGGAGTTTGGAAGGCGTCAGGGAGATATGCTCATAATTTACGAAAGAACTCGAATAACTCAGTACACTTAAACGATAATGAGAATTTTTTTTTTTAATTTGTAGTCCGAAGTTCTAATTTCAGTTGTCAGCTTCGATTGAAATAAAAAAAAAAAACAAACAGGAAAACCGAAGCTCAAAATAATTTAAATCTAGTTTGTAAAATGATCACCATTATCAGAGTTATATTGGTACAAATTTTTTACTATTTGAAATTCGAACTCTATTTTCGAAACTTTATTTACCAATAAAAAATATTCAGCTTGTAAAAAATTGATTTAAAAACTCTGCACTTTATGCATACTAAACTTGAACAGAAATTTTTTTAAAAGAACGATCATTGAAATTTTAAAGTTTTGGATAAGGTACGAGAAAATTTTGAAATTTTCACAAAGAACAGCACGAGAACGAAACACGGAAGAGCTCTTTTAATATTATTAGTTTATTATAACAATTGAAGAACGTAAAAAAAATTCATCTGAAATGCGAAAAGGTTATGGAGGTTATTTTGTTTTGAACAATCCCGTTCTACAGAGTTGTTTTTTAGTTTTATTAACAAATTTTTTACCATGATTTGATTTTTAAAATGTAAAATCCATGAAACTGACTTTACTTTCACGGTAATAAGCAAACTATTTGGTCCTTATGGAATGAATAAGCTCAGAAAGTTTAAAATTTCTAAAAAAAACGCTATGTGTGTGAAGCATTGTTGAGGAAATGTGAAATTTAGTTCAGAACCCATGTATTGAGTCTGAATTGGAAGGTAGAATCTTGTCCATTAGCTCGTTAAAAGTATATAAAAATCTTTTAAATTTCTGTTTTGGTCAAATAAAGAAGAACTGATAAAAATCTGTACTGAATCCCGGAAATCTATCTGCCTCAATCTGTTTTTAAAACATGTAAACAAATATTTGGCTAATTGGCTTAAGGTAACCCACTGAAATTCATTTGCATTTAATACTAAAGTTATTTTTATGTGGCCCGCAAGCAAGTCTTAGTACTAAAATTTGGCCCGCCTGTTGAAAATCTTGGCCACCCCTGTCTTAGATATTATTGATCACTCTGTGTTACTAGATAAATTCTTAAAACAAAGCGTATGGTAATCCTTGCCTTAACATGTTTTTTCATGCACGAATTATTGCCGTGCACTGTCGATGGTATGGGGCTTTCTAGCCAAAAATTTTACGGAATTTTGTTGTAAGTGTCATTTCAGAATCGTCAGTGCTTAAATTGTAGTATTTTACATCGAAAACTACTGTTCAGTTGCGAGAATTGTGCGTAATTTTTGTAAACATCGTTATTTAAAAAAAAAAGGTGACTATCCTCTAGTTCTTCGGATTTAACGGTACATACCACACTTTTTCCTGTTGTCATATTAAGAAAGTAAAATTTACTTCAGCAAACCGAAAACCATTGATTAAAGTTGATCTAGCCTACGCGTTGAAATAACATCTATAAAGCCCGAAATGCTGGCGAACGTTATGCATAATGTATTATACAGTTGACCATTTTCAATTATAAATTAGAAAAAATGCATAGAAAGAAAGATGCTCAGATTCAATGAAATAAAATACGTTTCATACTTTTGAAAAACTTTAAAATTTGGTATTGAAAACTCATTTAAGAGAGAGTAATTGCTAGATTTCCCCGTTCTCAGAAAACACTTCGCTAAATCAGGACTGAATGTATAGCTTTCAAACTGAGCGGTAAAATGGACCATGCTAAAAATTTAACGGTTTTTCTCAAATTATTGTGAAAGTCATTCCTCCCATAATTCGAATGCAAAACATAATCATTCTTTCATTCGGACATTTGCCAACAGATGATGATCATCTAACTACCAATACCTTCTACCTCTCCTCGTAAAATTTAATATCAAAAATGGAACTCTATCATTCCGTAGCTTTGAGTCGAGCTAATCGTCTGGACATGACAGAGATTAAGATTAATTGCATTCGTTGGAGGACGGACAGAAAATTTTCCGATGCATCCAGCAACGGCTGATGAATTCCCTAAGGTGAGAATTGTCCCATCCTCGGATCGGTGCAAGACGTATGACCCTTTCCTATTTGCCAAACAGATACGACCTCCTCTAAACAATGTCCTAATGAAGGTGCAAGGTAAAGATTGTCATCCCAGCAATGTGAACGATGTCATCCTGGAGATGCATAGGACACAGATAACTTTCCCCATAAACAAAAGGTGATGAGATGCACCCTTTTTCCCATTTTTGGACCTGACAAACTACTGGACATCTGCCCGAAAACCGGACACAGAATCGATCATCAGGAGGCTGAACGTTAATATTTTTTTTTCTGTACCAACATATTAATTTCTCAACAAAGTTCACTGACATGTTGTACAACGCAAAACAATTTATCAGCCGGACTGTTTCATTTTGTAGGACACAATCCTCAAGAAAATTGAAATAACATTTGCACTACCATGCATCGGAAATAACAAACGAAACAATTGGGTTGACCCTTTTTCAATATTTGGCCTCTCGGAGCTAAGGTCCGGTTTTCGGAGATCATTTGCATATGAAGAAAAGGGTTTTCTCCTATTCAGAAGATCGAAATGTCCCCCAGGTTATTGTTCCGTATCATTAACCCCTGGGCGTTCGGAAAAAGATTAAGGGAAAATTCGGGAGGACACGGCCAGTTACTGGTACTTTATAAAAAAACAGTGCGTAGAAATGCTAGACTTTACGATTTCATTTGCATCTCTAGGTGATCTGAAAAAAAAACAAACGATTTGCTTACAACTTTTTTGTTTTGGGCCTTATTGTTGCTGTATTCGGTCTTGGGGTACTTGAGAAAATTGACTCCTGAACTACGAAACGGTGCAAACAAACTTATCTCGTGGGAAAAATTATCTAGGGATTGTGTTTGAGGACATTCCTGGCCATGCAAACAAACATTGATTTTTTTTTTTTGTAAACTTTGGTGCTCCAAAAGTAGAGTTATGATCCGTTCCTTGGCCTACCAAAAAGCCATACAAAATATCAGCTTCAGCAGATTTGTTAACTTTAAAGTGTCGCCCAACGAGCTGCAAGTTTGCATGGAAATTTGACATTATTTGTTCTAGCAAAACTGCAAAATACACTTTTTAGCTAAACTTTTGTTAACATTTACATTAATAAACAAACTTGGTTTCCTTTAATCTTGAACTTTTATAAAACTTTTCTGTGGACGATTCTCACACCCAAAATAAAGCCTTTACTCCAATCATGAGTTCTCAATGTTTCAACGCCATTGGCATAAGATGTGAACGCCATTTCGATGAACATTGGACAAAACTAAAAAAAATAGTTATCAAAGCTTTAATTCAACTTAACTGGAAACTGGACTGGAAAGAGGTCGGAGTACCATAAACGAACATGCTTTTGCCAAAATTTTGCTTCTTACACTTACAGGATACGTTGAAAGTTGATGAAAAAAGTACGGATTTTTTTTTGGAAAACAAAAACTGCGCTGATGTGTTCTAGTGGATAGGTTGGCGCGAGTCTGGTAACACAGGCGTACTGAGTTCGATTTCCGGTATCGGCAAAAAAAAACTTTTGGGTTCGAATCCCATAAGTTCATTGTATAAATAATTATATATTTCAGAGGGAATGCATCTGGGGATAATCTGAAGAGACTATTGCAAGCGGGGTGGATTGCCAACCATTGTAGGTTTCTGAAAGTTGGATGCCTTCCCTCGACGAACCATCGGCCGTGGAAGCCTGAGAAGCAATTTGAAGGCCAAGCCACACAGACATAAGCAGGACCTTGCTATCGATGGTGGAACCATACATACATACACACTCAGAGGAAATCTTATTATAATTTCCATAAGACACGTCTTATGATCCGCTTTTTTGTGTCCAAAATAATCTTTCATAAGAGTCTTATGAAACTCTTTCAGTTTTCATAAGAAGTTCTTATGAAAAATAGAAGAAGTGACATTGTGAAAAAACAATGAACACGTTCATTCCTTCAGTCAATTTTTTATCGTCTTACCAAGCACTAACCCGTTGTGGAGCCATTAGTTTTTTTTAAGTTAAAAGTGATTTTGTTATTTTAATTGGTAAGTTCATTTTGTGTAAACGTTTAAATTATTTGTTAACTTATAGGTACACATTGTTTTTGTTTTCTATTTAGCATGATGACCGTTGGAAAGGACGGTGGAACGGCGGGGTGCGGCGGAATGACTGTTGGAATCTGGCGTTGATGTGCTGCTCATAGTGACCATGAAATATTTTTAAACAAATTACGCAGAAAATAAACTGAAAGTCTTTAACATCAATTATCTCGATATTTTCTAATCACAGGTAAAATTTTCTGTTTCCATAAGACCCTCTTATGAAAAGCAACAACCTCTCATTGAAGCAGGTGTTCATCTGAAGAATTCATTCGCTTCATAAGACAATCTTATGAATTTCATAGAATTTTCTTATGGCGCCACTTCATAAGAGAATCTTATGATAGACATAATAGTATTTTTCTGAGTGCATACATACAAAACAAAAACTTTTTTTGATACTTTTGTTCAGAGTTGTCAAGTTTGGTATAAATCAAATTTTTCGTCCTACAAGTTGAAGATTTATAATCAACGCGTGTCGTGTAGTATTTTTTGAACGAGAAAATTCGTTTTTGGACTTTAAAGCTTCCTGTTAATTTACCTTTTTTTGTAAGTAATATCTACAAAAATTGCTCAACTTCAGCTAGTCAGTACAAATTTGCGTCACACTACCATTTTATACAAATACCATTTATATAAATGCTACACAGTAAATTTTTGCTGGAAACCAGCAATCGGTTTTCTAATTGCTGGATTTTTCAGCATTCGGTAGTGATCTTGACATTTTTGCTGGAAAATCAGAACACAGCCGAATGTTTTGAAAGAAATGGATGATTTCCAGCAATCTGGATTGCTGATTTCCAGTAATTTTAATTGCTGGAATCCAGCATTACTGTTTGCTGATTTTTCCAGCAATCAAAATTGCTGGAAATTCTGTTGGAAGGTCAGCGGGACAAAAACCAGCAAAATTTAACTGGTTTTCAGCAAAAAAATTGCTGTATAGGGAAATTTATATCCTGAGCACCCACTATGCGTGACATTTTTTTTTGTGCTAACAGATATATTGACAATTTATGAAGGTTCCTTTTTACACCACAAATTTACGAAAACCAAAGTGGAAAAATGAAAACCGAAATCAAGGTAATTTTTTACTTGAACTAATCAGGATTATATTAAAAATGTAATTTTGAGTGATAAAAAAAGCATTATTGATTCAAAGGCATATTGAATCTTTTGGTCTCTGAATCACGAACAAGTCATAAAGAAAAAGTTGCTCGCTGCTACTGGCTAACATTCATAAAAAAGATTTATTGATAAAGGTGCAAATTTAAATTTCATTAAAATGTTATAAGAATCTTTGTGATTTGAATTTTGAAATATTTTCAGCATACATAGACAGAATTCGGATGAATTCCACAAGCAAAAATTTAGAATTTACTTTTACGGCATTTTTCACGTAAATTGAGATTTTGTTGCATCCTATCGACTCTAACCCAAGTAACACAGATTAAGCTAACTAGCATTAGGAAGTTTGTTATGGTTTTATTGTGGCATTTTTTGTGCAGCTCTTTTTATAACGATTAAATTATGGCCATGCAAAATGTTTATATTCTTGTTTCCAAGATAGTTTTGAAAACGCTTATATTAAACATAATGTTTTAGTTGTTTTAAAAGAGTTATGAATGCTCTGTTTAAACCATAATAATTGCTCGGATTTTATTGAAAAATGCCCGGATTTTGCCCGAATTTTTTTACTTTATTTGGTAAATTAAACAAAAAAGAAACCACAAACACCTACAAAACGAAATTTTTTGAGCAAGTTTTATAAAAATAATCATGAAAGGTTTTTTGGAAGCCTTAAATACGATTCAAAATCAATTGATGAGTGTTAAAGAAAAATAATTTTTTTTTCATATTTTTTTCTTGCTTTTTGTTGAGGATTTCCTGAGTTTTGACAAAACTTGCCCGGATATTGCCCGGATTTATGGTCGTCAATTTGAAATCGAATGCCCGGATTTTGCCAGGTTTTTCTATAAAAATTGCCCGGTTTATCCGGCCCGGATACGCGCTGAAAATATTCTGGCAACCTTAGGATAAATAGCACATATTTGAATTGGAATTCCCGTTTTTACACATTTTTGATAATTTATGTGTGCTGGTTTTAAGTTAAAATAAAAAAAATATACATAAAAATCTTTGAAAACTTCAAATTACTGGAATTGGTATGAATATCGACATCTTCAAATCCTGGATGGCGGCTTCCATTGAATCTTAAAATGCTGTTCATCACTAAAAATCGCATGAAAGCCCCACAATATTGGTATTTGGTGAAAGGGCTAAGCTAGAAAAAGTCTAATTTCACTATCGAATGCCATCTTGAAATTCGAGATTGCAGCTTCCGCTGAGTAGAAAATATGGTTTTAATCACTTAAAATCGCTTGAAACTCCCACAATATGCGTATTATTCGAAAGGGATAAACGAGTAGAAGACCAATTTCGCTATCAGACGCCATCCTGAAATCAAAGATAGCTTCCACTGAACATTGAAATGATTTTAATCACTTTAAGTCCAATTTCTCTATCAGAAGCCATCTTGACATCCTGGTTTTGCTCTTAAGCACAATAATAATATTATGGGCGTTTCATGCGATTTTTAGCGATTAACAGCATTTTATAGCCAAGCGGAAGCAGCCATCTTGTATTTCGAGATGACGCCTGGTAGCGAAATTCGGTTTCTCTTGGTTTACATTACATAATTTTAATGTTCAGCGAAAGTCGCAATCTTCGGATTCGAGATGGCGTCAGATAGCCAAATTCGACTTCTATTCGTTTATCGCTTTGAACTTATACCCATATTGTGGGAGTTTTATGCAATTATCAGTCATTCATAGTATTTTCAAGTTGAGCAGTAGCCGCCATCTTGACTTTCAAGATGGCGTCGAACGACGAAATTCGACTTTCAATCGTGTAGCCCTTTCACTCAATAGTCCGTATTGTGGATGCATCAATTTTCAGTAACTTACAGCTTTGAAAAGAATAGCGAAAGCTGCCATCTTGGGTTGATGATGGCGTCAGATAGTGAAATTCAACTTCTTCTAGCTTTGTCCTTTCACTCAATACCCATAGCGTGGGGGTTTCATGCGGTTTTCAGTGATAAAAATCATTTTAATCTTCAGTGGAAGCCACCATCTTGGGTTTCAAGATGGCGTTTGATAGCAAACTTCGACTTCTACTCGTTTGGTCCTTTCACCCAATGCCCATATTTTGGGAGTTTCATGCGATTTTTAGTGATTAACAGCATTTTAAAATTCAGTGGAAGCCGCCATCTTGGATTTCGAGATGCACCTGATAGCGAAATTTGACTTTTCTAGGTTCGCCCTTTAGCCAATACCCATATTGTTGATTGCTGGAAAAAATAAAAAAAAACTCCGAGAACTCACAGAATCGAAAAAAAAACAAAAATGGCTGACATGTTTAATAATAGCTTTTTAAAAGCTTTGGTGACCAACATTGATGACCAACAATGATATGTCATGAAGACGTTTCTAGGGTAGGGCCAAATAGCCTAATTTTGGCTTTATTAGAGTCCAGGTGATGTTATAGAATGCGCTTTAGCTTTTAATGAAGATTAATGCTAAAGTTATTTGGGGAGTCATCTGAGTTACCTCTCCGACACCTTACCACTAGGCCAATTTGTCAGATAAAATCTGTTGTAGCTCTATCATTGAGTTGACTTCATCGAGTTGAGTTTGCTGCTAGATTCTATGGCAGCAAAAGTATTTTTCGATTCAGCTTTCTAAATTGATTATACGTATTTACAGTATTCGGCATCGCTAACTGACAAATTACCGCCGCTAATTAAATCGATAACTTATACAAAGTAAGCGATTGCTAATTAAATACGCTAAATGTGTCGAAAAAGTTATTGCTTTCAGCCTTAAGCGCTAATCGCTAACTGTTGAACAACATTAGACCGAAACAAATATCAAATTTTTCTGCAATCACGCCCTTTCCCCTTCGATTTTTCAAAATTATCAAGGGGAATAAATAAAGTTTCAATATCAGTTTCAGTTCAAGTTCAGTTCAAGTTTCAATTTAAAATTAGATAAATTGATCGAATTTTCATAAAATTATATAAACAAAACCAAACCTGTCAAAGATAGGAATTTTAACAAGTCTTTGTGTTTTACAAATAAAAACAACCGAGTTTCCGAACAATTACAATAGAAAAAAAACAGAATGTGGAAGATGGGAGCTCTACACTCAGAAAAATAGGGGGAAGTGTTCCTAAATGCGCATATTGGGTAATATGCGCATACAGCCGATTGACGATATGGCTGGAAATTCATCATATCTTATCAGTTCAGTATGAGGGTAATACGCTTTTAACACATGGCATGAAAAAATCAAATTGTTATATAAAATCGAAAAAATTTAAAAATTCAAACAAGGTTCTTGTCAGTTTTGTTATAATATATTGAACTTTAATTATCGTGCGTACAGATTCTGTGAACAAAAGTTTTAATGGTTTTTCTTTCTTATTCATCTGGAAATCGGAAATTCAACAAATTGAAGCCTTTGGCAAGGTTGTAAATGATTAGATATTGGAATAAGCGACAGTTTCTGAATGCCCATATCAAGGCAGGTTAAATGCCTATATCAAGAAAAATTGATAAGTCTTATAAATTTTTAACTTTTTATCATTGAAACATCAAATCTACGCTCTAACCACGATCTTACAGCGAAAAAAGAAGAACTTCATACTGATCCGATAAAAATACGTTATGAACAAAATATTACCATGAAATATGGCCATATGGCATACCTAACTATGTTTCATGCAAAAGAACTAGTGATGTAAAAAATTTCACCAAAATTTCAGCCTTAACGTATGCTCAACATCCGTTTCTACCATTTTCAATTAAATAATATCAAAATATTGCAAGTGTTAATGAAGATTGCTTAAAACATAAATATGCGCATTTAGACCGCCAGTTTCGGAAATCGGCTATTTTGACTTCTTTTATTATAAAATTATTTTCACAAAAACTGTAAGAGATTTTAAGAGAAAAATTGCTCTAACGTATATAGAAGAGATGTCCGCTCATGTGTATATAGATTTCAGACTCCTATCTATTGGAATATGGGAGAAAATGAGTGCTTTCCCTACTATTAAGTTTGCCATAAGATTCTCTTATGAACTGGCGCCATAAGAAAAATCATTGAAATTTATAAGATTGTCTTATGACGCGAATGAATTCTTCAGATGGACGCCGACTTCGTTGAGAGGTTTTTGCTTTTCATAAGAGGGTCTTATGGAAACATAAAATGTCATGTTTAATAAGAATAACTCAAAAAATTGATGTCAAAAACATTTTATTTATTTTCTAGCTAATTTTTTAAATCATTATCACTAACAACGAACACATTTATTCTGCCGCATCGGGTCCTTTGAGTTTTTAATTTTTCCGGTCAATATGCTGAAAAGTAAACAAAAAATAATGTGTTTGAGTCAGGCCCGTGCGAAGAACCCGTCCTTGGGGGGGGGGTTTCGAATTTCAAATTTAGCTAAAAATAATAGCAATACCAAAAATAAACAATAAAAAAATGAAATAAATTTCTAACACCGTTTTTCACTCATGATTACCACACAAACTAAAAATAAATTGGACTGATAAAAAAAAACAAATTTTCAAACCATACCAGAATGAAAGTTTCAAATTTTCGGTAAGTCATTGATTTTTTTTTTCTTCAAAATAATGCTCTTTATTCTGAACTAGAAATTTGTTTCGAAAGATTTCTAAGCAAACTTAAAATAAACGTTTCCAAAACACAGAGCTTAATAGAAAACTGGTTTCTAAAATAAATATCCAATCAGGTAAAAAACTAACTATAATAAGGGTTTTGGATAATGATAATTATTGTTAAATTTTATTCATCTTTATTAAAATTCTGTTTTTTATTTTCAACTGAAAGGTGATTGAAAAATTCCACTGTGGTGTTTTGAATTTTTGCAAAAAATATTCAATCGCGATTAAAAATGTGAATTTACGATAACTGAAAAAAAAATTTGAACTTTGGAGAATTTATTCAATGATTGATAGTTTAATTTAATTATATAAAGAAGAAGAATAGATATATTTATAATTCTTTAAAAAGTGCCAGTGAAAGAAGTAATAGAAAAAACGTATTTATTGCAAAAATAAATGGCTTTAATAGATAATTTTTAAAGTTCAGAATAATAACTTCAAGTTCAATTATAGTAACAAGGAAATATATTGATAAAAATTGAAAGATAAGGAGTTCCAAGTTACAACAAATAATGTAAGAACAAAGCAAATACAAAGTTAGTTCACATTTCGCATAAAAATTAAGCTTAAAGTTGCTACCTACTTCAAATCTTGTTTTAAACTTTTTAAGATTAATTCAAAAATCATGATGGATTCATTAAGAACGATTTTATTTAAAAAAATGTTGGAAAGTTTTTAAATTTTCAATCACAAGTTTTAAAGTTTAAAATTACAAGCTTTGAGTATTATGTCACTTTCGATTGAAAGAACAGAAGCTTGAAACTTTGGTTTTTCTTATTGAGAATTAAGACTTAAGCGCTTATGTGTCAAGTACACAAAAATTCAGAATTAAAAAAAATTTTTATGAAAGTTTAATGGCATTGCGGTGAACTTGATACTATGAAAATTCTTGATAGAAGAATTAAAGATTGAAATTAAATGACGGATAGACAAAGCAGATGCTTAATAGAAGAAAATTGAAAGATGTTGAAAATGAGCCAAGAGCATATTTTATGAAAAGCTTCAAAGGTGCGTTCTAGACCCTTTGTCCCACATCAATTGAATGGCTGAGAGAAGTAATAGCGAGAGGCGCAATTACGTTCACCCATACATCCAACCCGATGGATTGGTAAAGCACGTGCTTCCCAATCGGACTGTCCGATTGGGAAGCACGTGCTTTACCAATCCATCGGGTTGGATGTATGGGTGAACGTAATTGCGCCTCTCGCTATTACTTCTCTCAGCCATTCAATTGATGTGGGACAAAGGGTCTAGAACGCACCTTTGAAGCTTTTCATAAAATATGCTCTTGGCTCATTTTCAACATCTTTCAATTTTCTTCTATTAAGCATCTGCTTTGTCTATCCGTCATTTAATTTCAATCTTTAATTCTTCTATCAAGAATTTTCATAGTATCAAGTTCACCGCAATGCCATTAAACTTTCATAAAAATAATAATCAACGGTGACTATTCGTTAAAAAGAATTAAAAAAAAACAAATTTGTTCAAATTATTTCTAAAATTTAAATATTTCGACTAAAAAATTTGGCAAGTTAATAAAAAAATTGGAAAAAAATTTACTTTTAAATTCCGTTAATTTATTTGAAAATTTAAACAAAATATGAAAATGAAAAAGATAAAAAGATTTTTTAAACAGTAAAGGAAGTTTTTTTCAATAAACACGTTTCACCATAAGAATTTATATAATGTAATTGATGACTCAAGGCAACAGCATTTTGGTGGTTTTTTTTAATGATTGATTTGGTAGATTTTAGCGTTATGAACTCGATTTTTTTTATCAAATTTGGTCGAACACTTTGAGTTTTGGTGTTAAGAAGTTTTAAAATGTATCAGTTTTATGTAAAATCAAACATAGAAAACTGATAAACTAACAAACTTACATCCAATTAAGGAATATTATTATGATGAAAATGATGCATGATCTAAAACAATGTAAAATTCAACGATTTAAAAAAGTGGAACGATATCATTACAAGTACTTTTGACAGAACTGTAGAAAGTGTAAAAAAACTTGATTTCATTTAACACAATTGTTGAAACCTGCAAAAATATTACATGTTTTCTGAAAAATTTCTAACATTCAGTTTAGTTTACTTCTTTAAAAATTGATAAATAATTGATAAATGAAAAAAAGCAAAAAATAAATAAAACTTCTAGAACTTTTTTGCAGAACTCAAAAATACTTTAATTCTTGAGAAAAGTTGATAGTTCATCAAAAACTTTTATTTTTCATTGATAGGTTTTTGATATGAGTTTTTGTATAAACAATGCAGAAATTTCTCAAATACTATTTACTTATTTGAAAGTCATTTTTTAAACAATCTGATAAAAATATTGCATATTCAGATTCAAGGTACCCAAATTAGTCGAAATGGCCTTTTTAATTCATTGCACCTCCGAAAATGTAAATCTTGTGGCCTTGTGTAATTTTTCATATCAGCATAACATATGTAATTAAAATAACGATTTAAAAAAAATGGTTCGTTTCAAACTCTGTTCTTATTCAGTTACACTTCTTAATAAAAATCAATTCTGAAGACGAGGTATGATTTTTGTATGTCAAGTTTTAAGTTCCTATATAAAAGATTAATTGAATTGAAATTTAGAACCAAAGTTAGCTTCAATTCGTAAACGTCGAATAGTATCGTAGATCGAAATGTCTCAAGCAAAGGGTGATTGAAGACATAATTATGCTGGAGGCGAGAAAAATTCCTGACTTGCTCGGTAACACTCATTTTCAAATACATTTAAACATCAAGTAATTTTCCGTTACTACTTCAGTGAAAATTTTACTTGGAAAAAATCTTCATGGGGGGGGTTAAACCCCTAAACCCCCCCCCCCCCCCCCCCCCGTTCGCACGGCCTTGGTTTGAGTTTACAAATAATAAACTTACCATTTAGAATAAGATAATCACTTAAATTTTAGAAAAAACTATAATGGCTTCACTACTGTTGATGCCTAGTATGACGATGAAAAATAATGACTGATGGAATGAATGTGTTCATTATTTTTTTTTTACAATGCCGCTTTTTCTTTTTTTCATAACAAATTACTTTGAAAATTGGAAGAATTTCAAAAGAAAATCAATCTTACACTCTAAAAAGCGGTTCATAAGACGCATCTTATGAAAATCGTTATAAGAATTTGCCTGAGTGTATTTTTTTTGTAATTTAAATTTTGGTTAAAAATATACACGATTTATCGGTTTTGTGCAAAGTAGATAAAATGCAATTTTTTTGCAAACAATCGTTTGTGCAATTCATATCATTCTGTTTGTTTTTGCCATTATTTTACATAATCCTCACTTTACATCTTTAACCTGTTTTCCCCTTTTTCAAATTTGCTGAAGTATTGTCAAACGTGAACATTGTTTCAATTTCTATTTGAACTTAAGTCAAAGGCTACAGTGGTGATTTTATCGAATTTTTATAGAAACATATCTGTAATATCTTCAAAAAACTGTATTGTGAAAAGTAAATATTTCAACCACTTGAAATGCTGATGAAAATTGTTAAAAATAGTTTTATATTGTTAAACACCTTTAATTGTTATCTTCTTCTAAAAATTTTGCGGAAAAAAGTGCTAAAAGAGAGAAAAATGACACTGAATAAATCTTTTCTCTAACTCAAGTACGCATTCCTCCAATGAATCCAATTAAGCAATCAGAATGATGCGCAATGTCACCTTAACTTGATTAAAGAAAAATGTTTATTCTATGACTAATAATTCGAGAGATTGATACAAATATATGGGAGTCAGCGGTCTTTCATTAGCGGAATCAAAAGATAGCGGAATTTTTTGATTCGCTAAATCTTCAATCAAAACTTAGTAGCAAAATTAAACCGCTAACGAAAAGTTAGCGGACCAACTTGCTAATAGCGGATTAGCGCTTTTGTGCCGAACACTGCGTATTTGAATTTTAAATTTGATCCTGAATGCCTGATTGAAATGATATTTCATCGATTTATTTAGTGTTTAGGATCATAAAAACATTTTCAGATAATTTTATGCAGATTTTGTGTTCTGTTTGGAACGTTTTCAAAGAACGTCGCATCAACGTCTACCAAACATTATGTTTCATGACTGAAACGTTAATCTGCCGTAGTTCTAGAATTTCACATTTTATGACGACTCATAAACGGTAGACTTTTGCAGTCAATATCGTTTCAAGACCATTGGTGACATTTTTCTTTCTTTATGTAACCCTTCTTGAAATTTATGTAAATTCGAATAAATGGGGAGGGAGGAATAAATTAGAATGTTCTCACAGATATCAAACGATTTTCGTCGTCTGTCACCAATTCAACATCGAATTTCTTCATGCGCAATGCACATCTAAGAAATAAAACTGATACCTGCCTGAAAATAAATTATATCAACCTTCATAATTTCAACCTTTTCACCCAAATCAGCAATATCATGCATAAATTTATGACAGGTTCACTTTTTTCCCTATCGATAATCGATAGGCAAATTGCTACGGGCACCCTTGCACAATATTTTTTTTCCTAATCTGCCAAATCTGGATAAGCAAAACAGCTCTGCCACCGATCTTTGGTTTGTTTCCGGGTGATGTTCCGTGTCATCGACGACGCGTCGTTGCAAATCTTGCGAAGTGGCACATTAAGAAAATAGACCAGCCTATCTCGCTACGGGTTGTAATTCAAATTTTGATTGTCTTCATTACCGTTATTTATTAGGAGTTTTATGACCTCTCAGGTTAAAGTTTTTACGAAAGAAATCACTCTTGGACCAGGAGATAACCCTTTTTGAGGATGGTTCCTTCCTTCGATTGCCGCTGCAATGATGCAGCAAGCACAATTTCATAACCCTGTTTTTTACCCCAAAACGGGAAAACGATCTCGCAAATGGCCCAGAAGTGCTGATTCTTCGATTCATCTGCCGATCGATGTTCGGAATGGGTTTGATACGATCTGGGAATAACTTCTTGACAACTGGTGGGTTGGACCGAAAAAACATCTCAGAAGAAGTTCCTACCTTTAACCGGACCCTTTTCCTATTTTTCTTCCTTAGAAAAAGGGGCCCGACTAAGGGTATGAAATCATTTCGTCACTGTCATTCGAGGAGAGTTGCAGTTTCTCAAACCGATGACTAGGAAAGATGCAGTTTTTTTGGTCCCAAGACGGAACATTTCAATTCTTGAGAGGGATCAGAGCGTGAGTGCACTTAATTTCGCAGTGTGACGTAAATGACGTGCATCCTTATTTTTTGGGATAACTCCTTCCTCGGCAGAAGATAAACGTTATGATCCTTGACTGATAATCGCAGCATCTTTCATCGATTGATTTTAGAGAAATCAAAGGGATAGATGAAATTTTTGATAATGATAGTCATGCATCACAAGTCGTCAGCGGTTTTTACCGCTTCAGAGATAAGTTGCCGATTTTTTTAAGTTGTGGGAAAATAATTTATCACTGAGATGCGATGACGAAACCCATTCTTTGTTCTTTCCGAACAGGCGGAGGTTTTACCATTTTTCAACGCATCATTTTTATGAGAAAAAAACTTGGTTGTTGCCTCCGAATAACGATTTTCAAGAATTTATGCTTATAATGACCCAAAATGTGTTTTTTTTAATAACAGATCGTTTAAAATTTCATGCTTGAATTATATATTCTAAAAAAAAATCAATGATATTACAGAGTTATAGTGCAGAAACCGGTGTTTGACAATCTTTTTACAAGAATTATCCAAAAAGCGATGTGGTTGTTAAGTTTTTTTGTTATTTGTGCTGACGTTAATATAACACCTAGGTAAGGAAATAGGAATTCGCTGCAGCATTTTCGCAGCGTATTTTATCTTTTCAGCTAAAAAAACTGAGCACTTTTTGAAATGATTTTAAATCTTTTCGGACAAAAATTCGTGCCAGAGCCAAACAAAATCAACTAAACTGTTGCTCTATTGATAAGTCGTGCTCAGTAGACCAGTTCACTATTCGCCTTTTTTTTTTTGGGGGGGTTGTTCCTTACACATTAGTACCGTAAAACGGGGTTACTTTGATCACCGGAGGAAATTGGACCAACAATAAACTTTTCCACATTATCATCAATAATTCAGACTATAGTTTGAATTTTTGAAAACTGTTTTCTACGTTTGAAAACCTATTAATTGAGTATAAAATAGGCAAAATTTGGTTTGTATTAGAAATTTGTTTCTGTTATTAAAAAATTTAATTTCAAAATCTTAAAAAATTGATGTTCCCCAGGCTCGCAAAAAAACCACCTCTCCTGATTTTTCAAGAATAAGCCCGTATTAGACAAATTGATAGGAACCCTATCAAATCGTCGAAAAAATGAAAATGGAAATAGTGGGAGGGCCTTGGGGAATATATGAAGGTAAAATTTCATTTGTATTTTGAAGCTTTAGCAATTATAATTATTTTTGCCCCTTATGCAGGTAGCATTATAGTTCGTTTTATCGATTATAAATATTTTTAAAATAAAACGTTAAAAATCAAGGTGAATACGATAAACTAGCATTTGTAAATATTATGAAGGTGTTTTGTATCCTTTATGATCAAGAAAACTCGTTAAATCCGTCAGAATAGAGACTGATCAATGTCAAAACATCGAATTCTGAACAGAGGCGAAAACGATTTTTAAATCAAATTTAAAGAGGTCTAATAAATTTCTGCATTCATGTTTCACGTTCATAGGAGTCCAGTACTGATTTTAAAAATATAAAACATGCCTTATTCCCCTTAACAGAAAAAATAATCGAAATATATTGAAAAAAAAAAGTGATCAATATTTGAGCTTATTTGATCAAATTTCTGTTCTGCGCAACGAGTTTAGCTTAGCTTAGCTTGATTGACTACTCACATCCACCTTGAATCATTGAACCCGAAATGCACCTTATAAAGTCTTTTAATTTTAAAGTATTCTAGTAAACTGTGTGATTGATTTCTAAGCTTGGTTTAAATACATTCAATACATTTCGGATTCCAAGATCGCAGGAGTGGCTCAGTAGAACAAGTTCCACATCGTTAATGGTTACTACTCCGTGATTGACCGAGGCCATCAACTTTGTTCAAAGGTCAAATAAACGGAACCTGGGATTGGCTACACATTCACAATGCACAAAACTGATGCTCTCTCTTTAAACATCAATAACGGCACCAGCCATGTCCTAGTAGTCAATAGATAGGTTAGGAAAAATGAGAAAGGGATAAAAGAACAACTTTATGCCTAAGGACCGAGATCACCTCTGCATCCTTGCAAAAAATTGGTTGAGAATGTGGGGGAAAGGAAATAATTAGGAATCACTTTTGACTAGTGTTATACTGATAGCCTTTTCTGCTGAAATATATTTTTAATTTTTTCAAACATTTTAGCGAAATAAAAAAAATTACAATTTTGAAAGGTGATTATGACTCAAGCACATTCGAAGTCAATCGCATAAACTTGATTTCCATCTTCATCTGTATCTGTTATAGTTTGAAAGGATATTCGAACTGATGTTCTTAATCATATTTATGTAGGAATTTGAAAACGTATGAAAAGTGCAAAAGTTCAAATATTTTGGAGAAAAATTGAGAAAAAGATTGAAATAAAAAAGTTAATTGTATTATTGGAGAAATAAAGGCCAAATAGAACGTTTTACCCTTTTTTTTTAAAGAAAAGTGGAGAATAAAAACTGTGTCAATTTTTTCAGCAATTTTGATTGAATTATTAATGTAACGGCTTCCCGCATTTGATCCGAAACACCAAGATTTAACTAAAGCCCTGTTTATGATTTAATCATGATATAGGTAAATGAATAACGATCGCTTTAAAGTTTTGAACATTTCAATAAGGGAAAATTGATGAGAAATTTTGAAATTCTAAACAAGTTATTGAATAAGTCAATCCATGTTAATTTTAAAACCGAAAAGGATCAATTTTGTAATCGAACTAATTAAATTTTTATTCTGAATTTGTGAAAAAACGATTAGTTTAAAAGCATTGAAAATCATTTTATCAAAATTACGAAATGTGTTTTGCGTCATTCATTATTGTGGCACAAATATTTGTGAATATTTTTAACATTGACATCATTTAAGTATTTAAATTAAACTAATAACTATTGATCAACTGATTATAAATATAATACGAGAATACTTAGCTTCAACGTTTTCCGGATCAAACATCATTACATGACTCCGCAGGTTTCATCCCCGATTAGTATTAATGGCCGACAGCATTCCAGGAAGACAGGACAAATAAACTTTTGAAATGAGGGTTTGAGACCTCTTGAAGATTTCTCCGTCTTGTAGGGCTGATACCGGAAAACCTTTGGTTTTGACTTGAAATTAACTTCAGCAACACTTTAACTAGGTTTGAACTGGAATTTGAACGGTCTCGAAAATTTTCTTCAAAAGTTAAATACCTCCCAAGCAACCAAAAGTCTCATATCTACTTAAACTCGTGCCTCCCAAGTTCGAATTTCACTGAACAAAGGTTCCAAAGGGAATTGGTACCGAATTTTCTCGAATGTGAACATGAAAGTTACAAAAGGTTCCTCAAATAGCCTTCTATGGACATGAAGTTCCAAAAATTTACTCAAATAGCTATTTTTGTGACATGTCATCCACACAGTATAAAAGTTACAAATTAGGTTTCAAATAGCTTTCTGTGAACTTCAAGTATCAAGAAGTTTCTCGAATAACCTGCTGTGTTCCAAGCAGGGTTCAACACGCAGGAGTGCGTCCAATGAGAAAGAGCAAATAAAACGCAGCTCTTTCGTTCTCGGTTCACGGGCACATTTGATTGCTCGAAATTCTCTCGAGAAATTTGCGACCAAAACGCAGATTGAAAATTTTTGAGCAGAGCGAATTCGCGCGCGCCTATTCGAGAGCGCGAGCGGTTCGGAAACTGCGTTTGCGTTTTTCTGCCGCGTGCGTGTAGGAACACCGAGCATCTACCGAGAGGACACGGCGGCTCACCGGACGGCGCGCGCGGCTCTCTTTAGCACACGGAGTGTTCGCCGTGTTTTCGTTATAAAGGGCCGACGGAATAATCTGTGCGAATAATTAAATCAATAGATATGGTAAAACAGATAGAAGCAAGCAATAGCCTTGGGTAGAGGGTTATAACAATCCATGTTAGAAGTTTTAAAATACATACTAGTAATAGTAACTAGCACTAGTAACTATGAAAAATTTACCGTGAAATAGTAAAATTTCGCGAAAAACGCCAAATCAAAGAGCTTTACACAAGGATTGTTAAAATGAATGTTAAAAATATTCTTGCCACTAGTAATAGTTACCAGCACTAGTAACTATGAAAAATTTACCATGCAATAGTAAAATTTCGCGAAAAACGCCAAATCAAAGAGCTTAACATAAGGATTCTTAAAATGAATGTTAAAAATGTTCTAGCCACTAGTAATAGTTACCAGCACTAGTAACTATGAAAAATTTACCATGAAATAGTAAAATTTCGCGAAAAACTCCAAATAAAAGAGCTTTACACAAGGATTGTTAAAATGAATGTTAAAAATATTCTAGCCGCAAAAAATAGTTACCAGCACTAGTAACTATGAAAAATTTACCATGCAATAGTAAAATTTTGCGAAAAACGCCAAATTAAACAGCCTTACACAAGGATTGTTAAAATGAATGTTAAAAATATTCTTGCCACTAGTAATAGTTACCAGCACTAGTAACAATGAAAAATTCACCATGCAATATTAAAATTTCGCGTTTTTTGCGAAATTTTAACTAGCAATTTTTCATAGTTACTAGTGCTGATAATTATAACTAGTTGCTAGGATATTCTTACATTCATTTCGACATTCTACACGTAAGGCTCTTTGATTTGGCATTTTTCGCGAAATTTTACACGTTCATGGTAAATTTTTCATAGTTACTAGTGCTGGTAACTATTACTAGTGGCTAGAATATTTTTTACATTCATTTTAACAATCCTTGTGTAAAGCTCTTTGATTTGGCGTTTTTCGCGAAATTTTACTATTGCATGGTAAATTTTTCATAGTTACTAGTGCTGGTTACTATTTTTAGTGGCTAGAACATTTTTATCATTCATTTTAACAATCCTTGTGTGAAGCTCTTTGATTTGGCGTTTTTCGCGAAATTTTACTATTTCATGGTAAATTTTTCATAGTTACTAGTGCTGGTAACTGTTACTAATGGGTAACTAATGGGTCCTACATTCATTCTTATAACGCTCCGCCAAATCCCATTGCGCGCTTACATATATTTCAATTATCTTGTTGATTAAATCATACACACAGATTTCTCAATCGGCACTGCAAACAGAAACACGAACGAAACACAATGCCCTCACTCGAGCCCGTGCGCGCCGCCCGGTGACGAAAAGAGGGCCGCCTCGGACCATTCGGAGAGCCGCCGCGCGCTGCATTGTGAGCCGCTGCGTCCTGTTCTTTGAGCCAAAAGAGAGGCCTCACCCGCCGCTCGATTAGGACGCGCGAGAGCTAGCCGTGCCTGTTCGACTCGGCCGCTCGCGCAGATTTCGGATAGTGCATCTCGTCGACGAGAACGAGGGGAAAAGATTGAGCTAGCGCGTTTTTGTTTCGAGCGAGAGCGCGTCAACGGCCAGAACGCAAACGAAGAAGTGTTTCGCTCGAGAGGAATGGTTTGCGTGTGCCGCGCGCGTCTAAAAGAGTGCGTTTTGTTGAACCCTGGTTCCAAGAAGTTCTTCGAACACCCTTTTTTGAGACATGTCCGCCATTTCATGAATATGGAATGTGAACGAACATCACCAAAGGGCATATAATAAATAAGTCATTTTTTGGAGCTTGGAAATGGTTGAAATGTATATTTTTTTTGAAACTTCAACTCAGAACAACTTAAAGCTAACTCGCAAATGATTGTTTTTGAAAAGAGTAAATATTTTGACTTTATAAAATTTCGTCCAACTGTACCACGTATTTGTCACACATAGAAAGTCAGTTGAAGCAGTTCATTAATTAAATATCAAGTTAAACTCAAGAATTTGTATAATATTATGCTTAACAGTTATAAACATGGAATTCCATTTTTTTAAACCATATTATTATAACCGATGATTGATTTATATGCCGTTTCGTAATGTTTCTTATTAATAATCAACATGCGTCTTTGCTAGCCGCTGGCTGCTCTTGCGGGTATTCTAGGAAGCTTATAACCACTTCGAATTTTAGCTGCCGGCAAGGCAACATCTAGGCGTGGCGTCGTGGCAGCGTGTTTGGCTATCATCTCGGAGGATCGGGTACAAGTCTGGTACCAGGACAATTTTTTTCCATTAGGTTTTTGATTGCTTGAGTAAGCGAATCAAATAATTGTGTAGCAGAACTGGCGTGCGTGCCGGCATGTATCGAACAAAGTTAAAAATAAAGCAATTAAGTAAGATCAATTGAGGGAGGTGTTGGGAGGAATAAAGATGGATGCCGAGAAACCGACAGAACCACATGGGCTGGTGGTGACCAAAGTAAGAGAGGAGAGGAGATTTTTTTTTTGTTTTCGCTGATTAAACGTTTACTTGTGGGCTGAATAGAAGGCCGTTCAGATCTGTAATGGAACTTCAAAGTTTCAATAAGAACTTAAATTTTGGGCTGAATAAAACGAACTTCAGCACGTTGATTATGCTGATTAAGCTGTGTTCGACCTTTTTAACGAGACTTTTGGTTGCTTAGGCTACGTCATCGACGGCCACAGCCTACCGAGTCTCTTATCTCCTATTTACACGAACCAAATCTATCAAAACATACTTTCTTTCAGTGAAAATGTCTTAAGAAATCGATTGGACATAGGTTCAGACGCCGCACGAGCTTACGAACGGCACGGTGTGCCAAAATACGTTATTAAAAAATAAAAATGACCACCAAAACGGCACTCGACATTCGAAAGATATAGTATTCAGGCATCTATCCTGAAAATTTGGAAATGTTTCATCGGGCTTTTTTAAAATTAGAGCGATTTTTAAATTTTAAGTCAATTTTCATCAGATTTCCAATGGGGTTTTTCAACCTTATGTTCTATGACCATAGATTTTTCTGACAACATATTTTATGACAATCACTCAGTTCAATGACTTTATAGAAAATTTCATGCCCGACAACTTTGTCGAAGACTGAAAAAAGATTTGAATTGATCCTGAAAAGTTATTGGCAATTTTCTAAAACTTTATTAGACTGATTGAAATTTTCCATGTTTTTTTTTAAGTTTTTTTTTCAATTTCGCTTCACTTAAAAGCGAATTTCTTTCCAGGCGTAGTTAGAATCGTTTTTTGGTCGAACAAGGTAAATAGCGTAATGTTGGCTTTAAATAGTCATTTTTAATTCCTTCTTGGAATCAACAATAAAAATAATCGATATTTTTAATTTAAAACTAGCTCACCCGGTGTGCGTTGCAAATACCTTCCAGAAATGAATGAAAATTTAAGAAATTATTTAAATTTTGTTTGGTGTTATAAGTGGTCGGTTTATGCCAAAAAACTTGTATGAAGCGTTCCTTTCCCCTATCCATCCGCAAAAGCTGGAAAGGGGTAAGGATCCATTTTTTTCGAAATCAAAAACTCTCATATCAAATTTGGTTATATTGGTTGATAAGTTTTAAGCAATACATCAATATTTATATGAATCCCCCTCCGTCCCTCTCCTCATCACACTGCAAGGCAGAGGGGGCTGCAAATTTCCATAGAAACATACCTTGTACATCAATACCTTCCCATGCCCAATTTAGATCCATATGCTTTAAAAGGTTTCCAACTATGCTGGAAAAATGTAAAGGAGCCCCCTCCCCCTTTTCTATCTCTTCACATAAAAAAGTGGAGGGTATAAAATATTCATAGAACCCTTTCTTGTACCCAAATAATCCTCCAAGCCAAATTTGGTTCCATTTTCTAGAATAGTTCTAAAGTTATGCAATGAAAAATGTATAGAAGCCAACCCCCTCCCAGCCTTTATTCCCATTAAAAAAGAGAGGAGTCAAAAATAACCATAGAAACATTTCTTGTGTTCCAATTCCCTCCCATTCCAAATTTGGTTCCAGTATCTTGATAAGTTCTCGAGTTATGTAAAAAATTTTAAGGTACGCCCCTCCGCCCTTCCTATCTCCTCACTGAAAGAAGGGAGGGATACCTTATATTCGTAGAAGCATTCCTTGTACCCAAATACCACCACATGCCAAATTTGATATCATTTGCTTGATTGGTTTTCGAGTTCTGAAGTCTTTTGTTCGGGAGGCCCCTCATCGTCTTCATGAGAGAGGGAAGGGTCTCTTACCATAATAGGAACCCTCCCCTGCCTTTAATACCTCCACCTGCCAAGTTTCACGCAAATCGGTTCAGTAGTTTTCGAGTCTATATATAGGAATTATTTTTATATACAGTACCGTTCATAATTGTATATGAACTTACATAACTTTTTATAGTGATGAAATTTTTTGATCAAATTTTTCGCGTTATAAAGATCCAATATCACACTATTATATCACAAAATTTTAGCTTTCTAGAGTTTGTGTGGCCTAAGATACAGTAATTCTACGAAAATCGGACTTTTTGGACTTTTACCATTCAAACCGCATATTTAAGTTCATGTCTGAAAGATTGCACTTCGCGTTACTTTTGATCCCATCGATAGAACTTTTCAAAAACTTGAGACATGTTAGCATTATATTTCAACAATCACTCTGCAAAATTTCAATAAAAAATGTAGCGTAGTTTCTGAGATATTGCAGTTTGGATGGTAAAAGTCCTAAAAGTCCGATTTTCGTAGAATTACTGTACATCAGGCCACACCAACTCTAGAAAGAAATTTTGTGATATAATAGTGTGAAATTGTATCTATCTTACGCAGAAAATTTGATCAAAAAATATCATCAGAGTTAAAAGTTATGTAAGTTCAAAGTCGAAGTGACAGTACGCGTGCTTTCAATGTCTATACAATTATGAATGGTACTGTATATAGATATAAATTAAAAATCAACACAGATGACCACATTTGTACTGAAAATTCTATCCCAAACAACTTTACCCAAGACCCAAAAACGATTCCAACTACGCCTGGAAAGATATTCGCATTTTAGTGAAGCGCAATTGAAAAAAAAACTTTAAAAACATGGAAAAATTTCAATCAGTCTAATAAAGTTTTAGAAAATTGCCAGTAACTTTTCAGGATCAACTCAAATCTTTTTTTAGTCTTCGACAAAGTTGTCGGGCATGAAATTTTCTATAAAGTCATTGAACTGAGTGATTGTCATAAAAAATGTTGTCAGAAAAATCTATGGTCATAGAACATAAGGTCAAAAAATCCCATTGGAAATCTAATGCAAATTGACTTAAAATTTAAAAATCGCTCTAATTTCAAAAAAGCCCGATGAAACATTTCCAAATTTTCAGGATAGATGCCTGAATACTATATCTTTCGAATGTCGAGTGCCGTTTAAGTGGTCATTTTTATTTTTTAATAACGTATTTTGGCACACCGTGACGGAGTTTTAGGGCCTTCTTTGAACTCCGATTTCCCCTATATTTTCATAACATTCCAGAAAAACACTGGTTTGGACGACAACATTTTGAGTTAAAACAGACCTCGAGGAATCAAACGAAGTCTGTTTGCGCTACCACATGCAACGAAAAATGGAGTTATGGCTGATTTTCCTTTCAACTCCTCCATATTTTTCAATTAATCATGAGAAAAGCAAGTTCGGACTTGAAAATTTTTAACCAGATTAGTAAGACTTATCTTGTGTGATTTTTCCCAAAGAATTAAATGCAGGCTGTTAGAGCCACCATGATGATACAAAGTATAAAACAAACATTAAATTTTGAATATTATTTTTTATTAGTGTTTAACAAGTTCAAAACAAGTGCAGCTTCAACACAATTCTTTAAACCAGATCAACCAGCAAGAGCCTGGATGATCGCCTGCAGGATCGGAGCGGTTGTTGGCACAGTTGGGACAGTTGGATAAGTCGGATAAGTCGGATAAGTTGAATAAGTAGGATAATACGGATACCGGTAGCCTCCGTACGAGCCACAGGAATACTGAGGATGGGCCTCTGCCACCAGAACCATCGCAACCTGGAAGGGATGAAACCATTTCAGTAGTTCAATCAAGGTGATTTAAAATCGTTAAAATAGAGAAATACTTACAGCGACAAACAAAAGTGCGAACATTTTCATCATCTTGAGCGTTGTTTCACTGGAGATCGTTGCGATTCGAATTGATGCATGATGCCAACCTTGGCAGTATTTATATCAAAAAGACCAAACAACTTCAACAATGGTTTGTTTTTTTAGGAATTTTCAACTGTCTGGCTTCTGTTTTTTCTACACTTGGCATAAAGCTTACGTCAAACCGTTTTTGCAAAAATAAAACGTACCTACTTTCTGACATTGACCTTCATTGTTCTAATTAAAGTGAACCATTTTAGATAGACTGATCAAAAGCAGACCAACGGGAAAGGAATGTAGTTTTCAAAGAAAAAAAATTGGCTCGTGTCATGTTTTCAATTTTGAGACATGTGAACTTCCTTATTGTTGTAGGTTTCATAAATATTTTTATTTTACCAATTTTTAAAAACTCTAACTATTATCAATTAACTTATTCATTTTCTTGGCGTTTATGTAAGTTTTTTTTCAGGGAACTGAAATGATGGGAGAAAATTCGTCAATGATCACACAAATTGTGCAGCCATTGATTGAATTTGTGGTAATTTGTGGCAATTTGTTGGAGAAAATTAGGAGGTTTGAGTTCATATGAGAGAAACCAGTGGTCAGAGTCAGTGAAAATGTAATAATTTTTGCAAATTGTTGCAATTTGTGAAGCAGTTGTGGAATTTTGACCATTACCACTCCAAATGCAAAGAACCCAAGCAACCAAAAGTCTCGATAAAAAGGTCGAACACAGCTTAATCAGCATAATCAATGTGCTTAAGTTCGTTTTATTCAGCCCAAAATTTAAGTTCTTATTGAAACTTTGAAGTTCCATTACAGATCTGAACGGCCTTCTATTCAGCCCACAAGTAAACGTTTAATCAGCGAAAACAAAAAATTAATCTCCTCTCCTCTCTTACTTTGGTCATCACCAGCCCATGTGGTGCTGCCAATTTCTCGGCAGCCATCTTTATTCCTCCCATCACCTCCCCCAATTGATCTTACTTATCATTCTGGGTGCTTAGTCTATTGGCTGTTATCAAGGTTTCCCCAAGAGACATGCAAACTAGTTACCGGGACGGAACATAACTTTTCCCTTAACCTCTAGCCGTTTCTGGGATTAAGGGTTTTTTTTTTATTTTTCAAAATTACACATTCGCCTTAAAGATCGTCATAAAAATGATCATTAAAAAAAATAACAACGCCGAACATTGAACAGCATTGAACAAGTTTACGATGGAAGCTTCGCGAATGCCCTCTCCTTTCAAAGAAAAAAAATCTTCTAGTAATGAAACAATTTACTTGTTTCTTAAATACAATACCTAATTCGTCTTCTAAAATTGACGTCAGCTAGTTTCGTAACCAAACATGAATTCTTGCTAAGCTTCAAATTTCAAAACAACTTATCAAACCCAGAGGACTGACAAAAAACAGTCCTTCGATACGATGTCTACGCAGCCTCGAGTATAAAAGTGACCTTCATTTAGCATCAGTTTATCAGTTGTGCTCTGTTCGCTTACCGTCCACAAATAACCCAAAATGGCAAAATTGTTCGTGCTTTGCATCGTCGCCGTAAGTTTCTACATATCGTTGAGGCAATTTAAACGCCTTCAAGCTAACTTGTAATCTTTCTACAGGTGGGAATGTTCCTGGCGATTGAGGCCCATCCCCAGTGGTGGTCTCCATTCGGTTCTTACGGTGGATATTGTGGAGGTTATCAACAGCCTCCTCCACCACCTCCAGCCCCAGCACCAGCACCACTGCCTCTGCCGACACTGCCTCCATTGAACACAACTGCTCTCGCTAATGTAACGGCAGCCATTTCAACCCAATTCCCAGTCCTTGGGGCCATTCTTACACAGTTGTTGGCTGGATAAATGAATGGTTTATCTTAAATCCTTAACTTGTTGAATAAATTTTGGTTGCTTAAGTTTATCAAATCTGACTGTTTCTGTTTGGTTATTAGATCTTAATTCCCTTTATTGAGGTTAAACCCTTAGAAGCCCATGGCCAAAATAAAATCACCCAGCTGTATCTCTCAATTCCCTGGGCCGGATTTCACCGAAAATTTGTTTTTGATTTACTCATTATTTTGCGATTGAACCATTTGTCAACCATATATTTTGAAATTTTAAGCTACAAAATGAAACGTAGAGGCAACTTTTTTTTTGTAAGATTGTCTTTAATTTGCCCTACTATGCTTTATTTTCCACGTCCAAATGGTTATGAATTTAGTATTTGCTGCATTTTTGAGCTTCTAAATTATTCATTTTCCATGTTTCGATGTCCTTTTTGGTACCACCATCAGTTGTAATCTGGCTACCAAGATACTGGAAGCACTCCACTTTCTCAACTTGTTGCCCAGCTACCATGAAACTGGAGGGATTTCCTGTGTTCATTTCCATCGACTTGGTCTTTCCGACATTGACTTTGAGACCTGTTGCCTTGGAGCCGAAAGTAAGGTTGTCGAGTTTGCTCTGCATATCCGGTTGTGTTTGGGCGAGCAAAACAATATCGTCAGCCAGGTTTTGGTCGTTCAGTTGCTCCATTGTTGAAGGATTCCACGGCAATCCTCGGTTCGGTGCACAGTCGATCGATCCAGTTAGAATCTCGTCCAATACGATTATAAAAAGCAGCGGTGATAAGATATATCCCTGTCTCACTCCAGCTGTTACCGAGATTGGATCAGACAAGACACCGTCGTGCAAGACCTTCCACGATAATGCCTCGTACTGTGCCTCGATGAGATGGACTATTTTCTCTGGGACTCCTCGTCGTCTTGGAGCCTCCCAGATGTGTTCATGGTTAAGTCGGTCGAATGCTTTTTCGAAATCAACGAACACCAGCAAAAGAGAGTCCTGGAATTCGTTGATTTGTTCCAGTATGATTCGCAGCGTTGTGATGTGGTCCACACATGATCGTCTGGATCGAAATTCAGCGTTTTGCCTTCGGAGTGTAGCGTCGATTCTCTCCTGGATCCTGTTCAGGATCAGAGTACTTTGAGGGTTGTACAGATCAACGTTATGCCTCGCCAGTTACCACACTTGTCGGGTCCCCTTTCTTTGGGACCTTTACGAGGATACCCTGCATCCATTCGGCCGGGAATGTTGCAGTATCCCAGATCTCAGCGAAAAGATGGTGCAACATTTGTGCTGCCAGGACAGGGTAGGTTTTGAGCATTTCAGCAGGGATGCAATCGATCCCAGGTGCTTTGTTGGATTTCATGTCTTTGATTGCCGCTTCTATTTCAGCCAGCGAGGGCGCTTCCGAGTTGACGCCATAATTGCGACTTACTGTTGGCGCTTCGAGCTGCGTGTTCTGTTGGCCATCGCTATTCATGACTCGGAAGAGTTGTTCGAAGGGCTCAGGCTATCGTTTGAGCTGATATGTTCGATCTGCTGCGCGGTCTCTTAGCTGCATTCTGTAACCGTTCGTTACATAATCTATATGTTTTTTTGTTAGTGCCGTTTAAATCATTAAGTGAACGTTCAAACTGCTAAATTTTGTCAGTTAGTTCGTTCGAAATTGTAATTACTTTAGCTTGGCTAATTGTATTGAGTTAGGGATATCAGGTCCAAAAATTGTTAACACACTTCACAGAAAACACACGTGGGACTAAAGAAAATTGTCGGAGTAAAGAAAAGTGTGGAACATGGGTGTGAGACTTGTTCAACCCTGCATCAGCAACACCCCCATTTTGAATTTGAATCTGGCGGGTTAAATTGCTTTACTCGGCCATTTGAATCTAGGCGGCGAGTGTGATGAAATGTTATAGTGGAGTTGTGAGTTTCAGAAGAAGTTGTATCGAAGGTGGAAATTGGTTTGGAAGTACATAGCTGGCTGATCGATACATTCAGGTATGCCTTGCTAAAACCACATGGAGTGCAGGGGAAATATAGAAAAATTCGATGTAATTGCTAATTACATCTTAATATTGTCTGTCTACAGGACCTTTTATCTTGATCATAATACTCACCGATGACACTCCTACGGCCTAACGAACTCTAGGGTTCGTTACGTCGAACCCGTAAAGGATCATCGACATCCTCTGGTCTGCGGGCCATAAATATTAAGGAGGATTCCCTCGGACCGAAATAGGTCATAATTATCAAGGAGGGCCTCTCTCGGTCTGACCAATCGGTCCTTGCGTGGGTCAGCTGATCCCGTCTACGAGAGAAGCCGAAACTCCACGCGACTAGATCCAAAAGTTTTTACCGGACTGGTCATACCCACCCCATAGTTCCGTGACAATTTTCCATTGTGCACGGCAGAGCGTCGAACGAGCTGATCAGCCATTTTATGTGAGCGGAATCATCGGAGTCAATGGAAGCGACGGTACGTACCGAAGAAGAAAAGTTTGCGCAAACACACCCCACACACATACACTAAACAATAAACACAAAATAATTGAAATAGTCCTGGTTTTTCTTTATTTTCAACTAGCTGATCCCGTATGAACTTCGTTTCGCTTTAAATCATTGGTACGTCAAAATGAGTTCAGAAAATGAATTCGAAACATTTTTTCGACAATTCTGGGGAAAAAATTCAACAGTGTTTAAAGTCGCTACTATTACTATTACTTGAAATTCAAATTAAACGGTTGATTGGCTTTTTATTAAAATTTATGTGAGAGTGTTTTCTTCTTGATCGGTTGCAAAATCTAGACATTATGGCAGAAACATGTACTATTTGTTTATATGCACGACTCTTTTGCTTGACCTTCACACTTAAATTGGTATCAATTAACTGCCTCCAACAAAATTTTTGCACAAAACACCGAACTTTCAATAAAACCCTCTTTTTCTGTCCCATGGCCCAAAATTCTATAATTGAAACCAATTTTACGTTCCTCAAAACTCCCTTGTGCCATTTTTTCTTTTCAAATTAAATGTAAAATAACGTCAGGAACTTGAAAACAGTGATCAGTGAATATAGACGCCCCTTTCGCCGACCCTTGACACGGAACATGCTACCTGGAGTCAATTGCTCATAGTTTATAACCCTCATCTGAACATTTTCATCTCAATCCGATGCATGATCACGACAATATCGCGAAAACAGTGAGCAACTAACATTGACGGCCTTTTTTTTTACCACGATTCAAAACTTGACACCTGAAATCAATTATCTTTTCTGTTAAACTCCCATGTGCCAATTTTCATTACAATTCTATGCTCAATCAAGAAAATATCGTAAAAACAGTGAACAGATAATAACCCCTTTTGCCGACCCCTGAGTCAAGATTTGAAACCTGAAAGCAAAAGAGCGTCCCTCAAAACTCCTATTCGGAAATTTTCATCTCAATCCAATGTAGATTAACTTCAAAATCGCAAAAACATTAAAGTTGGATATGAACGACTCCTTCAGCCGACTTCTGATCCGCAATTCGAAACTTGAAATCGATTACTCGTCTCTCAAAACACTCATGTGCAAATTTTCATCACAATCCGGTGTATAATAACACCAATATCGCAAAAACATTAATCAGTGAATATGGACGACCCCGTTGGCCGACCCCTGACCCTAAATTTGATAACTGTAATCGATTGTTCGTCTCTCAAAACACTCATGTGCAAATTTCCATCTCAATCCGACGGAAAATAACGTCAATAACGTGAAAACAATATTTGTCTTGTATGAACGACCCCCTTCAGAAGGGGTCGTCCAAAAATCTAAAAACATTTTTCATCATTCCTGGTCCTAATGAGCATCCATGCCAAATTTCAGATCTCTAGCTCTTAAGACGGCTGAGTCTATAGAGGACAAACAAACAAACAAACAAATAAACAAACAAACAAACAAACAAACAAAAAAACAAACAAACATACAGATAATTGCTTTTTATATATATATATAGATAAATATTCTGAATTTTTCTCCAAACAAAGTTATATTCACTCAATTCCATTCGTTCATTGAATACAATAGCCCAATTTAGCAAGGTGAACCTTCGAAAATCCGCGAAGTCCTCTCAGTTACCCAGTAGCAGGCAGACCCTCAGACCCAGCTCGAGGGGTCTCTTGTTCCTGAGATTGAAGTCGAGAAGAAGTAAAATAAAATTAAAGTAATAATTCTAGCATTAGTCCTTGCACCACTAAAGCGGCGAGAAATGTCATAAAGTAATCGGATATCTCCAATGGAGGCGGCTCTTTCTCCCTCTTCGGCTAGGGAGTTTGTCCAGGCTCTCTTGTCTCGTCTACAAGCTCGTTTAACTGCCTTTTCCAGCTCCGCATATCGTAAGCGGGCGGCTGCTTTGGCTGACCCGGTGCATGCCTGCTCAATTCCGACTTTCGCCTTTCTCCGATCATCGATCATCCTCCAGGTTTCATTCGACATCCATTCACTTCGTCTTCCACAAACTTTACCGAGAGTACCATGGCTCGTCGTGATAAAGGCATTCTTGATTCTACACCCCGGCGGACGTAATAATTAGAAATTAGAAAAGAAGAAGAAGACGTAATATCGACACTCGACTTTCTCCTCGCGCCGCGGCGTTGGAGACGCGCAACTCTTAGTCGTATCTCGCCAAAGACGAGGTGATGGTCAGATGCAATGCCTGCGCTTCGTTTGTTGCGGACATCAAGAAGGCTCCTTCTCCATTTTCGGCTGATGCAAATGTGGTCAATTTGATTTTCTGTTCGGCCATCTCGGGATACCCAAGTGACCTTATGTGCTGGTCGATGGGGGAAGAGCGATCCATCGATCACCATGTTGTTTTTGCCACAAAATTCTACAAACAGCTCTCCGTTTCGCTCATCTGTCCTAGGCCATGGCGCCCCATAATGCGCTCAAGGTCTTGATTGTCGGAGCCAATATTTGCGTTGAAGTCGCCCAAATGGATTTAAATGTCACCCTTCGGAATTTTCTCTACCACGCTGTTCAGTTGACTGTAAAACTGTTCTTTCTCCTGCAAATCGGCAACGTCAGTTGGCGCATAACACTGGACCATTGTGAGGTTTCTAATCCGTGTTCTTAATCTGGCTACGATTATTCTTTCGTTTTTCGGTTCCCATTTAATGGCCCTGCGGGCTTAACAGGAAACCAACTCCTCGTAAAGCCAGAGTAAATCAGTACTTGCCCAGACTGTGTCTTGTGTTCTCCAGTGTTAGGCCAACGAACTTCGCTCATTCCCAATATCTCTAGCTCATCTCTAGCAAGTTGAGCCAGCTCACCTGGCTGGACAAGGGTCAAAACATTCCAAGTTCCAACTCGTGTCCGTGTTTTCATGCTAAAAGTCGTTGCAAAGTTCCAATTCGGTTATTTCTTCTCTCAGTTTCTGTAACAATTCAATAAAACAGTAGGTTGTTAGCCTAAGGTCCCTACCCCGCGATGGGGCTGTCATCTTGGACTTAGCTGGCGGAAGCCGCAGACAGACGCTATTTGAGCTGCCCCTGACCTGGAGAACAGACGCGTGCGGCCAGTTTCTCAGTCTGCATGGGATCAAAGCATCCACCGGGGTTGGGTACCCGATCTCTGCTTAGATTACTCGCATTCCAGCCGGCACCACGGGAAGGTTGAGATAGAAGTTGTGAATAAGAGGTGATATGATCACTATGCCATTGGGGCCTCGTGTTGCACATAATCCACCAGATAAAACGATATAAAAATTACCTAGTTGACCAATTCGTTTCAAACTTTCACACTTTTTCTATAAACCATTTGCAATCATTTGATGTATTTACTTGATTCCAGTTCATTCGTACAATCGTACAATAGGCCCAACTCCACCCAAAAGTTATTGTACATCTGAACATAGTTTCCTTTATACCAAAAGTCACATGTTCGTCATTTCTTTCTTAAAAAACCACACAACAACGACCAAAGTTTCAGATAACTCGACTGATTTATGCTAAAAATGTTCAGTTTTGTATGAGAATTTATCTATTCAAAGAGGTAGGAAGGTACGTAATTGATTAAAATGCGTTTTTCATGTAAGTGGGATTATTTGTAACACCTGTGCCATTTTATCAATATTCATTTAACATTCACATCTCATTCATTTTTTTTCCAACGACATTTCAGCCAAAAAACCTTTTTGTTAAAATTCAGTTTCGCGACCCGTTTTTCAAGGTGTAAATGATCGAACAACACTTCGCTTATATGTCTAACCCGACGGCAGATTTAAGTTTTGTAAGTTCCATATAATATATGTAGCATTTGAGGTCTTCCAAACTGCGACTTCGAATTGTCTGGAATGTTAGGTTCAAATTTTCCCAGTCAGTGTTTTGACAATATTTTCATCAAAATCAAGGAGTGCTGATGACATGAAATAAAATTCTTCAGGATTCTTCTTGTAGATGGAGCAGCTTATCTGGAAATTTGAGATATAGCGATTTAGCAGAACATTCTTAAAATTTTTATATAATGGTCAGGATGAAGGACTACAAAATGAATTTGATAAAAAAAAGAAGTCCTTAATACCAAAACAGTTAATCAGCTTTAAATGAATGCAATATAAATCACATTTAAAGTTTCTTTGAATCAAAGTTAAATTCATTCTTTCATTGTTAAACATATGAAAATCCTAAGTTAAACGTAGTTATCCACATATTTAGCGGAAAAACCAAGTCATATTTAGAGTCAATGCGAGTTTTTATCTGTTGCATGCAATGAATTATCCCAAGTTATATAGGTGTTAAGGTTGCCAGATTTCCAAGTCGGCCCGGTTGCCCGGATTTTGATGAAAAAATCCAGACGTTAAAGTTAATAGTTGAACCTAGCTGAATATTTTCTTAGAAACATATTCAAGTTATAAAGAGAGTATTAAAAAAATGCCACTCTTTGTTTTGTGAATAACTTTTCAACGCATTGATGACAATCTGTTAAGTGGTTTTGAGATAGCGTTAAAACCAGCTGGAAATCAGCTATTCTACCAAAATGTATAAGGTTAATCGTTTAAGTAGTCCTAGCAGATCTATCAGTGAGATATTTTTTTAAAATAAAAGTGAAGATTAATTGATTCCATAACGTTAAAGAATGATAGAGGTTGTGGAAGTGCAATTTCAATGGGGAAGTGATTAAACAGGTAAATTTTTCCGACTGGTTCATTTAGCTGACTTAATAACTTTCCTGATTTATTTTCTGGAAGGTAGAAAAGCAGCCCACCGGAAAATAAACAAAATGCGGTGATCAAACCGTGCGCAAAATATTCGGACTGCTAGTGGGAAGATATTAAAAAAAATCGAATTGCACAGCAAATTGAGCTCTTTAGCAAGCACCTGGCAGGTTGTCAGCCAAAAACATTTCGTTGACAAGTTTCGCCTTTATTTTAAGGAGTCAAACAAAGAGAAAAAAAAATAAAAAAAAATATGTCTAGTACTCGAGGAGACTGATCTGTAAAAGTTGCAATTCAGTCGATATTTTATAACGATTGACACGATGAATGGCAAAATATACAAAGAAGGTTGCCTCCAAGTTCGACAGTTTTACCCGCCAAGCTCTTCAAAAAGTTCCACCAAGTTTAAAATCCGTTTTGGTTGGACCTGTAATCTTGTTAATACACAAAAACACAAAAACAATCAAATTTTTTCAGCACGAATCCAGGCCGGAAAAATTTGGGATAGTTTTTATAAAACTTGACAGAATCTAGGCATTTGATTTCAAAATTGTCGACCAAAAATCCGGGCAATATCAAGACAAATTTTGTCAAATCTCTGAAACTACTTAACTAAAATCAAGAAAAAAAAAGTATGTTTGTTCGTCAAAACTCGTTAGCAGATTTTCAATCGTATTTTAGAGTAAATTAATAACACTATTTCAAAAAAAAAGTTGTCTCTAGATTTCATTATGTAGCTTAAAATATGATAATGTACAGTAAAAAATGGTCACCTCCCAAGTAACAATTTTAGCTTTATTATGGTCAGCAAAATATCGTTTGGACTTTCGCATTAATCTTCATAAAAAGCTAAAGCGCATTCTATAACATCACCTGGACTCTAATAAAGCCAAAATGGCCCTACCCTAGAAACGTCATCAAGACATATTATTGTTGGTCATCAATGTTGGTCACCAAAGCTTTTAAAAAGCTATTATAAAACATGTTAGAAATGTTTTAACCATATATTGAGCTTCTTTTCTAATGCAAGTCAAGATTTTAGGTAAAATGTATATGAAATAGTATCTTAAAATAAATGCGCCTCGTCAAATCTGATGGTCGATCATGATGGAATTGATGAAAAAAGGCCTGAAAAAATTTTTTCCAATGCTTGCATTGTGAATCCATCAACATGGCGTCATTTTGTGCCCTTCGATTTTGCAACCAACATGGCGTGAGTCAATTCATAGTTTTATTATGGTTTAATGATGACTCCAAAAAAAGCTACGATTTGACGTTTCTCTCGCAAGCCAACCAATTACACGCTAAGGTTGAGTTCCTCATTTCTGAGTTGTTAATCATTAGTACAGTAAATGAGGACAGACTTTTTGAATGAAAAAGGATTGGTTTTGAATGACCCGTGGAATAAATCATGAGTTGAAGTCAAATTTCGTTGTCTGACGCCATCTTGAAATCCAAGATGGCGGCTTCCGCTGAACTTCAAAATGGTGTAAATGACTTGAAATCGCATGAAACCCCAACAAAATGGGTATCGGGTGAAAGGGCTAAACGAGTATAAGTTGAATTTCGCTATCAGACGCCATCTTGAAATCCAAGATGTCGGCATCCGCTCAACTTTTAATGCTTAATGCTGACAAAAAGTCGCATTAAACCACCACTATACGGGTATTGGGTGAAAGGGCTAAACTAGAAGTCAATTTTTTTTCTTTCCGACGCCATCTTGAAATCCAAGATGGCAGCTTCCACTGAATTTACAATACTGTTAATCAATGAAAATCGCTTGAACACAACTTTTTTCACGTTATACTACATTAAAACTACTATTTTAAGACAATTTAGATCATTTTAAATTACTTTTATTATTTTTTCATTATGTTTCTAATGCATTCAGCACTTTTTTTGTTTTTTTTTTGCCATTTATGTAATTCTTTTATTCCTATCATGCTATTTTGTTTAAATTGTATTGGTCTTATTCTTGCGAAAACTATAAGGTTATGTTGTTTCTGTTAACCGTCTGATTTAGGCACATGTGCCAAATTCGATGTTGCCAAAATCGAATGTTGCCAAAAACGAACGGGGTCTATATTGTGGTGGTTTTTGTGGGATTTTCAGTCCAGATTTTCAGAGAAACGCGAAAACAGATATTTGACTTCTATCATTTAGCCTTAGCACCCAATACAATATATTTGGGAGTTTCATGCTATTTTCATTCATTTACAGTATTTTTAAGTTCAGCTGAAGCCACCATCTTGGATTTCAAGATAGCGTCAGAATGCAAAAATAAACTTTTAATAGCTTATCCCAATTGACAAACACCCATATTTTGGAGGTTTCATGCGATATTCAATGATTTATAGCATTTTTAAAGTTTATAGAAAGCTGCCATCTTGGATTTCAAGATGGCGTAAGATAGCAATATTCGACTTCTACTCGTTAATTCCTTCCACCCACTACCACCTGGGTTTCATGTAATTTTAAGACATTCACTACATTTTAAAGTTTAGCGGAAGCCGCCATCTTGGATTTCAAGATGGCGTCAGATAGCGAAATTCAACTTCTACCGGTTGATTTCTTTCAACTTATACCCCTATAATATAGGTTTAATGTGATTTTCAGTCATTTACAGTATTTTCAAGTTGAGTGGTAGCCGCCATCTTGGATTTAAGATGGCGACGGGCAACGAAATTTGACTTCTACTCTTATTCTACTCTCTTATTACTTTTACCTAATAACCATATTGTGAAGGTTTCACGATATTTTCAGTAATTGACAGCTTTGAAAATAAAAGCGGAAGCCGCCATCTTGAATTAATGATGGCATCAAACAACAATTTTTTTCCTACTATTTGGGCCCTTTCACTTAATACTCATATTGTAAAGATATTCATACCACTTTCGGTGATTTCAAGTTTTCAAAGATGTTTTTTTTAATTGTAACTCAAAACCAACACGCATAACGTACCAAAAATGTGTAAAAATGGGAGTTCCAATTCAAATATGTGCTATCTAATCTGAGCGTGTCCTGTTTTAACATCTTGATCGAGAACTGTCTCTAAGTTTTATGGCGGTTTAATAATCATGCACTGAGTGCTCTTATAGAACATGCAAAAGAAAGCTTAGAGCAAACTTCTAGGTTTGTGTTTTATTATAGTTTAAAAAAAGCATTCACAACTCTTTCAAAATAACTAAAACAGCATGTTTAATAAAAGTTTTATTAGCGTTTTCAAAACCATCTGAAAACATATGGTCGAAAAAAAATTATTAGCATTCTGCATGACCATAATAAAACCGCCATAAAACGAGCTGCACAAAAAAATGCCATAATTAAACCATGATAAAACTTCCTAATGCTAGTTGGCATAATCTGTGTTACTTGGGCTAATTCAATCGCAATACTTTGAGTAACTAAACATAAGTTTTTTGTCGATTTAGTTTATTTTGGCCATGAGCTTTTTTTGTAAAACTTTAGCCTCAATAAAGAGAATTTTTTTTTTAATTATTTATTTAAAGCTAAAAATCGTGTTTTTACATTACATGGTCAACTAACTAGCCTAACTCATATCTTACTGCCATACGCAAAACTTGGGTCAACAAATATTTAAAAGCACACCAAACTCCGTTTTGAATTGCTTTCTGTTATTCCACCTCACTTCCCTCAATTCTCTTTTAAAAACATACAAACTAGGATCGGCCACCCTCAAATTGTATGAAATCGCTTTCGTTACCAACCATAATGCTGCCTTAAGTTTTTTACAATTATTTGGAATAATTTTTTGTAAGATATTTTCAATGTCATTGATTTTTAATTTCAGACGATTTTTTATTATACTTTCGCACCATTTCCAAACTGCATTAGCATTTTTACATGATTTTTAACGATGCATATTATCATCTATGGAGCCACATTTTTCACAAATTACTGATTTCAAATTACCAACATTGTACATTTCTAATTTTCTTTTATTTATTAATTTCCCCACACATTTTTCCATTCAACTGACATTTTATTTTCTATATCGGGTTTTATTTGCATTTTATCTAAAAAATAATTATATAGAGCTTTAGTTGTCGGTAAGTCAAAATTTGTCGTTACATCTACACCTTCGTTTATCCACTCTTTTGCATTCCGCGATAGAAATGATTTCGATCTTGATTCAATGAGATAGTTTTCCAAAGCAAAACCACCGTCCACATCCTGATTGTAAAATATGTTTTTCAGAAATAATGCTTTAGCTTTAGCCTCTGGATCTGTTAGTTTCAATCCTCCTTTATCAAAATCTAAGTAAAGTTGATTTCTGTTTAGTTTAAAAATGTAACCGTTCCAAATAAACTTTCCTGAAGCGGATTTTAATTCCGCTAAATGACTGTTCAGAGGAGGAAAGATTTGCGAAACATACCATAGCTTTGACAAAATGTAAACGTTTAAAACAAAACATCTCTCGTAGAGATTTAGAGCCCGAACATTGTGCTTTATCAAAGTGCCTTTTATTGAACTTATGAGTTTATTATAATTACTTGTGATCGAAGAATTCCACGTTTTTTCGAATATTATACCCAGAATTTTCACTCTATCAACCTCTCGAATTTTTTGAGGACCAAAAATCGCTTTATTCAATCTAATAAATTCGGATTTGTCTTTGTTTAGCTGAACGTGCGCGTAAAGGCCATTTGAATCTATGATTTCAAATAAAATATCAAAATCTTTATCATTCCTTACGAAAACTACCAGGTCATCAGCGTATGCAATTACATTAATAAACTTATCGTAAACAAGAACACCATTGATTTCATTCGCGAGATGCCTAATAAGAGGTTCAATATACAGAATGAACAGAATCATACTCATCGGACACCCTTGTCGAACTGAAGAGTTAATTTTGAATTCTCTTGTAAGAAAACCATTTACGAGTACTTTGGAACAAGCGTTAGCGTATAAATTTTTCAAGCAGTTGATAAAAGAAGGCGGGAACCTAATTTTTTCCAAAATTTTCCATAGATAATCATGATTTACACGGTCAAAAGCTTTATGCAGATCTAAACTGACTAATGCTCCTTTGAATTTAGCACTTTCTACTGATTTTGTGAGAATTCTTCTAACATCTTTTAAGTTTTCAACGCAAGAATTTGGATTAACAAAAGCTGCTTGTCCGGGTCCTATTATTTTGGGAAGTACAGTCTCCCCACAATCATGGGTCACATACAACTATTAGTCACCGATCATTTGAACTGCTGATATCTACTGAACTGTAAGTAATTATTTCATACTTTTATTTTTACTTAATCTCTAACATCATCAAAATGCATAAAAAATATTATGTGTGCGCTTGATAACAGTAAAATTGCCGTTTGAATAGTTTTTATCATACCGCAACTATTATCTGTCCAACTATCACATAAAATTCCAATATTATTAGGTTGACATCTTAAACCGTTAAGCCCCTTATGCGGGTATTTCAAAGGTTCGAACGAAAAAAATTGGCCTCATATAAGCACAAAGGACGAGTTTATATTTTCCAAATGAAACTGAGCGAATGAAACGCTAAAATTCAATACGATTTGCAAAATAAAAATGACCCATAATTGTTACAGAATCCGCCAAATTCCACACAATCATGGGTCACTTTTTTGCAAGCAAAGCAAAACATTTCTTGGTTGCTATAGCTCAACCCAATTGCCCCTTGAATGTATACTAGCAAAAAATGCCCCCGAATGTTTGTTGGAAACTTGTTGATATATGTTGATATTCGGGTGTTGCCATGGGTTTCTACGTGACTAATAATTGTGGGCCATTTGACTAATAATTGTTGCGGGCTACAATTTTGACCCATAATTGTGGTTTTGAAAAACGTTGATTGTTTCGGTAAATTATGTTGTTTCTGAACAAAATCGAAAATAAAAACATATTTGAATTCAAAAAGGAAGTATTAAATGACTGAAATTCATGCCAAGCTTGATATTTGGTCAACTAACATCCGAATAAACGACCATTTTGTGGTGACAGGATACCTTAAGTGACTAATGATTGTGGGGGGACTGTATATTCGTTAAACGTTCAGCTAAAATCTTCATAAACAACTTGTAGTCGCAATTTAATAAACTTATTGGTCGAAAATCATTCAAGGAACTTGACTTATTACCTTTCTTAGGAATTAATGTGATAATACCATCTGTGAATGATTTTGGTGGGCGAATAGATCCAGATAAATAACCGTTAAAAATAAAAAGTAAATCATCTTTGAAGTGATCATAATGATTAATATAGATATACCTCATAGGTCAAACCATCCGGACCGGGACTTTTTTTTTTTGGAGCAACGTTTCAATACGGATTTAAGTTCATCATCTGTTATTTCTTTCATTAAAGATGATCTATCTTCGTCGTTCAAATTTTTACTTAAGTTGTTAATCGGATCGTTCTCTTCATTTTGTGCAGAATTAACTTTGCATGAAAATAAATCTGTGTAAAAATCAAAAACTTTGTTCAGTAACACATTACTTTCAGTGATTAAAGTACCATCATCAATAAGTTTAAAATTTGCAGAAGTTTCAATACGTTTAACATGTGCCGCAACTTGAAATATATTTGTTAACTCATTTTGTAGAACGCTATTTTCATTTAAGTTATTCGAAAAGTGTTTAATCCTATTTGTTTCAATTTCGAGTAGCCTTGATTTTATTACACCTATGTCCAAAAGTGTTGGAATATTTAGGCTCTTTTTCTGCATCCACTCCATTAATTTCGCATAAAAATAACTTTTTTCACTAGCTATTGAATTATTCAACGTCCAACTTTCGCGTTTATAAAATTGTTTTAATTTATTTTTCGCAACCTCGTGCCACCACATATTTCTATCATTTAAAATATAATTGACGCAACTTCCATGTTTGATAGTTTTCAACAAAGCGTTCATTTGCCGAGCAATTTTTAAGAATCGAACTATTAACTTTCCAATATCCTCTGCCTTTATTGATAATAGAGTCTTGATTTACTTTAAGTTTCATTAAAATTGCGCAATGGTCAGAAAAAGGAACAGCAACAGTAGAAAAATCCAGCACATTATTCGACAAGTTGTTTGAAATATAGAATCTGTCCAGTCTTGAAGAGGTATCTCCTCGGAAAAATGTGTGGGTGCTTTTTTTTAATTCTAATGCAATATCTTTCAGTTTGAGTAAATTAACAACATTCTTTAATGCTGACGATACGTTATTAGAGCTCCCGCTTGATAGGAATCGAGACCCAAAAAACAAACAGTAACACTCAGATTTGATAAACTTAAGCAATCAACATTTATTCAACAAGTTAACGATTTAAATTAACCATTCAGTTATCCTGCCAACAACTGCGTAAGAATGGCCCCAAGGACCGGAAATTGGGTTGAAATGGCTGCCGTTACATTAGCGAGAGCAGTTGTGTTCAATGGAGGCAGTGTCGGCAGAGGCAGTGGTGCTGGTGCTGGGGCTGGAGGTGGTGGAGGAGGCTGTTGATAACCTCCACAATATCCACCGTAAGAACCGAATGGAGACCACCACTGGGGATGGGCCTCAATCGCCAGGAACATTCCCACCTGTTGAAAGTTTACAAGTTAGCTTGAAGACGTTTAAATTGCTTCAACGATATAGATACTTACGGCGACGATGCAAAGCACGAACAGTTTTGCCATTTTGGATGATTTGTAGACGGAAAGCAAACAGAACACAACTGATGAACTGATGCTAAATGAAGGTCACTTTTATACTCGAGGCTGCGTAGATTTTTCACCAGTTTTGTTTATGTAAACTAAGTTTCAGGAGCCGACTTTAGACATGAATTTGATGAAAATATTTGCTCAGGTAGTTATGAAATCCTCTGACGTCAATTTGGCTAGTCGGTTACTTTAAGACGTCATTTTCGAATAATAATTTCATTGTTTTACTTTGAGTGAATAGGGCCATGACATAATATCATCTGTTTTACAATCTATCATTACGTAGGCATGTTTTTAAATATTTAATCTTCAGCAAAGATTCTTCAATGAGCATTAGACTCTCGGAATAATATTTAATGTACACAATTTATTTGGTATGAACCAAGTTTTAAATTTAGCTGATAAACTTAACAACATATCAGAATTTGTTTTTAAAATTTTTGGCATCAAATTTGATAGGATTGTTCCCTTGAAGATTTGGGTCACTTTGAATCAAAGAATTAAATTGTTGTCTGAAATAACGCTCAAGCAAATAACGTGCCGTGGTGAACGAATGACGTAAATTTCAAAACAGTATATTTCTGTCACAGAAAACTGTTCTTCGATTAGACATTCACTAAGCTTCGAGTATAAAAGTGACCTTCGCTTAGCATCAGTTTATCAGTTGTGCTCTGTTCGCTTTCCGTCCACAAAACATCCAAAATGGCAAAATTGTTCGTGCTTTGCATCGTCGCCGTAAGTATCTATATCGTTGAAGCAATTTAAACGCCTTCAAGCTAACTTGTAATCTTTCAACAGGTGGGAATGTTCCTGGCGATTGAGGCCCATCCCCAGTGGTGGTCTCCATTCGGTTCTTACGGTGGATATTGTGGAGGTTATCAACAGCCTCCTCCGCCACCTCCAGCCCCTGCACCAGCCCCACTTCCACTGCCGACACTGCCGCCATTGAACACAACTGCTCTCGCTAATGTAACGGCAGCCATTTCAACCCAATTCCCGGTCCTTGGGGCCATTCTTACACAGTTGTTGGCTGGATAAATGAATGGTATATCTTAAATCGTTAACTTGTTGAATAAATGTTGGTTGCTTAAGTTTATCAAATCTGAGCCTTACTGTTTAGTATTTAGATCTCAATTCCCTTTATTGAGGTTAAACCCTTAAAAGTCCAAATCCAAACAATGTAAGTCGTTAATGTGGTATGTGTAGTGTGAACATTTTGCACTCCTCGGAGTCAGAGCTTTCTTTGTGCGTGTGAAAATGTTTGACTCCTCAAAGTCACAAGAGTTCCTCAGAACTCTTCTCGTTCAACAGAGCAATGCCAATGGAAAGCATGCTTGTCCAACACCTCGCAAACAGAACAGAGCAGAGAACGAATTACACTTTTATCATTTCGGTTCCCGAGTGCACTGCTCAGCCGATCAACGTTCACTTGTCTTTTTGCCGAGTGCGCCCGAATGCGGTTGCTCTGACGGTCGGGAGGACGTCGCTCGCTCTACAGAAAAGAGAAGGAGCTGGCTAGAAAATTGTGCTCTAGCGACGCTGCTGAGTAGCTCAGTGTATCAAGCCAGAAAGATTTCAATGCAGGAATGTTTTCTTCAGAAAAGCCGTTATGCAGAGCGGAACAGAGCATCAGTCGAAGAGGTCCAATGTAGGTTTAGGTATGAACTATTTTTGTAGGTAGCCGGGTAGGGCACTTCCTGGCAAGTTATTTAAAAAACATGGGGAAAACCGGGTCAATAATCTGAAATTTTCCATTCCAAAAACTGAGCAATATCCGTCAAAATCTGAGGAAATTCCAGACATGAAGAAAAACGACTTACATTTTTTTGTCGCAACACATCAGCAGTGTTAAATTTTAAACTTAAATTTAACACTGCTGATGTGTTGCGACAATACGAAGGAAAGTTTTGGTTTGATTTTTTATGAAACAAACTTTCACAAATCCAATTTTCAACAAACAATTTTAAACTGAATTCGATTTTCTTGTTTCATTTTCCAAATAATCAGGGCAAAATCCAAGTAGTTTTTTCACAATATCCGGGCATCCGCTAATTGCTGTATACTTAGGTTTATGTACTTTAAAATCGTACGTGGGTAGCATTAATTTACAAAAGCAGCGATTCGCAAAGTAACATTTACTAAAATTATCCAAAAATCTTTGTCTATTAAACAAACCGTAATTATGCAGGGATCTGGGACAAATTTTAATAATAAAATGCAAAACTTTCACAACTCGTAAAAATTTAGGATTTATCTTCCTTTACCGCTACGTTTTTGATATTTTTCGACCGAAGAAAGCTTTCGTAGCTAATCATTGATCCTGGTGCAGAACATCAATCTAGAGGAACTCGCTCAGGAATGACCAGATAGGTGTTTTATAAAATTTAAAGTCGAGAGATTCAAAAATAGCGCGATAATAACAATAACTTTTAGAAAAGCATTTTTCAAGTATTTTTTTTTTAATTTAACCGTATCTCCTTGGGTAAAGATTGTAGAACTTTGACATGTTAAACAAAGTTGTGTATTTTATTGAGATAAATAACTTTGTAGAAAAAACTTAAGCTCTAAAATGCTTAACAAGAAAGTTATGATTTATATCACGCTATCGGTGGACCTCTTAACTTTATTTTTCATATCAAAATATGCGCTATATTATACAGAGCAATGTTGTCGAAGACACCAGCATTCTATCTTGACTACCATTGGCGTTATTAATTTAGTTCCGTTAGATTTATGTTCTGCATTGTAAATTCCGACGCACTTCGAAACATCGATCCAGACGCAACCGATGAAGACAAACCGAGTTTTCTGTTAAGCGTCTCTTTCGCCCGAGTGCCAACGAATTTATCTGCACTGAGAACGCACTTCATCAGTTTGCTTGCTTCTCTGGCCCTCACTTGGGTGGACGCTTGGTCGCTCTGGAGGTAACTGAGCATTTTTTACAGATTCTCCGTTTGGGAAGAGCACAGCGAAAAAAATACACGCTCTTACTCTGAACGGGCTAATCTGAGGAGCGATGCCAAGCATGGTTGAAAGTATTCAATTTTCCAGCTTTTCCATGATCCTCGTCGCCAGATGTAACAGTTTTTTAAAACCACGTATTTTCCAATAGTAATTTATCCCAAACAATCTTAACTTTTAGCTTAATTGGTTTTCTCCCTTCCCCAAACTGAAGAATATACCTATTGGTCCTTTTCTACTTTTCACATCCAATCTCGTTCGCTCGAGGGGTGCGTCACTACAGTTAACTTGTTGAATAAATGTAGTTTTACATTCTCACATCTAAGTGTCATTGTTTTACTTGGAATTGTGTAGCTAGTTTTTGAAGTTTTCTTAGAAAGATTTTCTAGTTCTCTACCAAAACTACAGTCAGTGATAAATGTGAGTAACCATGAACAATTTTCACCAGCAATTTGCTAATTTGCCTTGTAAAATGGATGTTATATGAAATAATCTACACTGACTGATCCTTTTCAAAACCTTTAAGACTACCATGAAATAATTTTTCTAAGAAACCGAGTAACATGTATGCAACTACCCAAGCAACCAAAAGTTCGGATAACATTCCTCTATCAGGTTTGATCAGCTTAATCGAGTATGCCAATACAACTTCTTTTCAACTCAATTATTAAGTAGATAAACGAACTATAAAGTTGACAAAAAGTTCGCATGAATTGCTAAACAACTTCTCACCAACTCCAAAAAGCACTTTTATAAGCAGCACAAAACATCGACAAAAGTTCTCTTTTGCTGCTTTAATGCCTTCTCAATTCCGCTGCTAATTTGATTCATATTAAGACCAGGCCCACCGATGGTTGCTAAACTCGAATCGAGTACATTCAGCAACATATCTATAAACCCATCATCGCACCAGCAGTCGCTAACTTGATTGAGAAATAGCATTCGAGCAGTAGGTTGTTACAGGATGCGTTTATGTAGCAACCCGGTAGCAACGCAGCAGGGTAGTCGCTATCAGAAAATAAACAAACACAAATACCAACCTGGATGGCAACAATGGGTGCGAAAATCAGTAAGTAGATAAAAACGCAAAAAAAAATCTAAAATACCGACCGAAATAGCAACTTGCGGTGGGCTTGGTCTTAAGACCAAACCCATCGGGCGTTGCTATTTCTGTCGGTATTTTAGATGTTTTGATTGGTTGCGTTTTTATTTACTTACTAATTTTCGCACCCATTGTTGCGATCCAGGTTGGTATTTGTGTTTGTTTATTTTCTGATAGCGACTACCCTGCTGCGTTGCTACCGGGTTGCTACATAAACGCATCCTGTAACAACCTACTGCTCGAATGCTATTTCTCAATCAAGTTAGCGACTGCTGGTGCGATGATGGGTTGATAGATATGTTACTGAATGTACTCGATTCGAGGTTTAGCAACCATTGGTGGGCCTGGTCTAACCCCCCTTTTGAATACTTGACCTTTGCAACTCTGGAAAACTTCTTAAAATGCAGTTATCTATTCAAATAATTCCTAGAACCATTATTATTCACTTTTACTCAGTAATTTTATAAATAATCTTGTTTTAAGCTTAGCTTAGCTTGTTTGACTACTCACATCCACTTAAAATCATTGAGTCCGAAATTTTTCATACAATTTCTTAGCTGTAAATATTAAAATATTTAAATTTTTACTAAATTATTTTATTTACATAGTATTCCGTCTCAAGACATAACTTGACGTACATAATTCCTAAAATTCACTCGGTCCATGGCAACCGTTCTCTTATTTCTCGGGCACCCCACGTTCGCCAGATCACGCTTCACTTGGTCTAACCACCTCGCTCGTTGCGCCCCCGCTCGTCTTGTTCCTACCGGATTCGTAGCGAACACCTGTTTTGCAGGACAGTCGTCCGGCATTCTCGCAAGATGTCCCGCCCAGCGTATCCGGCCAGCTTTCACCACCTTCTGGATACTGGGTTTGCCGTAGAGTCACGCGAGCTCGTGGTTTATCCATCGCCTCCAAACTCTGTTCTCCTGTACGCCGCCAAAGATGGTTCTTAACACTCGTCGCTCGAATACTCCGAGTGTACGCAGGTCCTCATCGAGCAATATCCATGTCTCGTGCCCATAGAGAACAACCGGTCTAATAAGCGTCGTATACAGGTTACACTTCGTACGAGGGCTAAGTTTTCTCGACCGCAGTTGCTTGTAGAGTCCATAGTAGGCACGACTTCCGCTGATAATTCGCCTCCGGATCTCACGGCTGGTGTCATTGTCTGCGGTCACCAGCGAACCGAGATAGACAAAGTCTTCGACAATCTCCAGCTCGTCGCCGTCGTTGACTGGATCTGTTGAAAATCGTGCCCCACATTTCGCCCACCGCTCGTCGAATAACACCCTCTAGCGCCACGTTGAACATCATGCAGGATAGACCATCCCCTTGTCGAAACCCCCTGCGCGATTCGAATGAACTCGACAATTCACCCGAAATCCGCACACAGCACTGCGTTCCATCCATCGTCGCCTTGATCAGTCTGATCAGCTTCCCGGAAAAGCCGTTCTCGTCCATGATTTTCCATAGCTCGTTACGGTCGATCGTGTCGTACGCGGCTTCGAAGTCGATAAATAGATTGAGCATGCGTAGTGACTTGGTAATCACCGCATTTTTGAAGGATTCGTCGTAATGTGAATATCTGGTCCGTCGTTGACCGTCCCTCCATGAAGCCGGCCTGATGACTTCTCACGAATCTGTTTGCTTGTGGCGTTAGGCGGCGAAGTAGGATTCGGGACAACACTTTGTAGGCGGCATTGAGGACAGTGATCGCTCGGTAGTTCTCACAATCCAATTTGTCGCCCTTCTTGTAGATGGGACATATTACCCCCTCCTTCCACTCCTCCGGTAGCTGTTCCATGTCTCAGATCCGGACTATCAACCAGTGTAGGCAATCGGCCAACTTTTTCGGGCCCATTTTGATGAGCTCAGCTGCGATGCCATCCTTCCCAGCCGACTTGTTTCTATTCAGCTGGCGAACGGCTTCCTTAACTTCACTCATCATTGGGAGTGGCTCCTCTACGTCGTTATAGCTACGCCGGCGATGTAACTTCTCCCAACAACTTGGTCTTCTGCATGTGTGCCATTCAGGTGTTCATCGATGTGCTGCTTCCACGATTGTTCGTCAGGATGCCCCCGTCCTTATCCCGGCACATTTCGGCTTGCGGCACGAAGCCTTTGCGGGATGCGTAGAACTTTCGTGTTTCTTGGGAACGATGGAGCTGCTCCAGTTCCTCGAGCTCCTTCTCCTCCAGGCGGTGCTTTTTCTCCTGGAAAATTCGGACTCGCTGCCTCTTCCGCTGTCGGTGATTTTCCACATTTCGACGGGTGCCTCTTTGCACTACTGCCGCCCGCGCTATTCTCTTTGTCCATCACCCTCCTACACTCCTCGTCGAACCAGTCGTTCCATCGAAATCGCTCCACATAACCGATGACGTTCTCCGCAGCACTGTTGATGGCTGTCTTGATGGTATCCCAACAGTCCTCGAGAGGGGCTTCGTCAAGCTCTGCCTCTGCCGGCAGCGCTGCTTCGACCGATTGCGCGTAGTCTGCCGCGACTTAAGGTTGCTTCAGTCGCGCGATATTTAACCGAGGCGGGCACCGGTTTCGTGTATTGTTCACTACGAAGAGTTTTGGGCGCATCTTCTCCATCACCAGATAATGGTCTGACTCGATGTTGGCGCTTTGGCAGGATCTGACGTCGATGGTGTCCGAGAAGTGCCGGCTGTCGATCAAAACGTGGTCGATCTGTGATTGCGTTTGGTATGGTGATCTCCAGGTGTACTTCTGTGGGAGGCGGTGCTGGAAAAAGGTACTACGTACGGCCATTTGTTTGGAGCAGCGAAATCAATAAGTCTGAGGCCGTTTCCGTTGGCCAGCTGGCGCGCACTGAACCTTCCAAATGTCGGTTTGAATTATTCCTCCTGGCCGACCTGAGCATTAATCTTGATATCACGTTTTGGGCAACGGTCGTATTCACGCTCCAGCTGCGCGTAGAATTCGTCTTTGTCGTCACCGGTACTTCCGAGGTGAGGGCTGTGCACTTTGATGATGCTGATGTTGAAGAACCGGCCCTTGATTCTCAACCGGCACATTCGTGAGTTGATCGGCCACCACCCGATCACGCGCTTTTGCATCTTTCCCATCACTATAAAAGCTGTTCCAAGCTCGTGTGTGTTGCCGCAGCTCTGGTAGATGGCACGACCATCTGGGTACGTTCGTACCGTGGAGCCCTTCCAGCATACCTCCTGCAGTGCTACGATGTCGAATTTGCGGCTCTTCAATTCGTTGGAGAGCACGTGGGTACTGCCCACAAAATTTAGAGATCGGCAGTTCCATGTTCCAAGTTTCCAATCGCTAGTCCCTTTTCGTCGCGTGGGTTTTTGCCGATTTCCATCCGAAATTTGTTGTTCGTTGTTCGTTGCTTATGTTTTTTGTAGTCACAGGCTCGCAAGGCCCATAGCTAACCCCACTATCTCGCAGGAGGACCGTCGTGATGTTGCTGTTTTGGGTCCCGAACACCACCAGGACGTTGTTGCACTCCGCACGCCGCCCCTGACATGGAGAACAGACGCGTACGAAGCCCCCTGACTCAGTCTGCATGCGACCAAAGCATCCACCGGGGTTGGGTACCCGATCTCCGCTAAGGTTGCTCGCACCCCAGCTAGCACCACGGGGAGGTAGAGAATCGGAGTTGCAGACAAGAGGTGATATGACCACTACCCGAAGGTTGGGTGTATGGGGTCTCGAGTTGCACATTGTCTACCGTTTGCTAGCCAAAGGAATCAAAAATATATTTTTTCCAAAACCCTAGGCCCCCGAAATGTCTGAAATTTCCAAAAGTATCTTTTTTACCTCATTGTTTATAAAATCAGATAAGACCCTCTGAATAAGTATGCCAGAATTATTGAACGTCCCCAGCAATAAAGCAGGTTGACAAATACTGGGGCCAATGTTCCATAATTCCATGCAGAAAGAGGACGGTTCAATCAGACATTAAAGCAGTCCACGTGATTTGGTGAAACGGCCAAATTTCATATGCGATTTGCATTTCTTTTTCTCCTAGGAGCAATGAGTATAACGAAACTATGCCCTTGCCTTCACTGAGCAATTCATTTCGCTGATGAGGTGTTTTCAGAGTCACACACCAACAGTGCTTTGACAGTAGAAGAGTGATCATTCATTAGAGAAAAAGTTTCTCTTCGCTCTCTCAGCAGCAGATGCTCATTTAACACGTTCGTCTCCACGCTCATTTTGGCAGTTTTACTAGCCAGGCCCAAAGAAATATTCAGAGAGAGAAAGCAAAGAGGGAGAACTCCCATATTTGAAACGTGTGGCGAAGCTAGTAAACTCTAGTAAAAGCGGTAAACTCTAGTAAGAGAGCGTCACACGCTTTTTGATGTGACGCCCCCCCCCCCCCCCCCCCCAGGAAATACACCCGTCACCCGAATATGGATGCCGTGGGGACGAACGTGTTAAAATCGACTCACAATTTGGAGCGAAAAAGTTCACTTCTCCTTTTGGACAAGATGAGCAAAATGAAGCCTGCTTGTACACTACCTCACCGACTCTAAAAATCCTGTAAGGAGTTGAAGTTTGACGATTTGGAGATATTTTGAGGCGTTTAGGGATGTTTCACAGAAGCTTCTCATTACCACATGGCTGACTCAATTTTTGAACAAAAAATGGAGTTCATGTTATGAGATGTTTCAAAAATCCAGTTGGAAAATCGTTCAGTTGAGAAACTCCATGCTCAAGTATTTACAACCCTGTTATGTACTCCATTGATTTTTGTCTTTAGAGTTTAAGGCAAATTTCTGATTCTGGAGCCCGGTGGCTGCGTTTGAGAACTGTCAGATACTAAATGATTATTTCTCACTTTGAACGTGGGTAGAACCTTTGTTTAGATTTTTCTTTATCAACAACATAAGCTTTATTGGTCCTTCAATTTTTTGTTCCAATCTTAAATAACTACGCATTCAAAAGACGAAGTAGGTTTTTTGAGTGCCAAGTATTGGTTTTCAAAACAAAAGGTTTATGGAATCCCGAAATTGGAAATTTTAAATATATTACGATTTGTGGACATCATATAATGTCGTATAATGAAATGTCTAAGGCCTAGAGGGACTATATTCCGCTGAAGACGAGTCAATTATCTGAAATTTTTGTTAACACTTATTTTGAAATACTATTTGGGATCAAATGATTTCTTTCTTCTTTTCTTTTTCTGAGATTTTCATCCTGTGAGGATGATTCATCCCTCATGGATCAAATGATACCGAAATTTGCCAGAATCACAAAAAAAATTATAATTTTCAGAGTTGTGTGCAAATTTACTTCACAGAATCTTTGTCACGGAACACAGAATTTGAGAAATATTCACAGATTACATAAAATTATTTCAATTGCATAAGTTTTTCCAAAATCGTTATTATTACCTCAATAAAAATTATGAAATTTAAACTATGAATTGAAAAATATTATAAGATTGGTAATTCAAACGATTTCTTCAAGTAAATTGTAAAAGTAAAAGCAAATTGACATGACCATCACAAAATTTTTGAGTAAAATCACAGAAAGTCAGAAGTTTTTTTTTGTCAAAACACATATTTTTTATCCGCAACTTGGATGAAATTTCGTTACTACGGTAAGGGCTTGTGATATTAGACTGAGTCGATTTGGAGTCATTTTTGAATTTCTCAAACCGTGAGGTCTAAAAAACTTCGGCTTGGTTCAAAACTCATGCATGGTTTTTTGCAGAATTCTTAAGTAACGTTTACATGAGTATATTTGAACTTTCAAGATGGTATGGGAAAATTGAATATTTTGTACTGAAAAATCAATATTATTTTTGTTTCTTCTGTGGAACCGAGCCTTATAATAGTTTTTGTGAGAATTTATAAATTCTTCAATGTAAATTTTCCACTGAACAACTTTGTCGAAAACCGTAACTTCGTATCTTATTAGGCAAAAAAGTTATAAACTATTCAACAAGGGTATGTCTTTTTGCATTGATAAACAATAAATTCAATTGACATCACTGCTTGTGCCCCGTAAAGTATGCCATGTAAAGTAGTCATGCAATACCTTGTAAGACACCCAGCAGTGATGTCAATTGAATTTATTGTTTATCAATGCAAAAAGACATACCCTTCTTAAACAGTTTATAACTTTTTTGCCTAATAAGATAAGAAGTTACGGTTTTCGACGAAGTTGTTCAGTTGAAAATTTACTTTGAAGAATTTATAAATTTTTACAAAGCTAATATAAAGCTCGGTTCCACAGAAGAAACAAAAATGATGTTGATTTTTAAGTACAAAATATTCAACTTTCCCATACAAACATAAAAGTTCAAAGTTATTCATGTACACGTTACTTAAAAATTATGCAAAGACCAAGGATGAGTTTTGAGCCAAAACGAAGCTTTTAATACCCCAGGGTTCGGGAAATTAAAAAATGACCCCAAATCAACTCAGTCTATTGTGATATAGCTCAGTTGCAAAATCAGTTGCTTCCTGAGCCGATGTCCGTGAGTTCGAGCCCAAGAGTAAACATCAATCACAGTTGTACCGGATTAGTATTTCAATGACTGTCTGCCAACTGAATCGTTGATATAAGTCGCGAATGATATATAAACCCAAGTAACACAGATTATGCCAACTAGCATTAGGAAGTTTTATTATGGTTTAATTATGGCATTTTTTTGTGCAGCTCGTTTTATGGCGGTTTTATTATGGTCATGCAGAATGCTTATAATTTTTTTTCGACCATATGTTTTCAGATGGTTTTGAAAACGCTAATAAAACTTTTATTAAACATACTGTTTTAGTTATTTTGAAAGAGTGATGAATGCTCTTTTTAAACTATAATAAAACACAAACCTAGAAGTTTCCTCTAAGCTTTCTTTTGCATGTTCTATAATAGCACTCAGTGCATGATTATTAAACCGCCATAAAACTTAGAGACAGTTCTCGATCAAGATGTCAAAACAGGACACGCTCAGATTAGATAGCACATATTTGAATTGGAACTCCCATTTTTACACATTTTTGGTAAGTTATGCGTGTTGGTTTTGAGTTAAAATTAAAAAAATACATTTTTGAAAACTTGAAATCACCGAAAGTGGTATGAACATCTTTACAATATGAGTATTAAGTGAAAGGGCCCAAATAGTAGGAATAAAATTGTTGCTTGACGCCATCATTAATTCAAGATGGCGGCTTCCGATTTTATTTTCAAAGCTGTCAATTACTGAAAATATCGTGAAACCTTCACAATATGGTTATTAGGTGAAAGTAATAAACGAGTAGAAGTCAAATTTCGTTGCCCGTCGCCATCTTAAATCCAAGATGGCGGCTACCACTCAACTTGAAAATACTGTAAATGACTGAAAATCGCATAAAACTTATATTAAAGGGGTATAAGTTGAAAGAAATCAACCGGTAGAAGTTGAATTTCGCTATCTGACGCCATCTTGAAATCCAAGATGGCGGCTTCCGCTAAACTTTAAAATGTAGTGAATGACTTAATATGACATGAAACCCAGGTGGTAGTGGGCGAAAGGGCTTAACGATTAGAAGTCGAATATTGCTATCTTACGCCATCTTGAAATCCAAGATGTTAGCTTTCTATAAACTTTAAAAATGCTCTAAATCATTGAATATCGAATGAAACCTTCAAAATATGGGTGTTTGTCAATTGGGATAAGCTATAAAAAGTTTATTTTTGCATTCTGACGCTATCTTGAAATCCAAGATGGTGGCTTCAGCTGAACTTAAAAATACTGTAAATGAATGAAAATAGCATGAAACTCCCAAATATATTGTATTGGGTGCTAAGGCTAAATGATAGAAGTCAAATTTCTCTTTTCGCGTTTCTCTGAAAATCTGTAAGTGACTGAAAATCCCACAAAAACCACCACAATACAGACCCCGTTCGTTTTTGGCAACATTCGATTTTGGCAACATCGAATTTAACACATGTGCCTAAATCAGATGGTTAACAGAAACAACATAACCTTATAGTTTTCGCTAGAATAAGACCAATACAATTTAAACATAAAAGCATGATAGGAATAATAGAATTACATAAATGGCAAAAAATAAAAATATAAACTATAAACAAAACAAGAAAATTTCTAAATGCATTAGAAACATAATGGAAAAATAATAATAGTGATTTAAAATGATCTAAATTGTCTTAAAATAGTAGTTTTAATGTAGTATTACGTGAAAAAAAGTTGTGTTCAAGCGATTTTCATTGATTAACAGCATTTTAAATTCAGTGGAAGCTGCCATCTTGGATTTCTAGATGGCGTCGCAAAGAAAAAAATCGACTTCTAGTTTAGGCCTTTCACCCAATACCCGTATAGTGGTGGTTTAATGCGACTTTTTGTCAGCATTAAGTATTAAAAGTTGAGTGGATGCCGCCATCTTGGATTTCAAGATGGCGTCTGATAGCGAAATTCAACTTCTACTCGTTTAGCCCTTTCACCCGATACCCATTTTGTTGGGGTTTAATGCGATTTCAAGTCATTTACACCATTTTAAAGTTCAGCGGAAGCCGCCATCTTGGATTTCAAGATGGCGTCAGACAACGAAATTTGACTTCAACTCATGATTTATTCCACGGGTCATTCAAAACCAATCCCTTTTCATTAAAAAAGTCTGTCCTCATTTACTGTACTAATGATTAACAACTCAGAAATGAGGAACTCAACCTTAGCGTGTAATTGGTTGGCTCGCGAGAGAAACGTCAAATCGTAGCTTTTTGGGGTCATCATTAAACCATAATAAAACTATGAATTAACTCACGCCATGTTGGTTGCAAAATCGAAGGGCACAAAATGACGCCATGTTGATGGATTCACAATGTAAGCAATGGAAAATATTTTTTCAGGCCTTTTTCCATCAATTCCATCATGATTGATCATCAGATTTGTCGAGGCGCATTTATTTTAAGATACTATTTCATATACATTTTACCTAAAATCTTGACTTGCATTAGAAAAGAAGCTCAATATATGGTTAAAACATTTCTAACATGTTTTATAATAGCTTTTTAAAAGCTTTGGTGACCAACATTGATGACCAACAATAATATGTCTTGATGACGTTTCTAGGGTAGGGCCATTTTGGCTTTATTAGAGTCCAGGTGATGTTATAGAATGCGCTTTAGCTTTTTATGAAGATTAATGCGATAGTCCAAACGATATTTTGCTGACCATTGTTACTTGGGAATAGATAAAACGACTATAATCGAAACAAAAAAAACCGTTATTGAACTTTTCGACCGTAAGGAAGAAAATTCTTATAAAAAGGATTTTTGCATATGTTAAGGCGATTTTTCATAGATTCAGTATCTTTGAGAAACTGAAAGTATTGTATTTAATTATATAGAACAAATATTTATTGTTTGATTCAGAACATTTAAGCTATGCCTCTTATTGCAGCACATTAGTGGCAAGTGAAAAAATGAGATATCTCGTAATTGGTCCGCAATGTGACAAAATATGCAATTGATGAAACAAGTCTCGCACCGAAACTTCGCGAAATGAACAACAGAATGATTGCTTGATGTCTATTTTTAATGAAAGAACGAAATTGTTGCGCTGGAAATATGCACGTTCCAACAATGAGTCGATCGTGTTGCAAAATTGACGTCGGTGAATTTCAAGTAATTTGAGCAAATATTTTTCATATTCACAGCTGATTCGCAACCCCAAAAAAACTGTCCTTCGATTTGACACTGGTGCGGCCTCATGTATAAAAGTGGCCTTGGGTGAGCTTCAGTCATCAGTTGAGTTCTGTGCTTCCTGCCCACAAACAATCTAAAATGGCAAAAATATTCGTTCTTTGCGTCGTCGCCGTAAGTATATCTTCCTCTGTGTTATATCCTCAAAACAGCCAAAATTACAGCTAACCTTTGAACTTCGAATATCTCCCAATAGGTGGGAATGTTCCTGGCCATCGACGCCCTGCCCCATTTCGGTTCATACTACGGAGGATATTGTGGAGGTTATCAGCCAGCCCCATATCCAGCTCCATATCCAGCCCCATATCCAGCTCCAGTGCCAGCGCCTCTGCCGGCACCACTGCCAACCGTGAACACAACTGCCATCGCTAACGCAACAGCCGCCATCGCCGCCCAATATCCACTTATTGGATTAGTGCTGAACTCAATTTTGTCTGGTTGAATGTTGTTACCGTTTTAAATAAATGTTGTTAATTTTTTCGTATCCAATTTTGTTTTTCATGTTTACCCTTGAATATTAAAATTTTTATATAACTTTTTAAGACACAAATAAATACCTAGCCAAAAGTTGAATTGAACAACTAACGTGGCTTGGTGAATTGCGATGAATGCTCGGTGACGATATAAGACATATAGTAAAGCATGGATCACTACAAATCTGGACGCACTATTTATTCTACCATAGTGCTCCTAGTTGTCGGATCTGGAATGTTTTGGCAGCACTTTGTAGAGGAATGTTTGTTCTACCAGTGCTGAAAATTCCATTACGATTCGTTTTGTTTCAAAAAAGTTACACGTGGTGGAAGCCGCGAGATGAAAATAAATTTTGAACACCCACGTCAAAAACCCGACGTGCACAGTGGTCCAAAAGGGCCTGAAATGGAACTTTTTTCCTGGTGACTTTGTCTTTCATTTTAGCTATTAGATGTCTTCATAACATTTACTAGTAAGATTGTTTCCCATAACGTGAAAGTATCAAAAATTAGTCACAGCCTACTACGATAAAAATAAAAACACTAACTTTTTTGTTTGAAGAGATAAAGACCAAATATGTTCTACAAAGTTGTAGATATCATCAAAATATGAAACTTTGTTGAAATAACAAAAGCTTTATCTCTATTCAGTGCAGAGTTATAAAGCTTTTAGTTTAAAACATACTTAAAATTTGTTTTTTGTAATCAATCTCTATTTTCTCGTTAAAATCTAAGAATTCAACAAATTTATGCCGACCGTACTCAAAAACGGGCGCGTGGAGACAAGTAGTTTTTGGCTAAGTTTGTAGTACTTGTATTATACTTCAAGATGTGGTATTTAGTTTTTGGATCCACTTGCCCCATTTTACCCTAGAAATTCGTGAAATTAAGCAAAAATAAAACTTGAAATTGCGATAACTTCAAAATAAGTTCAAAATTTACAATAGTTAAGTACAAAAAACAAATTTTAAGTATGTTTTAAACTAAAAGCTTTATAACTCTGCACTGAATAGAGATAAAGCTTTTGTTATTTCAACAAAGTTTCATATTTTGATGATATCTACAACTTTGTAGAACATATTTGGTCTTTATCTCTTCAAACAAAAAAGTTAGTGTTTTTATTTTTATCGTAGTAGGCTGTGACTAATTTTTGATACTTTCACGTTATGGGAAACAATCTTACTAGTAAATGTTATGAAGACATCTAATAGCTAAAATGAAAGACAAAAGCACCAGGAATAAAGTTCCATTTCAGACCCTTTTGGACCACTGTGACGTGGTCGGGTTCAAAAATCGCGAAATCGTTAAACATTGTCAAATCCACCGTGTGTAGCATTCTCAAACGTTTCCGTTAGATGCGTACTATAGATCGGCAGGTTCATACCAAGCGTTATAGTGGACCTAAGAATCAGAAACTGCATTTGAAGGTGTTGAGATCGATCAAGGAAAACACAGGGTAGTCGGACTATAACATTGCCAAGAAATTCAACGCCGACCGGTGCACCGTCAGCAGAATTCGTCTACGCGAAGGAATACGATCCTATCGGACCAGTAAGCAACCAAACCGGACATTGAAGCAGAATTTAGTAGCCAAAGGACGTGCCCGCAAGTTATACAAGAAGATTCCAACGAAGTTCGACGGATGCATCCTCATGGATGACGAAACGTACGTGAAGATGGATTTTGGGCAGCTTTCTGGCCAAAAATTATGTAAAGCCACTGCAGTGGTGCACTGCACTGGTCATGGTGATGTCCCCGACAACTTCAAATTCGTTTTTGCTGATAAGTGTGCAAGTAAGTGTTTGATCTGGCAAGCTATTTGCAGCTGCGGACGAAAAATTCCGGTTTTTGTGAAAAACAAGACCATGGACTCCGAAATTTACAAGGAGGAATGCCTGAAAAACTTTTTTTTTTCGTACATTAGATCTCACAAAGGACTAGTTAAGTTTTCGCCAGATTTGGCAAGCTGCCACTACAGCTAGGAGGTTCTACAGTGGTATTGGGCCAACGGGTGGATTTTGTCGAAAAGGACATCAACCCACCCAACTGCCCTCAATTCCGCCCTATCAAAAAATTTTGGGCAATTTTTTTTTTTTTTTTTTTAACTTTAAACTTTATTTATCGTGCATCTTAAAAATAGATTACAATATCTTCAGCAACATTTTGCTCTAACAACTACATTCTAATCCTATTCAACATACATCAATACATGTTTTAAAATGTAACTTGCATAAATCCCTATGATTCCATCGAAATTCTCGAATGTGTTTCTGAAACATGTATAAACTAATATTTTTGTAATTCTTGATGTTATAATTCATTGCTTCTGCTACCAGCCATAGTGCTGCATTTTCATTAGTTTTTGAATCATCTATATCCAAGTACATTATTTCCTCTGGATCATCTACCCTTATTTTTAATCGACATCGTATTAGCTTCGATACCCAATTCCATATAATATGAGAATCTTTACATAATTTGATTCTATGTGAATTCGAATCATCGTTTTGACATATTTCACATAAATAACAGGATACATTCGATACATTGAAATTATACATTTTAATTCTGTTTGGGTAGACGTCATTGAATATTTCATACAATGTTGACCTAGCTCTTGTAGTTAAATAATTTTTTCCGATATTTTTCCATATACTATTCCATTGAAGTCCGGGAAACTTTTTTTCAATTTTTATGGTAATTTCTTTTTTCTGCAGTAAGTATCTATATATTTGCTTATTTGTTTTGAGATCTGATTGGAGTTTCACTTGTTTTGCAATATTAATCCATTTTTTCCGTTTAGTGTACATTTCTGTAGACTGGTTGACTTCATAAGGAAATGGTCATTTGAATGCGTTTTGTTAAACAGTAGGTTTCTAATAAATAAGGATTTGCATTGGGTCTCAGGATCTAATAATTGCAAACCTCCTCTATCTTTATCCAGATATAATTGATTCCTCTCTACTCGGAACAATTTATGATGACACCAAAGAAAATCTCCTATAATCATTCTCAACTCAGCAAGATGCTTGTTGGTTGGAGGTATTACATGGGACAGATACCAAATTTTGGAAAGCAAAAAAGTGTTCACTACTAAAACTTTCTCCACCAGATTCAATCTTCGGGCCTTATAAATATTCAGAGTTGATTTGACACTTGAAATGAGAGCGTTAAAGTTTTTATCGACCATATTCTTCCAATTAGATGAAATTTTCATTCCGAGTACTTTGAATTCATTCACTTCTTTTACCAACTGGGGTCCAATTTGACAGTTATTTATTCTAATAAAACCAGTTTTCCGAAAGTTCATTTTTATACCAGCATCATTGGAAAATCTTTTGATGATCTCTAAGACCTCAGAAAACTCTTGATCATTTCGTATTATCATTGTCAAATCATCAGCATATCCAAAAATTTTCATAAAATTGTCTTCAATGAGAATCCCTTTCAGTTTTTCATTTATTTGTCTTATTAATGGCTCTATATATAAGGAAAATAGCAACATAGAGAGTGGACATCCTTGTCTAAAGGATCTCGAAACTTTAAATGCATTTGTAAGAGAACCATTGAAGATCACTCGAGAAGAAGCGTGTTTGTATAGATTTCGCAGACAATTTATTATTTGAGGCGGAAAATCATATTTTGTCAAAACTTCCCACAGACGTTTGTGACTAACACAGTCGAACGCCTTTTCCAAATCTATACTTAGCAAAGTGATCTTAAAATTCTTAGACAGATTCGCTCTAACAATCAAAGTTCTCATTGCATCGAGTATGTCTGTACAAGATCCTTCTGATTTACATGCTGTTTGCTCTTTTCCTATAACTTGCTCTACACACGCTGCAAATCGCGCGGCAATAATCTTTGTGAATAGTTTATAGTCAGTATTTAATAACGAAATGGGTCTATAATTGTCGATAATGTTTCTGCAACCTGTTTTAGGGATAAGACATATAATACCATCTGAAAAATTTTCCATTGGTAATAAGTTGCCGGACAATATTCCATTGAAAAGTTTCAAAAGATCTTCTTTCATGATGTTGAACATTGCTTCATAAAACTCGTAGGTTATCCCGTCTGGCCCAGGAGATTTTTTCTTAGAGGCTTTTTTTATAACATTCAAGAGTTCATTTTCATCGATGATTGCCAACAGTTTATCTTGATTGACATTCGACAGTGTTTTATTGATGAAGTTCAAAGCTTGGTATTCACTATTTAAAGTTTTGTCTTCACTAAAGAGCTGTTGAAAATGATTATGGATAAAGCCTTTAACTCTAGCTGGATCATTTATGATTCCTTCGTTAGTTTTTAAGTAATTGTAATTTGCCTGTGTTTTATTTTTAAGCATACGTGATATTTGATATAAGCCCATCTTTTCGTTTTCTAACAACGTTGATGCTTGAAAACGTGTACCATAACTATTCAATTGAGCCTGCTGAACATTCAAAAGTTGGGATTTTACAAGTGTCAATTTACTACAAACATCCACGCCCTTTATTTGCTGATCATGAAGGTCATATAGCTCTTTAATAAGAATTTCTTTCTGCTGTCTATTCCGAGAGTTTAATTCATAAGATCGGCTATTGAAAAACTGTTTGATTTTGTGCTTAACGTCGTATGACCACCACTCACTAAAATTATTAGTGTACTTTCTTCTTTTTTTAAGTTCGTCATAGACCATTTTAAACTCAGTTTTAACAGATTCATCATTGATAATGCAATTATTAATTTTCCAATAGCCTTTTCCTTTGACCTTCAAACGAGCAGAAGAATCAACTTTATAAGACATTATCACAGCATGATGGTCAGAAAAAGCTACTGGGACTGTCTCTAATTTTTCAATTCTGTCAGAAAAACGTTTGTCAACGTAGAATCTGTCGATTCGCGAAGCTGTATTACCCCTACAAAATGTAAAGCACTTTTTTCTAAACTTTCTCATGTTATCAACGTCAATAAGTCCCAGTAGATTGACACAAGATTTAAGACTACTCGAAAAGTTATTTGTTTGATTTTTGTAGTCACTCGCATCTAAAACACAATTAAAATCTCCAGCAAATATGGTAGAGATTGTATCCCTTTTATTAAAATGAACACTAGTCAGGGAGCTGAAAAGATCTTCTCTGTCTTGTCGAAATTTGGTTCCAGAATGACCATAAACGTTAACTACTGTTATTCCTTCCACTGCTACAGAAATCAACCTCCCATTGGGGTCCATGAGAGGATCTTCAAAATCGATTGATTTACGGATTAATATTGCTGTACCTTTATTGATCTCGCTAATATTAACTACCGCCCGGTGTGTGGGAATGAAACTAAAATCATCAATTAGAACTTCTTGAAGCAGAACTATATCTATATCGTTTTGTATTATAAAATCTTTGAGCAGAAGTTTCTTAGGTTCTATGGTGATTGCATTTAAATTTATAGTTGCTATTTTTCTAATTGTAATCATTTCAAGTCAACACAAATCAATATTGCTAGCAACACTGTCTGGAAATAGAATGATGCAACATACCGGCGTGACACACTTACTGAGGATGCAACATTTTGAATATAACGATGTGACACACTTTCAGAGGGATCACGTGTTGGACAAAAACCGTTGAGCGTTGTCAACAAGAGTCTAACCTATATTACAATAGAACTAAGCTATATTACTTACTGGTTGCTCTACCTACTTTTGTGATCTTCTCTGTTGGTTTCGATACAATCGATTCCAAAACAGATTTGGTTGCTCGGCGAGTTTTCGAACGTCGGCTGGAATTCATCGTAGAACCATCCTCGTCCGTGGTTGTTCCGGAACCTGGTGAAAGCTGGCGTTTGGTGACGTTTTTGGATGACGACTCCTCCGCTTCCATTTCTTCCGGTATTTTCTCGGTATTTTCCTTTTCCTTGGTGTTAATCAGTGGAACCATGTTCAGCTGTAGTTTCTCCTCGGGTCCTTTAGCTTTTCCCTGTTGAACAGCACTGGCGTAGCTAACTCCACCAGATCCAGATGTCGATTCCGACTGCTCTTTTTCCGGAGCAGCTACTGATCCGGATTTGTTCCGAAGCTTGTTCTGTTGACAAGACGCTTTTAAATGCCCTTCCTTTTTGCACAGGAAGCATTTCTGCTTCAGACCGTCATAATACAACCTTCCTCGGCGGTTCAAGAAAAACAGAGAGGCTGGAACTTCCTTTTTGACGTCAAGGTAAACCCCTCTTACTCCGGTGAATAAATCGAGCTCTAATTCAGCCGGGAACTTTTCTCTCACCAGCCTTTTCACGTTGCCATATTTCCGCATTACAGCAGCAATGTCAGAGTCGGAGATCTCCGGAGGCAGATCAAAGATTCTAACGTACTTTGATATGCTTCCTGCTACGGCCATCGTTATTTCAACTTTATCTCCATTAGAATACTCGAACTGGAGCGCTGTTGGATTTTGAACAAGCGCCTCCTTCATTGCATCCTGAGATCTAAATTTGATGAAAATCGACTTTTCCTCCGCAATTTTATACGACGTTTCCATCGTGGACTTATCGGCGTCAAAGCTTTTGACAAAACGAGCAACTTCGACAATTGATGGTCCTGGAGCATCATCTGGGAACCGGAACGATAAGGTGTTTTTCACCAGTCCGTCAGCCATCTTGGCAATAGCACAATAGATATGTAGCACGAGTATAATACACCGCTCAAAAAGTAACAATATAGCTTCTGATCAAAAACGCGTCCGTCTGCAACGAAATCTGATCGTCAACTGCAATTGTCAAGCAAAAGATGAAGAAAAATGGTAGGACGACTCGGGAAGCAACAGAGATGAAGAGATTGTGGAACAAAATGGCCGCTGAGGTCAGCGAATAGGGTGTTCAAACTTTAATGAGTGATACTCAACCAAAATTTCGAAAATTCATCAAAACTACATCGGAATAATTTTTTTATTATTTTTCCTTTAAAGTGCTATAAAAAACCTACATTTCAAGTACAAAACATTTTTATTTCGTTTACATAGCTCCGAGATAGACCCGTTTTAATGCGTCCAGATTTGTAGTGATCCATGCTTTAGACATATCCTTGTGAGTCACATTCGGTGTACTCTGCCGGTCTTTGTAGGAGGTTCTTGATGATGGTGGAGTAAAATAGGACGTCTAAGGAACTGTGAGCAACGAAGACTCAGTAGATCGAACCGTTGGATAATCTCGTTGAGCACGTTTGGCGTGCTGTACCAGTCTTTGTAGCTCTGTGGTTGTCGTGTTGACGTCTTTGCAGCTGGCGCGTAAGATGGTAATTCGATTCACTGCTCTGACAACCATTATGCTTGGCTGTCTCCAGTTGTAAAACTGAAACGAATCCATCTTGAGGCTGTATTGGGACCTAGTGGCCGAAAGCGCCAGTTTATCTTCGACGACAATTGCGGCGTAGGGTCGAAGCAGTACTGAGGCTTACCGGGAGCCCGTCTGTACTTATCTGGAAAGCAGTTACAGGTTTAGAAGCGACAGTTTTCCAACGATGTGGTGGCGGCTTTGACCGTTTCCGGAACGATTCCGTTGGCAGAACAGGTGCGTATAATTTCAGACAGGTAGCAGAGAGCTGCTTGGCAAAAGGGACAGCATAGCAGCAGCATCCACAGATTGTCTCTTTCGTCGTTGACCTTGGCAGACTGTTCTAAACAACGGGACCGACGAGCAGCAAGCGTATCGTTCAGCGCGTATCCTGAATTGGGCTTACAGGATGCGTAGAATACCACGCGTTGATTGGTGGATAAGCTGGCTTCATTGAGAACCAGGTGATGTGGCAGATAGCAGTGTGGTTTGTCGTCAACAGGATTGCTGTGGTACTTTTTTCTAGGTTGAGAGTGGCTTTCAGCAGTTTTGTGGGGTCCATTTTTGGTGGTGTTGCGGTGTGTGGTTTTCATGTTTGCTTCTCCAAAGGTAGTTTCTGGACTCTAGGCTCGAAAATGGTGGGCGACGCATCCTTCTTTGTGGATTTGGAGGGTTCAGATTCCATTCTATGGCTTCCATCGACGGTAACCATTGGCCGAAACTCCCCAAGGAATATGTCTCGGGTTTTAAGTGGCTGAGAGGTAGCACGCTCGCGGTGCGTTGGTGGAGCTAGAATCCACTTTGCTTGTCGATTGTTGCTGGAATGTTGAACTGCAGATCCGCCAATGGAACCGTTGGCATTCTGCAAGCAGTTTTACCGATTGGTGATAAGGATAGATACGACGTTGGCTTCTGCATTACGAGGAAATCGAATGTGGTTCAGAAGAAGCTGTTCATGCATTTTGGCAGCTAAATTGTGCACTTGACTGGAGAGGCAACTGTAATGTCCAAGAGGCATTTTCGGGTGGCAAGTTCATTCGACAACTTCCTGATTATCCCAGCAAAAAAAATTCATTCCCGTTCATCGATTCCGCCTCCAAATGAATAAATGGGTGGTTTTCCGAAGGCGCAGCAGCTTTGAGATTCCGAACTTAGAATATTTTCGATCTTTTTTCTGTCGAAGACCAACTTCATGCACCCACACAGCTCAAAATTTCTTGTTTCTTTCGAATTTACGCAATTGCTTTTCAATGTGTTGGCTTATGGTCCCTAGTTCAGCTGGTTCAGCATTGCGTGGCGGCTGGTGTTGTTGATATTGCTTGGAAGACATTCAGTTTTACCTATGCCTCGATGGTGTGCGGACATGGCGGTAGATTTTATATAGTGAGGTGCTTATGCGGAGTGCAAATTTAACTTTTGTGTCATCTATCAATGATATTAAACTTAAGTTATGTAGTGATAAGAATTTGAAAAGAACGATAGATGGCAACGAGTGGATTTTGAATGTGAGTAAACAAAAACCTTTATTCTTATATTATTAAATAAATATCAACTTTTAATTTAAAATTGTGATCGAAAATCAGATTTTTGATTATCAAAACAAGATTTCATAAATTCTAAAAACACTGATTAGAGTTGTGAAAAATTGTTTTTCGATACCCACGTAAGCACTTTAAGGTTTAAATTAAGATTTTGATCTGAAATATCTGGAGTGTTAATTCTGATTTTTGTATTGTATGTTCCAAATATCCAATAACCATTATATATTTTAGTAAAATTTTATCAATAGTTTTAAATCAGCAATTTACAACTTTCTGATGCATTCCGAATTCGAGTGAATAAATATTGAATAATTTCTAGCGAAACAATATTAAAAACACCAACTATACTTATAATTACAAATTCTGATCTTCAAATAACAAGGTTTAAATTCTGTACTCTAGAATTATTCAATCTAAATTTGAAACCCAATCATGATTGAACTACTGATTTCTAAATTTAAAACTGTGTTTTGAATTGATATTTTTCATCATCTATTTAAAAATCTGAAAAGCATACTAAATATTAAATTACAGATTTTTAAAATGAAATAAAAAATTGAACTCCAAAATCTGAATCTGGAATCAAAACCTGAAATTTGAATTTGAAATCTGAATCTAAAATCTGAGTCTGAATTAAGAAACTGATCTGAAATCTGAAATCTAAGTCTAAAATCTAATTCTGAAATTTAATTTTGGAATCTGCATCTAAATTCTGAATCTGAATCTGAATCTGAAATCTGAATCTGAAATCTGAATCTGAAATCTGAATCTGAAATGTGAATCTGAAATCTGAAATCTGAATCTGAAATCTGAATCTGAAATCTGAATCTGAAATCTGAATCTGAAATCTGAATCTGAAATCTGAATCTGAAATCTGAATCTGAAATCTGAATCTGAAATCTGAATCTGAAATCTGAATCTGAAATCTGAATCTGAAATCTGAATCTGAAATCTGAATCTGAAATCTGAATCTGAAATCTGAATCTGAAATCTGAATCTGAAATCTGAATCTGAAATCTGAATCTGAAATCTGAATCTGAAATCTGAATCTGAAATCTGAATCTGAAATCTGAATCTGAAATCTGAATCTGAAATCTGAATCTGAATTCTGAATCTGAATTCTGAATCTGAATTCTGAATCTGAATTCTGAATCTGAATTCTGAATCTGAATTCTGAATCTGAATTCTGAATCTGAATTCTGAATCTGAATTCTGAATCTGAATTCTGAATCTGAATTCTGAATCTGAATTCTGAATCTGAATTCTGAATCTGAATTCTGAATCTGAATTCTGAATCTGAATTCTGAATTCTGAATCTGTATTCTGAATCTGAATTCTGAATCTGAATTCTGAATCTGAATTCTGAATTTGAATTCTGAATCTGAATTCTGAATCTGAAATCTGAATCTGAATTCTGAATCTGAATTCTGAATCTGAATTCTGAATCTGAATTCTGAATCTGAATTCTGAATCTGAATTCTGAATCTGAACTCTGAATCTGAATTCTGAATCTGAATTCTGAATCTGAATTCTGAATCTGAATTCTGAATCTGAATTCTGAATCTGAATTCTGAATCTGAATTCTGAATCTGAATTCTGAATCTGAATTCTGAATCTGAATTCTAAATCTGAATTCTGAATCTGAATTCTGAATCTGAATTCTGAATCTGAATTCTGGATCTGAATTCTGAATCTGAATTCTGAATCTGAATTCTGAATCTGAATTCTGAATCTGAATTCTGAATCTGAATTCTGAATCTGAATTCTGAATCTGAATTCTGAATCTGAATTCTGAATCTGAATTCTGAATCTGAATTCTGAATTCTGAATCTGAATTCTGAATCTGAATTCTGAATCTGAATTCTGAATCTGAATTCTGAATCTGAATTCTGAATCTGAATTCTGAATCTGAATTCTGAATCTGATTTCTGAATCTGAATTCTGAATCTGAATTCTGAATCTGAATTCTGAATCTGAAGTCTGAATCTGAATTCTGAATCTGAATTCGGAATTCTGTAATGTAAAGTAATGTAATGTAATGTTATGTAATGTATTGTAATGTAATGTAATGTAATGTAATGTAATGTTATGTAATGTAATGTAATGTAATGTAATCACTGATGAACTGATGTACAAGCTAAGCCTTGAAACGTGTGTAAAGTTCCAACGACCGTTTTAAATCAATTTTATGTGTTTTGGTTGAGCCACCAGATGTCTCCAAGGACACTAGAATCTGTATTTCTTCGTTGAGTTGTTAATTTTAAGCTCAACTGGGTAAAATAACTGGTTCGTCTGGCTTGTCCGAAGTTCTTGATTAGACTATTTTTAGTAAAAATAATGAAGGCAAAATGAAACAGGTAAATTTACCTTGTTGTGAATTTAATGAAGCTGTCCATTCTACTACGATGTTAATTTATTAATTTTTGAGATTATATACGATTGTGTTCTTTCAAGAATGAGGAACTTCAAAAGTTTATTCGGCTTGTTTAAATGACAGTATTTGAAATTTTGCACTGGTTTCTGGAATATTATAATTCAAGCTTATACATCTGTTTGTTATTTCGGCAGCTTCTGTAGTAAAAAAAATATGATGATGCTATTTTCCTCAGCTTTAAATTATTCGTGGTTGATCTAATTTTGAAGAATAATTCTTCTTATTGTATTTATATTTATTCATTTTTGAATTCAAATACCATTGCGTCCTTCCGAGAAATTGTTACATTTAAAAGAGCTATCTAGATACAGTGCCATCTATTGCGCCGTTCAAAAAATAGAAATCTATCAATAGATGGCATTGTTTTTCATCATTTTTTAACGGCTTCTTTAAAATAGAGCACTGGAAATTTTACACAAGTTTCTGAAGATTTTTTGTTCGAGCTTGTACATCTGTTCATCTGTGATGTAATATAACGTAATGTAATGTAATGTAATATAACGTAATGTAATGTAATGTAATGTAATGTAATGTAATGTAATGTAATGTAATGTAATGTAATGTAATGTAATGTAATGTAATGTAATGTAATGTAATGTAATGTAATGTAATGTAATGTAATGTAATGTAATGTAATGTAATGTAATGTAATGTAATGTAATGTAATGTAATGTAATGTAATGTAATGTAATGTAATGTAATGTAATGTAATGTAATGTAATGTAATGTAATGTAATGTAATGTAATGTAATGTAATGTAATGTAATGTAATGTAATGTAATGTAATGTAATGTAATGTAATGTAATGTAATGTAATGTAATGTAATGTAATGTAATGTAATGTAATGTAATGTAATGTAATGTAATGTAATGTAATGTAATGTAATGTAATGTAATGTAATGTAATGTAATGTAATGTAATGTAATGTAATGTAATGTAATGTAATGTCATGTAATGTCATGATATGCTGTGTTATGTTAAGCTCTATTACCTTTTAATGTTTTAATCAGTATTTTTCACTGGAAAGCTTTTGTTATGTCATAAATCACAATGACTGCCAAAGAGATTTTGTGCCAAACAAAAGTCCAAAAAGGGAGACCAAACTTGATGACAAAATAGGAAGGACAAATTCAAGAATGTTTCCCAAGGCATCGATGAAAATAACTTCTTCTTTCCACCCCAAACGATGATGATCCGAATGTTAGGGAACAAACTGTCAAATTGATGAGATTTTTGGCCGCATCCACTTTTTGATCGGTTGTTGTGAATCCTTCCATCATTTACCCATTTCATCTGTTTGTCCTGAGGGATGTTGGGATTCGGCTGACGAATTATTGGAGCTGCATAGCCTGCTTTTTTTTCTCCTCTGCCTACATTATTATGATCTATGGCATCGTGTCGTCGCATTCGATTGTCTCAATGATGTCTTGTGACATGTATATTTTCTAGGCATGCATTCGAAGGAAGGATTGCTTCTCAGTTTTTTCATCGTCTTCAAATGAAGATTCAAAAGTTGGGGTGAAAACTGAAAAATTCGTTAAACTTTTCTGACTTCCGTCAAAAAAGTTTCAACGCAATCATTCGATGGTTTCATGGCGTGTAACAGTGCTTTTTTTTATTCCTCCCATCTTCATTTAATAATACGGCAAATTTAGATGCTTCCTGAAATAATTGCACCTCCTATAAATTATCGAAACTGTGGAAAAAGAACTATGTTTAGAGGCTCTTTTTTGAGTAACTTAGTTCGAAATAATGCCCAAATTGTCGTTTCAAGCATAATAAATAATTTTAATGCCTCCAGCTAGCATCCTAAAACAGATGGATGTTTTTTTTTTGTTTTTGTGTGACAACAAAAACGACATTAATACCCCGAAAAAAAACAAAACGTTGTCATCTTTTTCAGGTTTGGCTTCGGAAAAGGGAAACCGCGAAGTGCATTTCCGAGTAAAGGGTTGAAGTTTTTTTTCTCCGATTTGAACACGTTCAGGAAGCGAAAAAAGCCCCGCCAAGTTGCGTGATGCGTTTCGCGGTCTCTCTGTTACGCGGAAGCTTTTTTTTGCTAGGTTATCTTCATCTAGAACTTTTTTTTTGCAGCTTAAACCCATTTTCAAACATTGTTTTAGGGTTGCCAACTCATTTATAGATACACAAAAATAATTTGACCCATGTGAAAGTGCTGTTTTCATAATAGTTTCGACAAAATCGATACGGTTTTAAAACATTAATTTCGAAAAACCCGAGATAAGAACACTTCATTTCAATTAAAAATCTTGACAACCTTACCACCATGACAAAATGTCAAAAAACAACACCAAAAACGCGATGCGACCCGCGCTTTTCGTGTAACCCTTTTTCCATTTGCTTGAAAATGATCTCTCCTATCCTAGGAGAAAACCGAAGGGGAGTGCATTTGTTGTGAGGTGGAGGATATTTATTAGACAAAATAGGTAGTTTCCGTTGAAACAGCTCACTCTTTTTTTCCTCTTCCCGCTCTCATGTGACAAATATGCAAATGATCGCATGATTTGTACACGATCGTCGCACCGAGGAAGATGTCATTCGCGTCATTCGACATCGAAGCCGAAGTGCCTGTCTGTCATCTTCCACAAAAAGAAGAGACGTTTTGCCCGGGAGCAAAAAATAATGCAGCCATTTGTATGATAATGAACCAAAACAAAAATGAGCATCCCAAAACATGGATTACATGTAGTTTTAGTAATGTCACTTTAATCGAAAAGGAAAGCGACCCCAGATCATGAGAAATTACAACAACAAAAAACTTAACTCAAGAAATTTAGGATCCTTGACCTTATAGTTTTACAAATAACTTAAATAATACAAAAAATTAAAAATTACTTGAAAATTCATCAAAATAAAACGAAATAGAACAAACCAGTTGGATCAAAATGATTCTAAATTTTTTCTGACTGAAATCTGGGCAAACGGGCCGGACCGAACTTATGTCAAATTTTGTGTTAAATATCCAGGCAATCCCGGATAAAACCGTGCAATCTGGCAACCTTATATTTAGAAAAAGATAAATTTCGAACATGTAGTCCAAATCTATCACAGCTAACACATCCCTCACTGGAACGTTTGGTAGTTTCTCTCGGGCCCGAAGGAAGTCTATAAAGTCGTTCAAGCGACAGGTCCATCTTGTCGCATGACCAAACAATATGCTCGATGTCGTGGTAACCTTGGCAACAACTACACGAATTGCTGCCAGAAATATCAAAACGATAGAGTACCGCATCTGAGGAATAATGATTGGACATGAGACGGTAAAATATACGATTAAAATCCATACTCAGTTCCAATCTATTAAACCAGGGTCTAAGATTTATTTACCTTTGGGATAATCGAGTGGAGCCACCAACCCAAATCATCCTCGTCCCATTTGCGCTGCCAGTTGACAAGAGAGTTTCTTTGTACCAGGAAGAAAGCTCGTTGAAGACGATTTCACGGTGATAAGTGTCGCCTTCTATCGCCCCTACCTTTGCTAGAGAGTCTGCCCTCTCATTACCCTTTATCGAGCAATGTGAGGGGACCCAAACAAAGGTGATGGCAAAGCAACGTCTTGATAAAGCCCTCAGAATATCCCGTATCTTCCCGAGGAAATATGGATTGCTTCTACAGAACTGAGACTGTCCGTTACAATATAGTAGTGTTCTGCTGGCCGTAATGCGACGCTATCCAACGCCTAAAAATGACTGCTTACTCAGCAATGTTTTTTTTTATTAGTTGATCACCCAGGTGGTAAATCCTTTTTACGGATTGCATTCCAAGGCACGGCAAGCCACCGCGTCCCCCCAGTTTGCTACTCTGGGTCCATGGGTGCAATTGGACGACTCATGATACTATGTACCCCTACGCCAAAAAATCCACCTGGGGCCTCTGGCCATAATTCCCATACTCGATTTAAAACGTGCTACACCAGCAATCATCATCCACTCTTTGTCACGATTCACGACTCACGGGTTGGCAGTCCGTTCGCCGCTACTCGTGACTCGAGTCCCACACATTCGGTCTCTTGTCAATTCGAGACGAGAACAACTCCCTCTCCTCGGGTCTGGAGATATCCACACATCCCACAATTTCTCAGTCTCGACTCTTCGAGACCCATCCTGAGGCCCATCTAATGGGCGCCACAAATTACGGCACAAGACCCTTCTGCCCGTCGTGAGTCGGTCATATCCGCGAATCAGGGCTAGGACTACCCGACGCGCGAATTCGACCAACACCCGCTCGAACATTTGGTCGTCCCGCATATCGGGGTTGCGACTACCCGATACACGTTACGACCCCTCCCTCTTGCCACTGAGCACTGGTACCAAGGTGCCCAGTCGCACCACGTTTTTGTCGCACTCGGCACGCAGCCCGTCGGTAGCTGACTTTTTTTTTTAGTTGGTAACCACAGGTGGTAAATCCCGGTTTACGGATTGTATTCCAAGGCACGGCGAGCCACCGCGTCCCCCCAGTTTGCTACTCTGGGTCCATGGGTACAATGGGAAGACTCATGGTATACTCCGTGTATACCCCCTACTCCCTAAACTCCACCTGGGGCCGCAGACCTGGTTCCCACCTCGAACTGTTTAGCACACAATACTTCAATAGTGGGAGGTCTATTCGCGCTAGTGCGTTCCAAGGCAATACTCATTAACGAGACCACTTTCAGCAAAACCTCTCTTCCTAACGACTCGACGCCTGAACTCTCCTCTAACGACTTGAGAACCGACATCTCCTCGCAAAGACTCGAGATTCCCACACAAACCTCTCCTCTTCGTGACTTGAGGCCTGATCTCTCCTCTAACGACTTGATATCCGACCCCTCCTCGCATCGACTCGAGGTTTACCTCTCTTCTGCACGATTCAAGGCCCGATCTCTCCTCTAACGACTTGAAATCTGAGCTCTCCTCGTAATGACTCGAGGTGACCACTTGTACCCCTCCTCTTGTTGATAAGGGGCCTGATCCCTCCTCTTACGACTCGGGACCCGACCTCTTATCATAAGGACTCGGGGTTGACCACACAAACCTCTTCGCCTGAAGATTTGAGACCTGAGCTCTCCTCTAACGACTCGAAGCCCGACCTCTTATCTTCAGGGTTCGAAGTTTGCCACCTTGCCCGTGCTTATCCTAGACTCGCGCCTGTCACGGCACACGCGCTAAGACGCACACGCGTTAAGACGCAACGACTCGGATGATTCCCGACGAAGACGTCATCCTACTCCGACTCGAATGGCTCGCCCGGCGTCGAGAGCCACTCTACCCGTGGGTATTCCCCGACAGTGGTTAACCCTCTTCCCTCGAAATCCGCTACGAGAAAGGTATAGTCTTATCCCCGCAGTTTCCCTCTTAGGAAGCGGCACTACTCGACCCGGCACCCTGACGAAGGGGTATCCTACACACGGTCGCGGCGCACCCCTGACCTTCGCTACGCAGAAGATGATGCCTTATCTTTGTAGCTTCGATCAAGGGATCGGACGCACACTACTCAGATGCTCCCCGTCGATGGAGTCATCCTACACCGTTCGCGGACTGCCGTTGATTCCAGCTCCTCTGCAGGGCAGTCATGATCCGGGTGAACCCATCGCTGACCGCATGCCAAGTGTTGGAATCCGCACACATCCTCTGTACAACACAGGCGGCTAAATAATATGGAAGTACGTACCGCCGCAAACCTCGGACAGACAAACACCACATGCTCAGGTGTTTCCTCTTCTCCACCAAAATCTGGGCAGTATGGCGAAGCCACATGTCCAAACCGGTAGTGGTACTTCATGAAGCATCCATGAACAGTCAGGAATTGCGTCATATAGAAGTCCACTTCACCGTGCCTTCTTCCGATCCAGCTCCCGATGTGCGGGATCAGACGATGGGTCATCCTTCCTCTCGTTGAGCTGTCCCACAGCTGCTGCCAGTTGGACATCGAGTCCTCATTGGCGAGGTCTCGTACATTCGGCGTGTCTTTGTTGTCGTAGCAATAGACATCCTCCTCAATCAAAACCGAGATGGGCATAACACCCGATACTACACAGGCTGCTTCGGACGACATGGTCCGGTATCCGCTAATAACCCTCAGGTTCATCAGCCGCTGAACGCTGCTAAGTCGCTGCAGGTTACAGCTTCTTCCCAGGGCCTGCCTCCATTGATTGACCTGTCGTCAATCATCACCCCTAGGTACTTGATTGCGCGTTTGGACACGATATTGCACGGTCCAACGGCAATGGTACCTGTTTGGGTGAGATCAGGTTGGTGATAAGCACCATCTCGGTTTTGTGGTGGGCTAGACGCAGGCACTTGGAGTGCATCCAGCTTTCCACTGCCTGGATAGCTACCGTGGCCAATAGCTTAACCTCCGCTGTTGAGGAGCCTCTCGCCAAGAGGACTACATCATCCGCAAATCCTACGAGTTTAGCTCCCGATGGGAGGCTCGTTCGTAGGAGTTCGTGGTAAGTGATTTTCCGCAGAACCGGGCCGAGTTTTGACCCCTGTGGAACACCCGTCGTAACCTCTTGTGTTCGCAAACCCTCGCCGGTCATATACTGCAGTTGGCGATTGTGGAAGTTACTTTCCACAAGCCTATACAGATATGCCGGGATCCTCATTTGGATGAGCGACGACGCAATCACAGTCCAACTGACACTGTTGAAGGCGTTCTTCACATCCAGAGTGACAGTAGACAGATCGGCCGATATGCCGATGGGTCTCCTGGATGCTTACCCGGTTTTGGCAGAAGGACGAGTTTCTGCCGTTTCCACGTGTCAGGGAACATCCGCTCCGTCACGTATCGCTGCAACGATGTCCGGAACATATTGGGGAACTCCCTGATCGCGGCCTTCACTGCGACGTTCGGAATGCCGTCCGGTCCGGGGGCCTAAATTTTTTTAAATGAATATTTTTATAATTCAGTTAGGTTTCTGGAGTAAAATGCAACGAAATGCAAATCAAAGAAACACCTTGTAAATCTCGTTTCCATGTACTGGAATATGAAGGTTTTGCATCACGCGTTTGTGAAAATTTAATTTTCGTTCATCCAAACATTAATTTTTATGATTTCAGCTTGTTGAATTTAAGGCATCGCAAATATATTAAAAGCTATAAATTTTCGTACGTGTTCATAAGATTTTTCACTAAACACAAAGTTTGTTGCAAGTTAACCCATTTTTTAAGGAGGGTGTAAATCGCATGTTTATAGAAAATTAAAAATTACTAAAGAAACCAATAATTTTTAAACTGCGACCCAGAGATGGGTCTTGACTCAAACATTCAGTCAGCGAAACTTTTTTTGTAGAGAAATGAATCCAACTGTGTTAGATGAAATTTCAGGGACTAGATAAGAGAAAATCGATGTTGAAAAACATGCGAAAAAAATTCGCCTTGTCTCCCGGTAGTTTCGCTGACTGAATGTTTGAGTCAAGACCCATCTCTGGGTCGCAGTTTAAAAATAGAAATAAGGCGGTGCCAAACACCGAAATTGGCTGGATACCCAGATACGCACTGTCCATCGTGCCAAAGTAAGTTTGGGTTAAAGATATTTAAGAAGCAGAAGACCCGAAGCCGAGTAAAAAACAAGCCGCTTCTGTCAAACCAAGAGCTTGTAAATTCTACGATCAACTGCTGTATGGAAAATTGGTGTACGTTATTGTAGAGACGATATCAAATATTATGCGAGACTTATTCACCTCTCGCAGTCTTGTCAAAGTAGGCGGGAGAAACATGCGGATCAAGAAGAGACAGAACTAAAACGTTCAGTTGACTGCGGACAGCGAACGGAATCAGTGCTATCAGAAGAACGTCCTACTGATTGGCATAGTTTTGAAGAACAACCAAATGGCGGTTGATTGCCCATACTTGGAAGGACTCTACAGTTATCATCAACGACGAAATCTATTGCATATTTGATTACAAAACACTTTTGGTTGACCATTATTACATTGTTCGGGGTGTTCAAAGTATTGATGCGACGGAAACATCAATATTTACCGAAAAATTCGGAAAAAGGCAAAGGTTTAGCAAGCCGTTTGTAAGTTTGGCATACACAGCAAATATCTGGATCTTTCACAACGCTGAAATTGAAAACTTTCAAAATTTCGCTATTTATCAATGTAATTTTACAGATTAAAAAAAAGTTTTATCCTCCACAGCACTGTATTCTATTGACTCTAATATTACTTGGCACGGAACGCGATTATTTGATGTTCATTAACATCACATGTTACATCATGTTAATAAAAAGAAGCTTAAGATATGACGGAATTTTCAGTGCGAATTAATTTATTTCACGTCTGAAATATTGCACATGTCTTTCACAATTCACGCGTCTGTTTCGGCCACACAAAATTCTTAACAGCACTGAATTAGAAATTTCTTAAAATTGCATGACATGGAATGTTCTAAGGACATCGAATATGAATTCAATTAATATTTCAAAACACTGAACGCGAAAATGTCATGAAAAATACATACTGTCAAAAACAGGCACATACAAACGCTCCAAAATGTTAAGTCAAGTCGTAAATCAGAGTGTTTAATGGATGTCGTCTTTCCATTTTATGTTTGACTGTTTATGTAAATTTGTGACATTAAAAATACTTGATAATAATTAATAGACTTGATTGGATAGAAGTGATATTTTGTTCTAAGCTTCAGTTCACCTCTTGTCCATAATTCTAAATATTTTTCAAATATAAGAATAACTCTAACCAATATGGTTGCTATAAAATCAAAAAATTAAAATGAATGGCACAAAAAGTAGTCAAACTTTTGTTTGAATAAAATATTGCAAGAAAATGTCAACAATATTATCAATTTGTTGTTACAAAATTTTAGCACAATAGCTAGCTTTTTCCTTTTTTTTTTGGATTAAAGTATAAACTTGTTAATTAAAATAAAATAAGGTTCATGGATTGTTGGTGAATCGGCAACAAAAACAGGATACTTCCGAAAATTTGAACAATGTCTGAACCAATATCTGACATTATTTTAGATTCCTATTCAGTGATTTCAGGTATCAGGTATCAGAATGGGGGTAGGCTTAATAGCGGCACGTTATCCAAACATACGGGAAAATTGTGCCTAGCCTTTTTTTTATCCAAGATTTCATAATTTACCTGAGAAACCTGAAAAACTTATAAAAGGAAGAAATAAATTCGATCTATTTAAGATGGCATAAAGCCTTTCCACTAGGGATTATTAGCATTAAAGCTCTTTTATACATTCGGTAAGGAATGACAGAATGTTTTTTAAGTTTAATTTCTTAAACTCAGATTCGCCTAAAGCGTAAGATCCCAGAGTACGAAAACGTAGTCTGGCAAATGAGGGACAGTTACATATAAGATGGAAGGGATCTTCCACATCTGATTCACAACTACCACATACTGGAGAAGCAGCACGCTGAATGTTGTGCATGTGATAGTTGAGTTTACAATGACCGGAGAGTGCTCTGATCAAGATGCTGCAATGAGATTTATTTAAAGTTAATAAGTAACTCGATATGATTGGAGATGGTTTTTCTAAAAATAATTTTGTTTGACGACAAGTGTCCAACTCTTCCCAGCATCGTTCATGCTGGTTAGAGGACCAAGTTTGAATTTGGTTTCTGAATCAACATGGTGATATTGGGACAGCCGGCTCTGGTCCGTAAAATTCCTTTTCCATTGCCTTCAGCAAGTTCTTCGATTGCTTTCCGACATGCGATTACCAGTTTTGATCTAGAACTGGAAGCACTGAGTGATTTGATAGCTGCTTGGCTATCTGAACAGAAGTAAATTGTTCTGAACATAATCTTCTTTTGAAGTGCAATTTGCACTCCATACATAATAGCATATAGCTCAGCCTGAAAGACTGTACAATATTTTCCTAGAGGTTGAGCATGTTCTATGTTCAACTCGAGACAGTAAATTCCTGCACCTGCACGGCCGTTTGGTAATGAACCGTCAATATAGAATACAATATGAGAGGACATTTAACCATTCTTGAGGAGAAGGAAATTTGACTTTAAACCCCATGTAGGGAAAACTACTCGAGAGTGTTAAATCGTTTGGCGCTAGATAACATGAATAAAACCGACTGCCAAAGTTCGTTGGAGCTTCCAGCTTGTTCGTGAAGTATGCATTAAATCGAACTATCTGTACAACATATCAACGGTTGCATATGCGAATATATTTAAACACATGACGCGGTTCGCGCTAAACCGAAAAATGACACCTGCTGCGCTGCACTCGTCAACGACTACCATCATCATCCGCGATCAAGAAATTCCGTTGGTGACCTTCGCCTGCTTCAGCCCGGATGTCTACTCAGGCAGATGTAATAACATCTCATTCCAGCCAAAAGGCAACGGTGGAACAGACAAAAACAACAAACTTTGGATCTTCATTACCGTGTGGCTCGTGGACGATATTAACCGTAAAGACCCTCCAGCGAGTCGTGGCCACATTAAGAGTGAACGCATGATTACCGCCAATAAGCTTTTACCAACCACCATCATGGGCCGCAATTTATATGTTAATCAAAAAGGAGGAACCATATCCATATCATATCGTATCCTTCGGCGGACGGACGACAAATAAGTGGAAGTGAAACCGCGACCAAACCGCTGCCTGTGATGGCGCCCGCATTCGGAAGAAGAGTCCCTGCGGAATGCTCTCGATGTTGACAGACATACGTTCCTCCGACATTCCGGCAGCAGAAGCAGTAACGAAAACAAAAACAAAACCGTACCGTTGCTAATATCCTGCTGTTGGGATGCTGATTCCGAATTGTTGTTTTTGGTTGTGCTCAATTCCACAACAAAGCTCCTGGAGTCGGTGATGGTTGGAATCCAGTGGCGGTCATAAATATGTGAGGCCACCACCTCCATCCTCTTCAGGATACACACGAATTTTTTCCACACGATGTAATCCAAAATGCCATAAAAGTTGGTAGCCTTACATGATGTTGATTTGGTGGCAACCATCAGAGAGAGAGAGAGACTCGGTTTCGGTAAATATCATGGGGCCATAAAACTCCTGTCAATTCCTTTGGATGTTGTTGGTTTTGCTGTTTCTGGTCGTTACCTACCAACGAATGTTTTCGGTTTGCTTCCGATGGCAAATGAGCAATAAAATTATTCTTAATTGATGCTGTGCTTGTGTGATAAGCTCCTGGTAGCTGATTATTTTAATGATAGAAATTTCTATATAAGCATTGCTGATGTTTTTTCATACACACAGCGAAATTGAAATTCAATTATTTTAAGATAATTTTTTTAAATTAATAACATCGTTTTACAGAAAATTCTAAACTCTGCTTAGCTTAGCTTGATTGACTACTCACATCCACCTTAAATCGTCGAACTTGAAATGCAACATGAAAAATATCCTAAATCAATAGTTCCTTATTAACTTCGTCAACCTTTAAATGTATTTTTATCGATATTAGAACAAACGCATTTCAAATCCCATGATCGCAGGCGAGGCTCGATAGAACGAATTCCATATCGCCAACAGTTGCTACTACGCGATTGACCGAGGCCATCAGTTTTGTCCAGAAGTCAAATGAATGGTACCACACGCTCATTTTCATTTAAACATTTTCGGTTGAAAAATAACCATTTTATGGCTTTAGCCCAAAAACTGCCAATATGGTTATTTTTTAAGAATTTTTCCTTCTCAAATTTTAACCATTTTTGTAGTTCTTGAGCATTAACCACAAAATGTTTGAATAATTTGGTTTTCCTATCGTAGCCATCTTGAAAATTGCCAATTTACAGACGAACGCGTTTTTCAAAACTCCATCATTCCGCGAAACTATAGATCGAGTTCGAGATTAAATCGGTCCTGGTCGGAACACATCGAATCTATTGGTGGTTATCAAAGGTAAATATTTTAATATAAATATTCATCTAACTTCATCTTTTAATATAAATAAGTCAAATTGCTACCTCACAATAAACAAATAAAATTAAATTTCAGGATACCGATGAGATATGACCCCGCATGAAGTTTCAATAGAAACACCTAAATTATAATCAACCGCAGTCGCTTGCTAGCTGCATGGTCCTCGTACTGTCAGGTATATTGAAATATCCTAAAAGGAGAACCCGGATCACACTTCCGGTAAGTTTAAACATTCCTTAGAATACTTTTGAATCCTTCCGAGGATGGAAAGTTTGGTTACCTAATAAAATATTTTTGTTTTAGGTATTGGTGCGAAAATACAAGATACTCTTCCGACTGCAATTTCACCACCCGGAAGAAGCTGGAACGTGCTGGACTGCTTCAAAAATATCACCCGCCAGTCAAAAATAAAAATCTAACCCCCCCGTGAACGAACAGCACTGAAGACATTGATATTTTGACCACTTTCATCAACAAAATGTCATCAAGGCTTATCGCCACTTCCGGCGTTGTCCGGCACCGGTGTTATTTTATATATTTTTTCATTTTAATTCGGTAGTAGTGGGAGGAGAGGGGCTTTTGATGCTATAGTGTATTTGTTTAAATAAATAGGAATACTGAATCGAAACCGGAGATTTTAATGAAAATTGTACTAGAAACTCTTCCAAATCTGCTAATTACACAGCAGCTCTTAAAAAAACGGTTAAAGAATAACCTTTTTTTTCAACTTCTCCGCTAGAAACTCATTCGGTTGAAAAATAACCATATTCGAACTTCTCCCCTAGAAGTAATTTTATGACTTCTCATGGAGAACTCATAAAATGACATTTCCCGGGAAAAGGTCAAAAATGGTTATTTTTGAAACATAAATGGTTCAATAATTTCTAGCGTGCAGGGATTGACAATACATTCACAATGAACCAAACTGATGCTCTCTTTTAACATACCAATAACGGCGCCGGCCATGTACTAGTCTATATATATAAAAATGAATGTTTGTCTGTCTGTCTGTTCCCTATAGACTCGGAAACTACTGAACCGATCATCGTCAAAATTGGCATCTGAGGGTTTTTGTGGCCGGAGATGGTTTTTATAATAGTTACAACCCCATCCAACGTAAGGGAGAGGGGGCTCCCATACAAAATTTGTAGTTTTTCGAAACAAATAAAGTCATGGCATCCATTTTCTCGAGTTTTTTTTTCCTTGGGGCGGTTTGTTTTGCGTCTCCATGGTCGAGGCGTCGCAAGCCAACGTCGCGAGAGAATACACCCAAAATAATCCGCACGTCGTGGCTACGTGAAAAACTACATAATTTTTATCCAATTGATTTTCACGTAGTTTCGACCAATATAGCAGGTGACCGCACCTCAATAAGAATTTGTACTTTATGAAATTCAGCTACTACTTACGTGAATTTCAAATGAGTTCGATACGATGTGAAGATGAAGAATACATAAAATAATTTTAGATTGGAAATGAATTTGGGGTTCAATTAGTTATTGTTTTTTTTCTCTGTTGATTGTAATAAAAGAAATGAAAATTTTATTCAATTTAATTTATTTTCACTTTTCCAAACCTAACACAACCACTATCACTGCATTTGTTTCTACTGCACTTAATAGGTGATTAAAATACGACTGGATTGGCAGCACTGCTAGGTACAACGGAAAAGTTTTTTAGTGGTAATCTTTTTCAATTTCAACTGTGAAATGTGAGCCTCAGTGGGTTAAAAAAGTGTAAAGTGGATGCGGAAATCAATTTGGTTGGCCCTTATGGTTTTGTCTTTTCAAAGAAAGTGTTTATTGGTAAGTTATTCCTATTTTAATTTGGCCTCGCTCGACTGAGAAATGCGGTGAAAAATTAATTCAACCTTTGAAGCAAAACCTCTCCAGGTAAGAAATAAAAACACACAGTAAAAAAAATTTTCTAAATATACGCACAATTGTGAAACAAAAACTTGGTAAGATGAAAAAATTAATGACTCATGGTAATTGAGCAGATTTGACACAATTCCATTTAAGTAATTGCGGAAAATTTGATAGAAAATAACTATTACAAAGTATGGTGACTGGTTAATCTTTACGGCAAAATAATTAACAGACACATAATTAAGTTACTTTTTATTTGTTTACTGATTTTTACCGATTTATTCTTTCCGTGTAAAATAAATGAATATTTTTTTGCTGCATGGGATCTTCCACTCGTAAACATTTTTGCAGAGATAGTGGAGGTAGTAAAGACGGGCAATCATCTTTATTTTGTAGTTTTTTTTGTTTTTTACCAAGAGCATAACTATTATGATAAGTGGAACTTTAAATACACTTTGCTATTAAAAATGCCATTGAAAAAGTGTTATTCAACATTATGTATACTTATATAAAAATTAGATAAACAAACGAAAGTATATGAGAAGCTATATATTTACCATCTTTGAAAAATAGTGTCTTTCGCCAAACCAATTATCTTGTTGGAATCTAAATGAAAACAAATCCAAATTATAAATTTTAGGACTTGAGCGACTATTGGAATACTAAATGTGGGTATATTCTTTGAGGTTTATGTGGAAGGACGGACGGACGGACGGAGGACGGAGGACGTGCCAGCTGATCTAGGTTGTAAGACTAAAAAGGCAGGTAAGTGATTTCAATTTATGTAAATTGAACGATGCATGCTGCCAAATTGTGAAAAGGAGCAGTGCCAACAAACTTGAACCTAAGCAGTCCAAAAAAGTTTTAGCCCTTCTGGATTGATCTTTGTTTTTCTTCGGCGCATTCTTCATAGATTCGATTTAAAGTTTGGTTACACTGTAGATTAAAGTTGATATAGTGGTTTAATCTGCTTGTTTATTTTTTATTTTTTTTTCTTCTTAATTTGAAAGTTAGAATTGATTGAATTTCAATATATTTAAGTTTCGTCGTATTATGAAACCTGTAGCATGAAATATTAGTAGTTCTTTGTTCGCTTTAGTTGTTTAACAACGAAAACTAACGCGAATCTATCGAAGTAGTTTGGTAGTTTTTTTGAAACTTTATTAGAGAATGATAGAGTTCTATTAATGAGTCTAAAACTTACTAATCATACTCAACACTTTCTGTAAATGTTCAGGATAGTAAAGTTAAGCTTTTGATAAACGCTTAACGGATACAATGTACAAGTTAAATAAAGAGAGTATCGGCTAGGATAACAACATATGAAAGCTCGATTATTTCTGCGGGTTAAGTTTTGCCCATCCGTTAATGTCTTTGAAATTTTCAAGCTTGAAAAACTTTAAATTTGAAAAAAAATTTACCATTGGTTCGAAATTAAGTTTTTTCACATGGCGGTTCAATTGGTGCATGTTTGTGCGAAGAAATATAATATTGAATAACATAATAAGAATTAATAGGCACGTTACAAACTATATTACCTTTTTAAAACATTGTTTGAAAATCTTTTTTTTTCTCAAATACTTTATTGAAATATTTTTCTCTCTACAGGCTTTGAATTAGCTTGCGTATCGTTAAAAAGATTATTTATTCAGTTATACGAAGGTTTCCCTACTGTTTGCTTTATCATAGTAGCAATAGTGTTGTTGTTGAAACAAAATTACCATCGACACGGATATTGGATAAGATCTAGGAGCATAGGAGGTAGCATATAAACACATCATTTTGAAAATAGACCATGAGATTTAGAGCCTAGGCTTTAATAATTTTTTTTTTAACTAAACATCAAAAAGGTTATCAATAAGTGGCGTTCAATGTAATAAAGCATTTTTTTTATAATTATATTATTATTTTATTAATGTTATTTTTCAGAAAAGTTCTTAGTTGTGGATTTTTTAATTGTTTTTATAATATTTACTTACCACCATACATTTGTTATTTTTATTTTGCTATTTATTTGTTAGTTTCCCATCCTAAACACAAATTTTGGATCATCTCTAGAAACTAGTTTGAACTGAAGTAATTATTTATATCCCACAATAAAAAAAAAGTAAAGATTAGAAAATGACCACATCAAAAACATTCAATCATTTATATTCGCACGAGCATTAAAAACAATATATGTTATAAAATTAAGCATTCATTTCAGGTGATGATAAAATCTCTAACATCCTGCTTGATTTTTTTTTCTGATTCAATTCATGATATTCCCTCAAAAATATTGATAGACAATGAGAAACTAACCCACATTTCTATATTTTGGCAGATTTTCAGCCTGATCATTTCAAATCAAGCAAGGAGAATAAATATAAAGCTATTTAGTTCAGTTGAGTGTTGGTTTATGTATTGAAGCAAAATGACAATTTTGAAAACTGGTGATTATATTGTGCACTTATATTTATTATTATGTATATATAATTATTATTATTTATTTGATAAAGGACACTTGATGAATGGTTGTTTATTCAAAAGGATTTGTTTCTATTTGTTTGCGCTGTAAAAGTTTGTTTGAATCCATTTATTTACACTTTACCTTTTTGTTATTTGTCAAATAAATTTATCTTCTAAATTGAAGTTTAATCATAAACATTTATAGATCCATAAATCCATCTACTTATCGAAGTGTTTCCTTGATCAACAAAATAATTAATTATTAATCTTTTATTACAATTTTTAATATGTTTCTAGCTGACCCAGTATATCATACTCTATTGAATGTTTGTTCGTGATCATACTTCGAATTCAACTAATATTATAACTTCTTACAGGCTATCTGGTGACATCTTGAATATTTAATCAAATTTTATCAAATTTTAGTGTGCTGTACGTCACTGTTATGATTATTTATTCTTAGTTTTACTGTATTTTTAATTACAGTATGTTTTTATTATTCTTAATTATAACTTATTATTATTTTCTATGCTTATTTTCTGCTAATGGATTGAGCGCATGAGTATGCACCCAAGGTGGCTACCATACATACATACATACATGTATAATTTTCTTAGAACCATCCCAAAAACAATTTTTCTTCAGTATGCTCAACTTAAGGGCTCATTGAAACCCAAATCTCTGCTTTAACAATCATATTTTTACTAAACTTAATTCCATATACTTTTCACCCAACTGCTAAATAAAAAAATATCCTGGCCTATAATATTTTAACTATTTTAACAATCAATTCAAGTGCACACTGGGCTTTGCTAGATGCAGCGGCAAATTTAGTTTGTTTTACATACAATATTTTAGGAACATCGATAAGGATCTTCATTTTTCAAACAAACTGGGACGCCAATTTGAGTCCCCCCGATGTGAGTTCGAACCGCTTATGGTTGTGTATGGCTTGTTGGATTTTTTTTAATTTTCATGATTGCAGATTGTGCAGATTCTCGTTCCTCGAATCTCACTGTTTACTATTTATTTATATCGCAACTATCGTCTGAATTCCATGTAATTTAATTGTTTATTACCTACAGCATGTAAATCGCCAACATAATGTAAACATTTATTTTAACAATTTTTTTATTCATTTATTTTAACAATACTATTTCCTTGAATAATTATTAGTAAGACGTGGTCATGTTTACTGTTCTTAGTTTTTTGTACTTGAAATGAATCTATCATTTTCGATATTTTTTATCTCAAATATTTTGCATCGCAATTTTTTAATACTTTAAAAACTGTTCATTTTAGATCAGATGGAAATAAATATGGTTATCATACTGATTAAGGTCGGTTACAGCTAAAGGTAAGCTTAGTGTGTCTTGAGGTAAGTTGGGTATAAAGGTGAGATTATTCTGTTGTATAACTATTTCATTTATTGATTATATTACATAAGAACGTTCAATCAGTTGCCAGCTGGGCAGGTATCTACACGCATGCGGAATACCTGTCGAAGATTCATAACACTGAGAATGTTATGAATTTTATACGGTTGCGAAACTGTTTGTTGGTTCTACAAATAAGACATACACACACACGAAATTCATTCATTACATGACAGTTCACACGAAGCCATGGTGTCGGGTATGTGCTAATTTGCATTGAAGATTGGCCGAACTTATAATCTAAAGAATGCAATTTAGCGCATACGTTGGCGAAACTGCGGTGAATCCGTGCGGGTATGTGCTAATTTGCATTGAAGATTGGCCGAACTTATAATCTAAAGAATGCAATTTAGCGCATACGTTGGCGAAACTGCGGTGAATCCGTGCACCCATGGTGGATTATCTACATACATACACATACATACTTAATAGGTGATTAAAATACATCCGATTTCCGCTAGCTCTTGCAGCCCAGTTTACTTCTTGGGCTTCCAAAATCCTAAAAAAGAGAAATACGTATTTCAATAATAACAAAAAAAAATTGAATGATAAATAACTCACGTGCACTATACCCTCTGGCAGCTTTTCCTTCTCGATGAGCCGGAACTTCTCTTATCGTACACCACTTTTCGACCTGAGGAAGAATATATTTTCTTTCAGCGGAAATCAATTTTTTATTGCTTTGACTTACCCTTTTCTTTCGATCTACAAGGGCTTGAAAATTTCAGCATCCGTAACATTAATAATGTTCCGAAAAAACACGAAATTATCGAAAAATCACGAAATTTCGGAAAAAAACGTCCAACCCAATGTTTACAACTCAAACAAGCTGATTGATGCCAGCTCTTTTTCTTATAAGAATTTACAACCAAACGTTTGAGAAAATTCCTCAATTGATTTCAGCAGCCATTCCCTTAGATTTTACGTGAAATTCAGGAAAAAAAAAGCTTCTCCTGATTCACGTAGAATCGATGGGATGCTTCAAAAGCTCTGTTAACGTGAAAAATACCGTAGAATTAATTTTCAAATTATTTTGGGTGTAGTAACCATTGCACAGCATACTGATCAGTGAGAATATTTAGGCGCATATTTCTCAACCAAGCATATTTTCAATGCAAATTGACTTAATTCCCGTTATATTTAATCAAACTATTTGACGTTAATGGGATGAATAAACTTCGGAGGTTTAAGTCCTTCGAAAAAAAAATCAAAACTATTAGAAAACACATATAAGATCTCAGTGAAATTTCATATTTCTTTGAAGAGATCTAAATTCTACTTAACAATAAGCGTACATCTTTCAAGGATATGATGGCTAGCATCTTACAAATGCTAAAACCTCCAGCACACAGAAAGAGTTCTATGATTGCCGTGATCGAGCGTCGATCTCATGAACTCTGGCTTAGAAGACTTGAACGCTATTCTCTAGGCCACGGTTGGCGTATATCATTAGATGCAATTTATTTCAGTTTGTATTGAGCTTCAATACAAATGCTTTTTTGTGAGACTTTACGCAATATTTCAAACTGTTAACAAATAACTTTTAATCGATTGAAGAATATTTTGAATAAACACAAACATAGAAGTAACAACAATTACTCATTTATTCTTTTGCAAAAATTTATCATTCATTTTGTTGTTTTCTTTAAATATTGAAGAAAAAAATTTGTTTGCTCCTCTAACTAATGTCTTTTTGAAAATTTGGCCCGCCTGTTTAAAATGTTGGCCACCCATGTATTAGAGGATCCAAACATTATAACAAGGTCCTAGTGATGCTATTAAAACCCAAATTCAGCAGTCTATAAGAGCTACAAGTTTGGGAGCGGGACATCGTTGGAAAGTTTTGGTCACCAAGCATCAAGCATTGAAGTTCAACTACGGCAACATGAAATAGAAATGCGACAACCTATAACATCCAGAACTATGCCAAGTTGCCGATCAATTATATTTCCATCTGAAAAACAAGGGTTTGCCAAAAAAAAACATTAACGAATATTTCTTAAATGTAAGTAGAATGAATCTAATAGGGAAGATAAGGGCATAATGGCCACTTTAAGGAGTACGCTTATTTAACCATAGAAAACAGCTGTAATATGTGATTTATACCATTGTTTCGTGTTCAGATACTTTAAAAGTCTAGGTATTTTCCTTTCCTAACTGGCTGAAACTTGAAAAAGTTGAAAAAACGTTTAAAAACGCATTTTTACATTTTTTGTTGAAAACTGAAAATCGGTCACTATAGGGCAGGCGCGGTCCTATGGGGGGAGTGATCGGGGTGGTCACCCCCCCCCCCCTCAAGCTGCAAAAAACTGTTACAAAATACCCGTAAAAGATAAAATTTCTATAAAAACTTCGAACTTCCCCTAGTAGATGTGCTTTTGAATTTTCAAAAAATTTCCACTCCGTGGGGGTCTTTAATCAACGAAAATGTTTGTTTATCACTTAAAGGCTCAATTGAAGCAAAATCGGTCTACCAAAATCAAGCAGCTGTAACTAGCAATTCCCTGGACCGAATTATACCAATGAACTTCTGTTGAATTACTAAGGGTGTTGACTTTGAATTTGCTAAGGATATATTTCTAATTGTTACGAATATCCTTTATATGCCTGAATTTACATGAGCAAATTGTGATAAATGTTGTACTTATTTGTTTCAAAATCTGAGCTTCTTAAGTTTTCATTATGTTTTGGATTTTAATGGCAGACAAATTTGAAAAAGTCAAAAAGAGGAGTGAATATTGTTGTAACACTGAAATACTTGAATATTTTTTCTTCTGAAGTCATATATTGATTGCCTTTACCATGCAGTTTCTTTTTTTTTCGATCACATAGAAGAAAACAATAAACTCAAACTATATACATACGTACGGAATCATAAGATTGGCAATTTCCTTTAATTTTCAGAAATTACTATCATGTTCAATGGATTAACAAATCTTGGTCATTCTAATAAGTAAAAAAATACCTTTGAACTTTAAGTGTTAAATTGCCTGATTAGTAAGAAATTTAAATTGTAGTCACGTTCTCCATTGAAGTGATCAGTTTTCCTGTAGGCGCTTAAGAACCGTCTGACTGCAATTGACAGTGTTTGGAACCTTCTAATCTTTTTGTTTGACAACAATATTTACAAAATAAATTCAATCGTAATTTACAAAATGTTGAGGCCGCATGAAATCCATTTTCAAGGAAGATTCGGCAACGGAAAGTTCCTCATTAGGATTTTTCTTTGAAGTTCAAAATATATTAAAAACCGAAAGAATCGGGAAAAAATATTATAATAAAACTTTACTTCAAGAATAGAAAGCTAAGACGAATCTGAAATTCAAATAACATTTAGAATTTCCATTTCTGTATTTTTTCTTTTGTTCACAGTTGGTTTATTGTCAATTTTAAATCTTTACAAAGTGATGTCTATCTCATTCCAAAATCCAATGCAGTACTATTCTCACTTGCGTTTACAAGGAATTTATAATAAGATTGCAAAAAAATTGAGTTTTTGAATCATAGTAAAGATTCTCTTGCACGATTCATCTCTCACTCGATTTAACATCATTTAAATATGAATTATGAAACATCGAACTCACCTTTATTAAGAAATTCAAAAAAAAAAATTAGATCCAATTTAATTGGTTTGGTTTGAAATTTATCACATCAAGCATTCATATAATGGATGACCGTAAAATTGAATCGTACATACTACCATGAATATGAAAATTTTAAATTTTAATAGTTGGAGTTTAAGTTTCAAAAACCATTTAAAGATTTCTAAATTCAATCTAATGCGCTAACACAAGAGATTCCAGAGCAACAATTCACCAAAAGAAGAAATTTTGGGCAGTGTTTGTAACTTTTGCGTTCCCTATGAGTTTTTAGAGCCAAAAAGGAATAAAAACTATTTATAAAAGTGGTTTCACTGTGAAAGAATTGGTGTTTTGAGAAAAAAGGTTTTAATTCATCTCAACTCAAATCTGCATTCACAATTATAACACAAGGAAACAAAATTCACATTTTCCGTGGTGCAAAGAATTTGAAAACTGACTTTGACTTATTTAGGGGTACTGAATGCAAATTTGTATTTTTTCTATCTGCTCTGTTTTTCGGTATAACTTTTAAAGCTTTTGAAAATACAAGGTTAAAATTCATTGAAAAAAAATTGTGCACTTTTTAGCAAAAGTGTACAGTATCAAAAAGGTTTATACTTCATAATCAATTTTTCTGAAGACTGTGAGTAACTTAACGTGACTTCTGGATGACAAAATCATAGAACATAAGAAAAGATGTTAAATTTATTTTTTCAAATAGTTGTTTTTAGGTACAAGATCTGTATCGTTTATTCGGAAATTTGCCACTTAGTGGCATTTTTTCCTAAAATATGCATCGATGAATGAATGAAAGATAATTTATAGATTCAAAATAATTACTTGTTGTTCATGTAGGTCAGTTGCTGCATCAGTTATCATTGATCGATTAAACTCTAAACAAAATAGTTTTCTGACAAAAAATCTGACAAAAAAATCGAGTTCAGGACGCAAATATTTTCCAAAATCAGTTTGCCTATGTTTTATTTTTTCTCTTGTGGATTAAAACTTTCCAGATATCAGTCGATTATTATTTCGGCATCAAGCCAATCCATCAAGCTAACATTCGAAAGAGCTTTTTGTGTTTTTTGACTAATACTGCTGGATTTCAACTATATCGCCGAAACTGCTTTCAGCTCATTCACATAATAATTTTGAAATTTTAAGCTAAAATCCAGTTTAAGTTTTGATACTCTACAAACTGAAAGTTTGTCTATTTCAATACCAATTGATAAATACTCTTCACTAGTTTAACCCTTCATGGCTTCATTCCCTGTTTTTATTACAAATTCATATCATTTCAAGAGTTTGGAATTATGAATAGTTACCTACATGAAGAAAAAAACGACGTTTCACTTTCTTTATAATTCATTTGTTGCTATTTCATTTTTTTCAGTACAACTAAAATTGAAAATTTTGCATTATAACAGGAAATTTAATAGCAAATGAATTAAAATTAAGTTCCTGAAGCTTCATACTTCAGTACTTCATTAGATTAATAAAATATCTTTTTTTCAAGTAAATTTATATTAATAGTGTTGATTTTTTATTTTGAAAATTTTAAAAATCAAAACCAGAATTTCGAACAAGGATTATGTTTCCAAATTAAAAATTATATTACGAAATTTCCAAACCACTATGCAGTAAACTATCCCAATGAAAAATTCAATCTGCGTAATCATAGCAATTTGAAATTCATAGCAATAATTAACTAAAACTTTTCTCAAAACTATAATTTTTGTTTGGCCTATCACTAATATTCAGAAACTCAACAATGTGTTTATAATTTTAATTTGTGAAATGACATTTATTACAAGAAATTCTTTAAAAATCTTTAAAAGTGACAATTTAAAACTACCAAATATACAAATTATGAAAATTTTCTTTTAATTAACATTTTTTTTTGCAGTGAATATTATAGATTTGCTGGTTGTTCTGTAAATAATGAAAAAGTTGGTTAAAAGATTTAAAAATTCTTCTCTTATTTCATATTTTTCGAAATACATCTGATTTGGTTCAATGAAAAGTGGGAGGGGGGGCGCAGTAGTGTTCAGCTTATATTGTACTCATTTGAAAATGGCAACACTCCTACCCCCTCCCCCCGCAACCCTCCCCCTCTTTTTGCTTTTTCAAAATGATCGTTTTTTCACCAGATATTACGTTCCTTCATATTGACAGATTTTTGAAAATTTGGAAAATCATCCCCCCCCCCCAAGAGCCAACTCTAGGACCGCCCCTGCTATAGGGGCATAATGAGAAACCCCCCCCCCTCCCTGGAGCAGTATAAGCGCCATTAATCGGGTTACGATGAGCGTTTTCTGCCAAAGAACCTAGCAGAAGTCGCGTGACTTGCATTATCAGCCTAAAATAGATCGAACAATTACTAAAAGGTTCTTTCACGAGACATTCGCAAATTGATTTCAAGCAAAGGAGTTTAAAGCTTTCGTTGGAGAATTTCCGGTTGGTTACAATTCATCTTTCAAAGGTTCAACATTAAAATCTGCATGAGAAAAGGATGTTTTTCATTTGAGAATGCAAATAAATACTAAAATACAAATCAATATAGGACCACTTTAGGTTGTTTTCTTACAGACTATGTGAAAAATAGACATTCAAAGTTCTATTTCTTGTAAAATTCTCGAAAAATACTGTAAATTATCACGGTATGCACTTTTCGTGACAATTAAATATTTTTAAATTTCATTCTCTTACAAAGGAACAGGTTGACAAACACGTGCTCTCTAAATCTCAGAAAATAAACTGTAAAAATCAATCAGTGAAAATGCTTTTTGCTGATATTTTCAGGACGCGATCATGGCTTGCTTTTCTTCAACAAAAAAATGACGATCATATTTTCGTAGGTGATGGAAAGAATTAAAGAGACATAAGCTATCAAAGAACGAAAGAACATAAGCCGTAAATATCATGAATTTTTCGTAAAAGATACAACGGCTCACCGGCAGGACTTGAACCTGCAATCTCCGCTTTCATAACATCAGTATTGATGACGATCATGGTCTAGCAGGCATTTTTGTTGAATATCAGTCGTTAACCATCACCATTAACAGCTCTGCATTCATTAAAATTTTAAAGTCTTGTGAAGAAACAGGTTTTGAAAACTTGAGATCTTTGTTTGATGTCCTTAACTTATTTGGATTACCTACTAATAAGATATTTTTCAAATTATAACTGGATGTGTGTTAGAACATTTAATATCCATTTAGAGTTTATGTTTTAAAATGTAGCTTATATAAAACATTTGATTTGATGAGAATTTTATTCTTTATTTTATTCTGATTTTACTCGGCATTGCTCGGGTTCTTCTTCTTCTTCTTCTTCTTCTTCTTCTTCTTCTTTTAACAACATGGCCAAAACATGTAAGCATCCTGGAAAATGAAAGGACTTGCATCCTTCATTTTTCTTTTCAACGTAATCTCTGTTACATGTAAACATGCATTGCAGATATTACTACGGCCAGGCCAACCATGTGGTAAACACCGCGAAAGATACTGGAGCAAAGGGAGGAATGCAGCGTGGAGATCCCTACCAAACGCTTCATATGCAATGTTTAATTGATTACATATTTAATACTATAATGATCATTTAGCTATAATTATAAGTCACTTTTTTTTTAACCGGACACGAATGCTAAAAGGTTGGTTAAAATGTCCCAAATAAAATAAATAATAATATTAATAACTTTTTTAAATTATGATTTGTCACACGTCCGTGATAATGATGATACTCTGAAAATTGACCTAAATTGATTAGTAGGTAAGAAATAGTTGTAGAATGCGATAGCTGGATCTAAATATCGAGAAAATGAGATGCAAAATACTCTACTGGAATAATAGAGCTACATTTACTACAATAAAACTTATTAAAAGTGATAAATTCGATACGTAATAAGCAGAAGCTGAAAATGGGATGACAAAAATAAAAGATAAATGAAACCTTTTGGTGTGTTTTGACACTGAAATTCTTCTCAAATTTTCAACTTTCCGAAGCGGTCCTATTGATGCATTAAACTTAGTAATTATTAACGAAAAAAATGAAGAAGTTGCCTTAGTTGAGTTTTTACATAAGTCTGATAATTTCAAATTGTTATCCATTATAGCTGAAACTAACGTGAAAGCAAATTTCCTACGATTAATTGATTGAAACGTTTTAGTTATTTTATACAAATTATGATACAAATTATAAATTCAAAAACATTTTTTATATCAATATATCGCATTTTCAATTAATAACGTTTTTGTAAATCAACTTCAAAATAACAATTAACTTAATAGCTACAAATTTCAAGCAAAAAGTTATAAGACTAAGGTAATCGAGTATCATGACAAAAATGATTTCTTGAAATATGTGATGCGACGTGTGACTATTAAAAAAAAAGTTGCGCAAGCTTTTCAGACTTCATAAATTGATATTGATATTCACGTCAAGAGTAAAAATACCATCTAGAAAATAAAAACTGTTTATTATCAAATCATTATCAAACATTTACCTACAGAAAAACCCTTGCTTAGGAACATACTTCAAGGAGCTTTATGCAGAAACGCTGAAATTTAACCTGCACACAAGTTCTTCATCCCTTGTGAAATATTTCGCAGTTTGTATAGAAAAAACTAACTGTCATTCTTCTAAGATTTTGGATGTTACGTTACAAAAGAAATTTGTCCAAGATATGTGAAACATATTAAATGAACATTAAACAATGAAGAACACTTATCTGAATATAAATCTGCAGTTCTCGTGATGCTCAACGCTCCTCCAGGATTCAAACTTCCGTTGAACTGTCCACATGGCGTAGCGCCAGCTCTTTCGACTGACTGCAACAAATAAAAAAAACTCCACTGTTGCATCTTTGCACAACTTTTGCCTAAAGCCACACTACAATTTGCGAATGCCACTTTAATTATTTGTTCTGGAATTCACTTATGCACAATTTCACGTATATTTCAGCATTTAAACTATTATTTAAAAAAAAAATTCACGGAGCAAGAAATAAATTCGTGCGATGTCAAAAACACATGGCCTACTTCTTTCTTACTCGGCATTGCTCGGGTTCACAAAAAAATAAAATAATAAATGAGTCGTTTGACTTTTTGAATTTTTGAAAGCTTTTTATTCATCATTATAACAAATTTGAACATGTTTTGCCATGTAACATTCTTTTTATAAAAAAAGTATACCGAACTCAGTGATTTCTAGCTACTGTGTAGGTTGTTTCATAATATAGGTAAAGTTTTAATTCTATATTTTCAGTAATGGGATTTGTCGGTGGATTATTTCTTAAAATTCTATCGAAATAAAAGCGAACTATATTCAACCCATCTTCTAAGGCAAAGAATCGTCAAAAAATGTAACTTAGGGGAACTTTCTCTTTTGACACAACGCGTTGGGGTAAAATTTTGACGAACTTCAAGAAAAAGGGACGAACGCCGCGTTACTTTCACTCTCTTGGTGAAATTCCCTCCTCGCAACACGTATAATTACTTCACGCTGCGCCGTCCATTGTTTAGGAATTATGTTGTTGACGTATTTTGAGGGAAGTATCTGTATCGACTATCAACTCTCTTTCCACGGATTCACTGGGTGAAAATCTCGAGCCTTATGGGAGGGAATCGATAATAATCGTAATCATAAAAATAATCAAATAAATTTCATCTCCTCTCCGTTTTCGAAAACCATCAACTCGCTGCAAGGGAAACAAGGAGAAATTTCCTGTCGGGCTTCATCAAAATCTGTCAGTTACATCATAAAAGTGATGGGGAAATTTCTGCCCAGAAAACGGGCTGCAATCGGGCGAAAGTCATAAATTGCGAGCGCTTGATGAAGTGTGCAAAACTTGTTGAACCCGGAAGAATTTTTCCGTGCCAGCGAAAGAGACAACGAAGATGATCCTTTTAATTTCGGTTGAGGATCGCAATTTTCTTCCATTTTCTCTGCCCGATAAATATCCTCGATCGAATCCCTGTACTTGACATTTGGGAGTTTGTCGATTCGATATGTATTCGAGTCCGACTTCTTTCAAGGGATAGAATGTCTTCCGGATTGTAAATTATGGCACAAAGGCTGCTTCCCGGTAACGACCACAATTATTTTTGAGGCTAGTTACTTTCGGGACTTGTCAATTGTCCTAGGAGTAATTATTGTACCGAGCTATCGACAGATAGACAGCTGTCAGACTGTCTTCTCAAATTTATTTCTCAGATCTCAGGGGACATTCTCATACATTTCGAGAACACGATTTAAAGTTAACCCTCTAATTCTACTTTTTATGTTTAAATGATTGTATCGAATTGGGTAGATACACCGAATTAAAAATACCAAACAATCTGTTATATCATTTTAAAGACCCAATCTAAAAAGATTTTCACTACCTCTTCGTCAGAAATCTCATATATAAATTCTCTTAAGAAGTTTCTTGGACTATTTCCCACACTGGCCATTCGAAGGCTTCCTCCGGAACAGACTGACTAATTGCTGGTTTCTTACATGAGTTCGACCATTCATGCATGCATGCAAACTCTTCCGGCAAACAAACAATAAAAAAAACCGTGGAAAAGTAAACACAAAAAACCTGTCCACGTCTTTGTGCCTGAAGTTAAATGCATGTTGGCAAACACCTAAGGATTTCTGAAATTTGCATTTCAACCCGGAATTGTCGCGCCGTTATTTGTTGATACCAATGCAATGCATATTGCGTATGAAAAACGAGGAAAAGAAATCATGGCTCTTTGAAGGGAACCTAGTAATTTGCGGATTTATTTTGCATTTACCCCAGTTTTATCTCATAGGTTTTCTCTCCTAAATGACTTTCCAATGCGTTTGTGAACGTTTATTTACCCCATTTTAACATTTGTACAAACAATGTAAGAATTTCTACAAAACATGGCTTTTGAGTGCTACGGTCTGCATGCCTATAATTTAGTGAGATAATTTAACAAAGAGCAGTCGTTTTCATAAAAATTTCCGTCCTCCTGGATCCGACCAATGAGATTATGACTACGAATCCTAAAGACATGTCCGATTAACCACTTCCAAATGTTCCCACAATGAATGCATTTGAGAACGTTAAATCTCGCATTTTGTAAAGAATTTGAGCTTGAACTTGAGCTTGCTATCAACTACGGTCCACCTGAGGCCTCCGCAGGCCAATGGCATAATGGTTGCACTCCGTGATTGGTTCGAGATAATCAACATTTCACAATGAACCAAATGAAAGGTGCTGGGAACAAGCATCGCAATCTCTCTGTACAATTTTGAGGATCTCTTACTTTTAAATGAACCAATAACGAAGCCGGCCAAGTCCATGTAGTCGATAGGAGGAAGGGAAGAGCAGCACATGTGATGATTTGTTTTGCGGAGACCGGCTGTACGCCATCCCTCCACGCTGAATGTTTAAGGAAAAGGTAATGTGGTATGGAAAATCACCTTGGTAGGCGATAAAACCACTTGAAACCTGAGCTCCTAATATCCTAACCCGCCTGAGTTTCCTATTAAAACTCATGATTAAGCCTAGAGGCCGTACGAAATATATGATGATATTTAAATAGGTTGTGAACTGTACGGTATGTTTTAAGGATGCCAAAGGTCTATATTCTCATGTTTTTGTATTAATTATGTTTGGATTGGTCACTTCCATCTGTACCGTTGAGCCGTCAACACGTACGCCGGAGCATCGTATCGTTGCTGTGTACCTGCAGGAACATTTTTACATTATTTATTTTTTCCTTACCTATTTTTCAATCAGCACTTTTCAGTGCTAAAATTATTTTCATTTTCTTTTATTCATATTTTCTCTTTTCTTTCCAGCATGGGGAAGTCATCGGCTGGCTCAAGAGCTGGGAGGAAACGGATTGCCGAACCTAATTCAGGTCCATCGCCCAAAAAAGTTGAAATTTCCAATTCATTCGATGTCCTTCATAACATCGGTGATGAGGAAATATTCATATTTAATTCTGATAAGAGTACTAAGAAACCTTCTTCTTCTTATACTCTTAAAAATGAAAAGGTTCCACCAATAACGGTCACGATTTCTGACTTCAATGCCTTTCGAAAAGAAATCGTCACTTCCGTTAAGGATGTGAAGATTTCTTTTCAGATCGGTCGAAGGGGAACTGCTCGTATTTTGGCGGAATCTTTTAATGATTTTCAAAAATTTTTAAATTATTTGAATAATAAAAAACACCAATTTTTTACGTACGATACTAGAAGTGATCGTCCACTTAAAGTTGTACTTCGTGGTCTCACCGGCGATCAGACACCGGATGAGATCACAACTGAATTAAATTCTTTGTTAGGTTTCTCTCCAATTCAAGTAATTCAAATGAGGAAAAGAACCAATACAAATAATATCAGTAGTGTTGGTTTTGCTCCTGAGCTTTATTTGATCCATTTTAAAAAGGATCAAGTTAATAATTTGCAAATTCTTGAAAAGGCTCGTCTTATGTTTCATTGTCGAGTCAAATTCGAACCTTTTCGAAAATCTTCAATCAATTTCCTTCAAAATATTACGCAATGTCGTCGTTGTCAAGCTTTTTGTCACGGCACTAAAAATTGTAGAATGAATGCCAGATGCATGCTTTGCGGCTCATTCGATCATGAAAAATCTAAATGCCTTTTTGGTGGTGTTAAACCACAAACAGAATTTTTCAAGTGTGCGAATTGCGCAGGTAATCACTCCTCGAATTCCATAAACTGTCCCGTTAGGGCAAAAATTATTGCTTCTAGGAAAAATTCCAAAGTTTCTAGAAAAGTTTCTTCTCCTCCTTCCTCTTTTTCGTCTTCACACGTCAGGCCGGCAAACAACCTGCCTGTTCGCGGTCAGCTCCAGCCTACATTGGAATCACGGCTGGGTAATACCCGAAGTGTTTCTAATGTTACCTGTGCTGATTCTGCGCCACAGACTCGTTGTTTATCGTTCTCAGAGGTGGTTGAAAATGGGTTGCCCTCTCCAGGCATAACTAATAAAAATGGGAAAAAACCAAGCCTCAACGTTCATGCGAAGGCTTGAGAAAATCCCCGAAATTCAAATACTTGTTCTTCTCCTTCATTTTCTGATCCTAACAATTTTGTTGATTTGGGTGAGATTACTGAGGAAAAATTAAAATTTTTGCATCAAAATTTAATGGAAATGATGCAACTTATGTTGAAGGCAAATTCAATGTTTGAAACTTTCCAAACTTCTTATAATTATGCTAACAAAATTATTATGACTTTACGATTCCCTCATGGATCCAAATAGATGTTTAAATATTATGAATTGGAATGCTAGATCTTTGCTGGCTAACCAAGATGAATTCTTTTTATTTTTGAAAACTCAAAACATACATCACTGAAACTTTTTTAAAGCCAGACAATAACTTGAAAAGCAATGCTTTCTTTAAAATTTTGCGAAATGATCGACTTGATCGACAAGGTGGGGGTGTAGCTATTGTCATCAATAGTCGTCTTAAATTTAGACTTCTTCCTTCTTTCAATACAAAAGTCTTAGAAACAATTGGAATTGAATTAGAAACTTCTATGGGGAAAATTATAATTATTGCCGCATATTTGCCTTTTCAATGCAGCGGTGAACAGAAAAAATTTTTGAAGGGAGATTTACAAAAACTCACCAGAAATAAATCTAAATTTTTTGTTATTGGTGACTTTAATGCAAAAAACCGATCTTGGAATAATATTTCATCAAATTCAAATGGGAATATTTTATTTAATAACTGCTCTGCAGGTTATTACACTGTTGAATATCCTAATGGGCATACTTGTTTCTCTTCAATTAGAAATCCCTCCACAATTGATTTGGTTCTAACGGATTTAGGCGAGCATTGTGGTCAATTAGTTACTCATGCGGACCTCGATTCAGACCACCTTCCAGTAACTTTTTCTTTATCCCAAAGTCCCATTGAAAACCCTTTAAAATCAACTTTTAACTTTCAAAAAGCTGACTGGGAGCGATATAGGAATTTTATTGAACGTAATTTAGATGTAAACGTTCCACTTAATTCAATAGAAGATATTGATTTGGCTGTAGAAAATTTGACAACTTCAATAGTCAATGCTAAAGCCGCTTCAATACCCAAAGTTAAACATAAATTTAATCAACCTTTAATTGATGATGATCTTCAGTTTTTGATACGACTGAAAAACATTCGTCGACGCCAATATCAACGTACTAGGGATCCTTATTTGAAATTTATTTATTGCGACCTTCAAAAAGAGATCAAACGTCGTTTAAATTTCATTCGTAATGAAAATTTTGCCAAAGCAGTAGAGGACATAAAACCCTACTCCAAGCCATTTTGGAAATTAACTAAAATTCTGAAAAAGCCCCAGAAACCAATTCCTACTTTGAAAGACGGGGATAAACTTCTTTTAACGAATGCAGAAAAAGCTAAAAAATTAGCCCAACAATTTGAGTCTGCTCATGATTTTAATTTAAACGTTGTAAGTCCAATTGATGCTCAAATTTCCCTTGAATTTGATGATATTCTTTCTAAACAAAATGTATTTGAAAGTTCTTATAAGACAAATATTGTTGAACTTAAGTTGATTTGCAAAAAATTTAAAAATATGAAAGCGCCAGGGGAAGATGGGATTTTCTATATTGTTATTAAAAAGTTGCCTGAAAGCACTTTAAAATTTTTAGTTAAAATCTTCAATAAATGTTTTCACATGGCTTATTTTCCAAATAAATGGAAAAATGCCAAAGTAACTCCAATTTTAAAACCTGGAAAAAGTGCTTCAGAGCCTTCAAGTTATCGACCAATTAGTTTGCTCCCTTCTTTAAGTAAACTTTTTGAGAGAGTTATTTTAAATAGAATGATGATTCATATTAATCAGAATTCTATTTTCCCTGATGAACAATTTGGTTTTCGTCATGGGCATACTACTACACATCAACTTTTGAGTGTAACTAATATGATTAACGCTAGCAAATCTGAAGGTTATTCAACTGGTGTTGCTCTTCTTGATATTGAAAATGCTTTTGACAGTGTTTGGCACAAAGGTTTAGTAGCTAAATTAGTTCGGTTTGATTTTCCCGTATATCTCACCAAATTTATTCAAAATTATTTGACTAGCCGAACTTTACAAGTAAGCTCTCAAAATTTATGCTCTGAAAGGACACCCATTAGAGCTGGTGTCCCTCAGGGCAGTATACTTGGGCCAATTTTATACAATATTTTTACTTTTGATCTTCCTGGCGTACCAGAAGGAAAAGGTTAGAAGATTATTTTCTGATGATACTTTGCTTTCAGCCAAAGGTCGGAATTTAAGAGTGGTACGCAGTAGATTGCAACAAAATTTAAATTCCGTTTTGAATTACTTGAAAATGTGGAAAATTTCTCCTAACGCTTCTAAAGTTCAACTTATTTTATTATCCTATAAGCCAAAAGCTCAATTTTTAAAAGCTTATGAAAATCATTCCATAACTTTCAATGGGGATTCATTAGAATGGTCTGATCACGTGAAGTACTTGGGACTCACACTTGATCGGAATCTTACTTATAAAAATCACATTGAAAATATTCAATCTAAATGTAATAAATACACTAAATCTCTTTATTCTCTTATCAACAGGAAATCCAGAAAAGCTCAAAAGTGAACTAGTCTAATGTGTATTGTTTACCTGCTGTCAAACTCGAAGTCGCGTTTTTCGATTCAACAAAAATGGAGGTGAACCAACGCGAGTCGAGAGAACGAGTTCATTCCTCTAATATGTTTGGCTTTTCCTGATTGATCACGGCTGTGAATTATCACTTACGTCTGAACACTCGGACTGTTGTAGGTAGAGTGGCTTTATTGAAGACTTTTAGTCTTAGTGAAACCCATAGAGAACGACGTGGTGGTCATCTTTGCTGACCAAGCATCGGAGTTGCCGGGTGGATGTTTATACAAACATCGCGGCAACCTGACACCATTAAGTATAAAATAATAACCCGTGCTGACAAAGTTGCATCGGTTAGCGACATTTACAGTGTCTCTCAATATTTTCACTTCATTCCAACTCGGACCGAAAAACAACGGAGGGAAAGGTGAAGCGGATGATTAAAGCAAATCCCAACGTCTCAAGCCGTGATTTGGCTAAAAAGATCGGCATTTCGCAGATTGCAAAGAAGAGACCTGGACTACATATGTACAGTACCGTTCATAATTGTATAGAAATTGGAAGCAAGCGCACTGTCACTTCGACTTTGAACTTCCATAACTTTTTACTCTGATGATATTTTTTGATCAATTTTTTTGCGTTAGATAGATCAACTATCACACTATTATAACACATAATTTGAGCTTTCTGGAGTTTGTGTGGCTTGAGAAACAGTAATTCTACGAAAATCGGACTTTATGGACTTTTCTCATTCAGACTGCAATATCTCTGAAACTACGCTACATTTTTTTTGTACATAAAAGGCACAGAACTTCCCAAACCACGATGATCAGTAACGACGGCTAAAACTCGGGTAGGGAAGCTATACGAGAAGATGCTGACAAAATATGGCTGCTGTGTGATGGACGACGAAACGTACATGAAAGCCGATTCTAAGCAAATTTTGGAGTTGGAATTTTTCACCGGCAAGAGCAAGTTCGATGTGGAAGCACAGAGAACAGAGTTCGGGCTGAAGCTCAAGACGTGTGTGAGATTACCAACCTAAGATTCAAACCAATTCGTAAGTGGACTAACATCCATAAGATGTCGCTACTAGTACACTTATTTGTTTTCCTTTTTTCGACACGCTTATAAATAAATACTTAAAGGAGTGTGCAATATATTACACATCAAGAAAAATTAGTGCAATTTTAGATCGAAAACGATGCACGAAAACGGAACATCGTTTTTTTTTCTAAAATTCTATAAATGCGTGCAAATTTAGATCGAAAACAATGCACGAAAATGGATCAGCTTATTGTCGTGTAAAAATAAACAACGATGTAAAATTTTAGAAGTTTTGTTCTGGATGTTTTCAATTTTTGTTAAATATCCAGGCTTTAGATGTTTCTTTTATGCTATTAAAAACAGTGATAAATTTTATGAAAAATTTATTTTAACTAAACAGTACAAAAGTAAATTTAAAAAATTCACCCACAATCATCACCAAGATCAGCGCCAGGCAGGTACTTTATTGGACTCGAGGATGACAATAATGAATCCTGATCATATTTTAACAGTCATCATCACCAGTATCAAATTTTGTTCCGGACAACCATGGTTCCAGATCCTCGTCACTGCAAAGAAAGAATAAAGAAACTCATTTTGAACATCTCCGCGTTATTGCTTGAAATTTTACTTTATATATTTACCTAAGCGGGATCCTGTGTGTTTTGCCTTCTAGGGCATCGATTTGCTCTGGCTTGCATTGATCCGTTGAACTATCGCGAACTGCTTTTAACTTTGCTGTTCGTTCTAGAAAAAACCATCGCGTGCCAAAATGATTGAACTTAGTCTGCGAAAAAAGAAAAACAGTTGATCTGTCATACTTTACATTGTTTGAGATGTAAATTTAAATTAAAAAACATATTTTTCGATCAGGGAGTATAAATTTATACCAAGAGAGCTCAATTTTACACTTTTTCATTAAAATCAATTAAAAATGAATCAAAAAGGGTGTAAAATTACATCTTTCCACAATTACACTGTGGAAAAAATAGATCCCTCTCATTTTCGATTCCGTATACTTTTAGAAATTTTTTGCTGTGTACAGTAACACATGTTTTATGTAAAAAAATTTAAAAACATCATGATTTAAAAAAAATGCAAAGCATATTCCAATCATACTTTAATCGCTGTCATATGTCTCAGCATATGCCCCATATTGTTCTATCAATATTGGCGCTGAATTGAAAGTTGAATTCCAGGTTTTGGAGTATGGGCTGGGATTTTGCTATCGGTAAATAGTTTTTTAGAACAGAAGATGTGAACATTGATGTTATAATTGTAAATTATGGGTCGCTATTCCGGTTGATGTTACCTGAGATTGATACATGAGGACTTGTAACTCAGGATAAGTAATCAGTAGAAATGAATAAAGTTATTATTAATCATGATTTACAAATCCTCTTCTATCGATCTCAGGTAACATCAACCGGGATATCGACCCATAATTTACAATTATAACATTTATGTTCACATTTTCTGTTCTAGAAAACTATTTACCGATAGTGGAATCTCAGCCCATACTCCAAAACTTGGAATTCAACTTTCAATTCAGCGCCAATATTGATACAACAAGGCATATGACAGCGATTTAAGTGTGATTGGAATATGATTTGAATTTTTTTAAATCATGATGTTTTTAAATTTATTACACAAAAAATGTGTTACTGTCATATATTGCACTGGCACCCCATTAAGATAAGCGATGAGTATTCATTTCTAAGCGTGTCGAAAAAATGAAAAAAAAAGTTTTGTACTGGTAGCGACATCTTATGGATGTTAGTCCACTTACAAATTGGTTTGAATCTTAGGTTGGTATTCTCACACACGTTTTCAACACATTTTTGTTCGGGGCTCGCTATCTGTTATCTGTGGTGGAAGACAAATTTCAGAAGAAGAAAATGTCGAAGTTCGCCTCCAAATATCTCGTTTGGCAGGCCATCTGCTCTTACGGACTGAGGAGTGAGCCTTTCGTGACAAAGGGCAGCAACACAACGAAGCTCAGCTATTTTGGCCAGATTTGGCAACATGTCACTATTCTAAAGTGTCCTGGAGTGGTATGAGGCCAATTATGTCCATTTTGTTCCAAAGGACATGAACCCACCTAACTGTCCGGAGCTGCGCCCGGTGGAGCAGTACTGAGCAATAATGAAGCGGGAACTTCGGAAGAGTAAGAAGACAGTCAAATACGAGAAGGATATGTTAAGAAAATGGAAAAAATACAGAGAAATTGGTACCGGATGACACTGTAAAGACTTTGATGGAGGGCATCGAGCAAAAATGCGTTCAATTTTACACTCAAGACTAATCGATGGAGCCTTGAGTGTAAAATTGAATGACGTTTCTAAAACTATTTTTAAAATTCACAATACTATCGCGCCAGCACTAAATTTTTCTTCGGCAGTCCGGACTTCCGACTTTCGACAGTGAAAAGTAAAGTATTAGATTGTCGGGATTCTGTGTTTTGCTGGCAGTTTATCAGCGACGTTTCTCAAAATTTGATTTAAATGCCCAATAGCTGAACAGAGACTTCCTGCAATCTAGTAATTCATTTTTCTTTGTTGGAAGACAGTACGAAGTCGGAAATCCGGAAATTCTTAGTTATTTAGTGTTGGAGCAATGAAATTGAGAATTTTCGTAAAATTTTTAGAAAAGTCGCAGGCGAACTGGCAACAAAACACAGACTTCCGGAATCTCTAGCACTTCACTTTCCTTTGTCTTTCAGAAGTTGGAAGTCCAGACTTTGAATTTCCCAATTCCGACAAAGGAAAATGAAGTACTAGATCCCCGGAAGTCTTTGTCGCTCTAACTTCTTCATTCAAATTTGTTGGTAAAAATTAGATTCAAATGTATGCATATCTCAAAATGAAACTTTTGTCGTTCCAGCATCGATTTTCCTGTGTTGATCTGTTCTTTGCTTTAACGAGTCCTCAATCCGCCCTTCGAAAGAATTTTCCCAAATCTCTACATGGCGCGCTCTCATTTTTATTTCAGCCCCTCTGGAGGAAAACAAAGAAAGAGCCAAAAAATTCCTCCGATGATGAATGCAAATCCCGGACCGCGGCAGGCAGCATCCCTTTTCCGGAAACCCGCGCGCCTTCTTCTCAAGAATGAAAAGTGTCTCCATTAGGATGTGTGGTGGGTTCTTGAAAAAAAAAAGTTCAAACAAATAATCTCGCTCACTCGCGTCCGCTTGACTGGTTACAAATCGGTCCTTCAGAAAACGAAACCCATAATTCTGCGGTGTCACAATAACTCGATGAGGATGAAGATGATGATGCTGCGCCGCGGAACTTTCTCGCTGGCTTGGGAGTTTCTGTATCCTTTTCGGAGAAAATTGAGGACGGGGACATTATTCATAAATAATAGAACCGCGGATTTGTTTCCGGCTGCGATGGAGGAAAAAAAACTTCTTAAAAGAAATGTTTTCTCTACTTTCTTTTTAAGAGAAAAAAAGTCTCCTAACCGAGCCTTGAGATATAATCGGCTTTTTGTTCTAATAAGGTGTAGTTATCCGGGATGAACTTTCGGCCGGTAATCGAAACCTGCAATTACGCAAGAAATGCGGATTTTGAGGGCTGGACCACTGCTGATTCTGTGCCAGGAAACTGAGGTTTGTCGCTCTCATAGGTGGATCCTTCTGGGATGATCCGAGTTTTGTGGTGTTAAAGTAAACCACGAATTTCCTGTGGCGATGGTCTATCCCTAAAAATGCTATTTACGACAGTTTTCATTAACGAAGTTTTGGTAGAACTTTAAACAACCGTGCTGAAAAACAATGGATTGAGGGGAGTTCTTCCTTCTGTGGGAAAATGTATTTGACGTTCAGACTGTCGCAGTTCATTGATGCTGACGCTGTGGTTCCTGTTGCTAATATGCATTTCAATTTGGTGATATTACATCTATGTTTCGACATTCTAGTCCGTAGTTTATAGCTGGTCTGCCCAACATAGCATTTGGATCTCGTTCGGGAGAGCATGCGCATGGGATATGGTAGACCACATTGGAGCGATCGTTCGGCGATATCGGATCTTTGACCACTGGCAGTAGGCTGCGTATCGTGTGCTTTTGTGTGGTGCCGATGCGTACATGCGGGTAATCCGTCTTAAGCGCACGGATTACGTTTGCAGATAGGCAGTCGATGTGTAATAATGGATCGGTAGTGTTGTGTGGGTTTATCTTGTGTGTTTTCGGGGGTGTCGGTTTCGTTCGCTTTTCGAATCAATCTGTTGATTAGGGTCTTCGGGTAATCGATGATTCTCAGATTCTCATGAATAAATTTGATCGCCTCCTCGGCGTGAACATTTGTTGAAAAGTTTTTGACTAGTTTAATCAAATTTTACGCTGTGTTAATTTTGTCTTCCCCGATCCGAGGGAAAATCCTCCTTGACGTTGATGGCCCGCAGACCACAGGATCTCGACGATCTTTTACGAGTTAGACGTTGTGGGCTACTGGGCCCACAAAGCCGAGGAGTGTGATCGGGTGCTTTTCAAACGGCTGCTTGGGTAGCGAGAATGGGTTTTTGATGGCAATAAAAAAAGGTCCTATGAAAGGAAATTCGAAAAGGTAAGTGTTGGCCACTGGTATGTGGAGCGATCGCAGCAATCCTTGCTCGAGACCGGACGTTGTTTTTTGCCGCTGCGTTTTTTAGTCGTTTTCGTGTCTCGTGGTAGAAAATATGAAGAAACTTAAATATGTGATTGTTAATTCTGATGTATTATAAATGTTTTTCGTTTTACTTTAAAATGGAGTTTTGAAGAAAAATGTGTGTACAGTTCAGTCCTGAGACTATATAAGGGAAATTGAAGTGTTCCATCAATAAATTTTATCGTTTTACGATCTTCTGGATTGTGTTCCCGCCGAGCGTTATTTGTCCCCATTGAAAACCGCCGGAAAGTGTTAAATTGGATTCTATTAACAAGCCTTTGTAAATCAAGTATACATAATTAGCATTGAAGTGTACACTGGCTGGTGATAAAGAGTCGTTGCTCAAAACAGGCAACCGTCTTTGAATTTGAAATCGAGGAAGTGCAAGTTTTCATTAACAAAAGGGTGGTTTGGAAAACCAACAAATTTATTTGGAAAAGTGATTGTATGGTGGCATTAAACAATTGTTCCCGAGGTACTGTGGAGGAGAGGGGTGAATCGCGCTAAATGTTCTATCTACTCCATGGACAACGGATGAAGATTTATGTTTACTATCGGTTAAACTGAGACCGACAATGAAGAATTTCCTGATTACTGCGATTTTTTGGACCAAATTAAAAATGGAATAGTTCTGCTGCCCACGGGAATGGAGTTGTAAAAGTTTCCGTTAATAATCTTCAGCGGGGAGAATCAAAGCTAAGTATAATTTCAACGATGTCCTATGTTTTTTATTAGTATAATGATTTTAAATTATTTGATTATATTTGAATTACTAACATCGGTTATAGTATCGAATCTGATTGTAAGTCAATAAAACCATTCGAGTTATTAACAGAACTCGAAAGGTTTTGTTTTCCTCTTAATGTGTTCCTCTGTTCTTTTTCTTTTCAAGAGCGAGTAAAGGAGCTTTATCCTTGGTCAATGACCAGAAATAAGAGTGCACAAAAATCCAAAATTGTAAAAAACTTAGATTTGTAAATTGTATTTTAAGAAAGAAATTACAAGATTTTTACGCTAATGATATTAGATTCTCAAACACAATTTGACCCTCATGTTTTGTGATTTTTGTGAACAAAATAACTTATTTTCAGCCGCCGAAGAATGATCACAGCCATATCTACTTTTTTTTAACAACAAGGAGCACTTTTTAGCATGCTTCCAACGCATTGCCTCTCGGAGCGTATGGTACTGGTGGTTCACGCTTCTTCTTTTTCTTTGTTCCTGGCGTCTCTGCGTTCTCTGTTCCACAGTAGGCCCGGCCGGTTTATGATTTCTATTATTTTAATGTTGAGTTCAGTTGTTTGTTCAATATCTCTGACTGCATAACATCAATTCGAAATCACTTTGTTGCATATTAAAGATGAAAAAAATCGCTATCGATCATTTGCACTTTATTTTTGCGTATGATCAACAGTATTGTTGATATTAGTGACTTTATGGTAGAAAAAAACTATAAAAAACGTTTTTTTTCAGAGAATTTTTTATCGAAAGTTTTAGATTCGAAGGTAAATATTTAAAAAAAATTGTTTTTTTTGTACTTAAAAATCAACTCAAAACAAAAATGTGAAGTGGTTATTTGTAATTGGTTGAAAATTGAAGAAGTTCTGTACTTTACCATAACAATAATTTTTGCATTTTTGAATAATTTAATGAACTGCGGTGTACTTATCATAGCATAGGAAGAATTAAACATAGTAAATCAAAATTCATTATTAGCTTTCCAGAAAGTCACATGCCAAGTTCAAAACGATCTGACCATGGGAGGGGTTGCTAGAGTTTGAAACGTGAATAGGATTTGAAGGTATTTTGCTCGGGAGGAATAAACAATTGCTAGTTTTTCATTGATAACTGTTTTCTTCACTAGCCGATTGCTTTTTATGAATAATTAAAAAAAAATGCCTAAATTAAGACAAATATTTCACTCGAAGACTGCAAAACGATTGAAATTGCAACAAAAAAGTTATTGATGTTCAAAGATTAATGCGACAAAAAGATTTCGAATCAAAGTTATGCAGTCAAAGATAATTGAATTTAAATGCAATTTCTTTTTTTTTTTTCAAAATTTCATATTTAGAGCATAGCTTAAATAAAAACTGTTCTTCTGTTATTTTTTTAAATTTCGTTTTTGGATTCAGCGCCCGATTTCACATTAAAAGTGATCTTCACCCGATCAGGAGAGCATATCAAAATAATAACTCAAACACATCTGAACGAGATATTTATATCTTTTTCAGTTAGAATTTTGGTCTCATAATTTTCGACTTAAAGTTTCTTGAATCTGGGTAATATTTTATTTTGATTGACATTCTTGAATAGGATTAAACTCACTTTCAACGATAAAGAATTTGTTTCAAATTGTTATAAATTATCTTATTTTGATAAGCATGAAGCTTTCCATAAAACAGGGATATCGAAGTCAACGGCCCAAACCGTACTTTAATGAGTTTCGCTCAACATATTATAAAATAGAATTCATATTTTAGGAAACCTAAAATGGAACATGGTTTCAGCAAATATTGTGGGTTATAGACATTCCACTAGAAAGTTTTCTCTAAGTTATAATTTTGATAGGTTTTGTTCTTTCTAATATCAAACTATGCTATCTGAACGAGATATAATCTTGATAGGAGCATATCAAAAACTGATATAATTTAGCTATGATCTTATAGATTTCTGATATAATTTGAGATATTTTAACATCCTACGAGTACTGAATTATAACTTATTTAGATAGAAAATAGCGCTGATGTGGTCTAGTGGATAGGCTGGCGCGAGTCTGGTAACCCAGGCGTACTGGGTTCGATTCCCGGTATTGGCAAGAAAAACTTTTGGGTTCGAATCCCACAAGTTGTCGACAGGTGAGATGCTTGGGGAGTAAGTAGAAGCCAGTCTCGAACCCACCCTTGTCCTTCCTCCAACTGGTATCAGGAGGGGTTGGTCTAACCAACGTCTCATGATCGCTTACTATTCTACGCTGCCTACTCTAAACTTTAAAATTTCCTTCTCCAAACTATCTCTAATTTTCATTTTCCAGCGTCAGCTCCCCGAGCTATTTAAACGCCACAAAAAAAAATTGAGATATTTTAACATCCTACGAGTACTGAATTATAACTTATTTAGATAAAAAATAAATTAGTATCAAAATATCTCATTTTGATATAATTTTGTTTTCGCCTCCTGATCGGGCAGTTTGCTTAGTTCAAAATTGCTGCAAACTAGTGTTATTAATGAATGACTTCATTCAGATCTGAATAATTTTTAAACTTATAAATACATATCACCAAAACTGGATATGAAATACAAAATCTGACAAAAGCTTCGAGTTCAGGAAGCCAAAATCTCGCAGCTAAAGTAACAATCATTAAAACATAGGCACAGACAATGCAGTTAAATTTTATAATTAAGGTTTCAATATGGTAAGTTGACCTTATTGAAAAAAAATTCCAACTGAAACCTTATCTTTTTCATCTACATTATATTTACAAATTTTCAAACAAATTTTCCCAATTGAACAGTCCTCCTTATTTTTGTTTTTTAAGATAAGATTTTCTTTGTTTCTCAATTCTCAATTTTTGTGATCTGAAAACATAATCTTCTTAAAAGCCTATCAATCTGAATTTAAAATAGGAAAACATTGTTTGTAACATTTTAACTTTGCCCATTATTGAAATCGAAGGAGGCATCATATTCAGATCTTGAATTTTACTCTCATTTTTTTTATCGATCTTGATTTTCAACGAGCCTTTGGAAAGTTCGAAAAGAAGTTCGAAGTTGCAGCTAAGTATTAATGCGGAATATTAACTGAATAAGTATTTGTTTTGTGTTTTCAGTTTTTTAAACAAGTACTAAGAATTCTATATTTTTGTTTTTTATCATTTTATGTTTGTTCAAGAGATCAATTCCCAACCTTGACTTTGTCAGTATATATAATTGAACATGTTTTATTATAAATATATAAAGAAAATATTGTAACTGCAAAGACAATGCTTTTTATTTGGATAGCTGGAAGAATCAAATAATAAAAATTATCAAAATCAGAGATTTGAGCATTGGCATTCTTGAAACAAAATTTTATATAATCTACGATTTATCAAATTAAGCTAACTAGATACTAGGAATTCGTTTTGAATAAAATCTATTATACTCAAAATGGTTTTTTTTTCTTCCTGATTGAGAATTTAAATTTAAAATCGTGAATAACTCTTTTTTTCCAAATTCCTGTTCTATTTCTGACATGATCTAAAATGTAGTTTCTTATTTGGATATATTTTATTTTTGTATCTGGTCAAATTTTTTATGTTATCTATTTTTGCACAGAATATTACGTGAGTTACATTCTAGTTTTATTGAAATTTTAATTAGTATTTGTTTTCTGGTCTTTCACAAATTTTTAATTTCAAATTTGTAAACTAAATTGCTTCCTTCTAATTTATTTTCAAGTAAATTTATAAGTCAGAATGAGAAACATCTTTAAATGTCTTCCGTAAAAAAAAATTGATTTAAATATTTGATTCTGATGCATTTTGAATCTTGAAAGTATAATTTAATATTTTCTCAAGTCTGTATCATGGTCATAGGTAGGATAATGTTTTAATAAACAAATTTTCTTATTTAATGTGATTTTTTGGAAAAGTTATTATTTCTAGCTAAATTTGAATTTTGAACCCCCGTCCCATGGACGAGGTCTTCGCACGGGCCTGTGGGTTCACGTTCACGTTCGCTGTATTGTGAACTTGTGAGTTATTTATTATATTTTCTAGTTATTTATGTCACAAAATTGAACACAACACCTCAGGTAACTCAAAAATAATAAATCGATGGAATTTAGTCCAGTGGATTTCGAAATAAAAAATACTGAATTTCTGTGTTATTGGGCTTAGATTTCCTCACAGTCCTTAATGTGTCAACATTAAATTATAGGTTCCACAAAAAAACTGCTGTTTGGGTAATGGGAACTGGCGTAACAAAAGTTGCATTCATTACTGAATACCTACATTGTTAGATATAGCTCATGAATATGACATAACTCATTATCGGAATGTTGTCGGTTGGCTGATGTTTATTCAATTGTTAGACAATTTTCGTAGCAAATTGTTTGAAAACAAAAATGCATTTGTTCTTACGGGGTCTTCAAGGGAATCATTGTCAAACTTGACCGCCATTTGAGGATGACTGCAATAATAAAAATCTAATTTACTTTAAAAAACGGTATAGATTTTATAAATTTAAAAAAAATCATGAAAGACACACAACGCATGCATGAAAAGCTTTAACAAAGCAAAGAAAACTTCTACATATCTTGTTTGCAATCTCCAAAAACAAAAATATTCAAAACATATTCCCAAAAACCATTCCATTCATCCGAATCTTGATAAACCACCCGAAGGTATCATTACTGCCGATTTATCGTCTTACGGTTCATCCATTAGGAACAGTGGGTCGATCCGATTAGCAGCCACAACAATACGCCACGCCACAGCTTAAGAGTTCTGGGTTCGAACCCTCCCTGGGAGCGTTGAAAAACTATTTGTTCGTGTGTCTTCCAAATCCCCCGATGCTGATTATCTGTATCCATATTTTTTTTAAATTTTCGGACCCCATCTTAACACCTACGCACCTAAGATTATTTTTTTCCGGGGCGGTAAACCATCAGAACTAAAATTTGCATACCATAATGAGTTGCTTCAGGATCATCAACCGTACCGAAACAGGATCACATTAATCGAATAACCTTGCAGCGGAGCACTGAAGGAAGATCAGAGTTTCGGATGCGGTCAAAGCAAGATCTAAGCAAAATGGACCGCAGCAAATTTTTGTTTATCCTACAAACCTGATCCGAAGCAACCGAAATCGGATCATATACGGTGGGCTCAATTTTCTTGATCCTTACCTTTGATTTAATTTTCGCAGGTTTTTCCATACAGATTCTCAAGATGCTGTGGGTTTTTCGAATTACTGTCTGTATACCAAACGCGTTGATGGGTTTTTGAGAAGCAAAATTTAATTATCGATCCTGCGTTTTGTCACACTTTATGCTAATTTGTGGAGACACATTCAAACACTTCGGGTTTTTAAACGACAACATATCAATGACACTTTCCCAGACCAGGTGTGAAGGTTCAGCATTTCACCTTCCTAATCATATTGGCAAATCCGATTTGGCTCTGCACCTTTTCGATTTGAGTAAACAAAATTTGAAAATTTTACTTTCCGCATCCTGGTTGAACTCATCTGTCTTTTACGTTTAGAAAAAAAACTTATTTCAAAAAATAAACTTGCACCTTAGTTTTGAACTTCCTTTATTTAATCGTTAGAAAAAATTAAAATGGAATTATTCCCGAGGCTGCATATTACTACGGATAATCTTCTGTAGGTAACATCACCCAAACTTTGTACATGGGACTGCTAAGGACCAGAGGAACCAACGAAAAGATCTGAAAATTTCAAGAAAAATTTTAAAACATGTAATATATTATCAATTACAGTTGAAGTACCCCAGCGCAAAGAGTGAAAATAATTTGATCCATTTCGATTGGGATTACGACAAGCTTAGTACAAAAGCTCAAAGTATAATGGCTTCATTTCTGGATATGCTTTTTGTATTTATAAACATGCGTCAATAGCAAAAAGTATGGAGTTTTTAATGATTCAGGTGAGTAAACATTTCCTTTGAAGAGTTAAAAGGGGTCAAAAACCGATATTTATTCAAATGTTTTATCAATCATGAAACCGAAACATTGTTTAAAAATGGTATCAATAGATTAACTTGATATTCGAGAAAATAATTCAAATAAGATTGGTATCAATTTTTATCCCGAGTATTGCATCGAACCCTTGCCACGGAAGCTAGCAAGTCCAGGTATCGATGAGCCCGAGGACGGATAGAGGGATGGAATTTGGATTGTTGGAAGCATTGAGACCGTAAAAACGGGACCACACCGGACCACAGAAATTAGGGAAAGTATCTGAAATAAAGTAGTTTTAGGAAAAAAAAATGGATAGTAGTATAACTATGTATAACTATAATATAACTATAGTATAACTATAGTTGAAATTCATAAAAGACTTACCACAAAGCAAAGGATTGCATAAATTCGGGCCATTTTGATTGGAGGCGGCAGGGTTTTTACGGCGGATGAGAGAACAGTGGCGTTTTTCTTTAGATGATCTGCTATTTTATACAAAACCTTTCTATCCTAGCCGTACGTCAATGACCGTATGAAATAGATTTCGACCGATTCAGATGAGTAAACAGTTCGATTGACGTCTTCTAATAATAAAAATATCGATATTCAATCACATGTTTCTTCCACTTGGAACAACAATTAAACGTTTTTTTTTTATATTGATTTGATTTCCCACGCGATAATTTTCGTACCGATTTTATTGGATCAGCTTTCTGATAATCATTTGAAATATAAAGCAATTGTCTTTTTTATTTAAAAATAATACTTTGTAGGACAACACTTTACATTCACATTTTATAAAAGTTGAGTGATGAAAATCTTATAACCAATAATCATGTTTTATATAATCTTCAGAAAATTTGTTAGGCAGCAAAGACTCTTCCTTTAAATTTACTATTTCTATATTGGGTCATAATTTTGTTAATAAAACATGTGAAGCAAACATTTGAATTGGAAATCAACAATCGATGGCCAAAATGGAAGAAATACATGTTATCAAGATTGCGAAATCTCATGAGATTGAGATTTAGATGAGTGAGATTTTCCCTTTTTGCATTTCACTGTGTTGTCAATAATTCTCATCGTACACATCACAAGCAATAACTGCCTTGAGTGTTGACGTTTTCTCAGCGTGAGAGTCACAAGCAGAAAAATTACATAGTTATATAAGGGCAGAGATGCTAGATGCCTGTCCTAGATTTTAGATCAATGGAATATCTTTGTTTCATCATTCATGAACTTCAGAGTGATAAAGCAGATGCGTTGAAGAACTTTATTGACATAAATGTTCCAATCGCTCAAGATGTAGCTGTTTGTTTGTTTGTTTGTTTGTTTGTTTGTTTGTTTGTTTGTTTGTTTTATTTCTGTTCAATAAATGGCTCTGTTGACATCTGGGAGCACTGTAGGAGGCGCACTTTGCCACAAGGCTCATCGATGACAACCGAATGACGTTTTGCTGTTGGACGATTTTCCGTTCGTCTTTTCCACTGAATCAATGGTACCAGAAGCATCGAAGGGAGTTATGATAGTTAAAATTGTAAAAATTAAAATTACTAGGGTAAAAGTTAAAGTTATTGAACAAGTCCCAGATATTGAACAATAGTAAAACATAAAACAATTAAAACAATGATGAACAGCAGAAAAAATAAACAAAAATCCCAGTTCAACAGTTGATGTATTTTCTACCTCGGTTCAAATTTTTATCAAGGATTCCGGATTCTTAAAGTCACAATTTGAGAACCGGAAATATATGTTAAAATTTTACTTTATTTTTCGACTAGACGAAGAAAACAGCCTTATATTGATTAAGAGGAAAATTGGATTAAAACAAATGAAATTCTACGATAATGTAATGACGGTTTTCAAATAAGATTCTATAAATCATCTCTGGAGGAGTGACAACACGGAGAAAAAGTATAGTATTTCCAAAAATAATCCACTTATATTCAATCATGCATCTTATTATGGTAATGATAGATTCAATTTTATTTCTATGATTGATTCACTGAGGTCAACTATAAATTTTGTAGATTAAAATTCTGTTTATATTGTAAGTTATGATATCTGAAGACGTTTTTTTTTTCGGAATAATTTCATGGCTACGTTTTATTTTCTTTTAATTTATTATTTCAGCATTTGGCATCTAGTTCGTTTTAGTCGCCTTGATGCTAGAAAACCTGACCGGAAATCCCGATATCCACGTTCTGGTTTCTCCACTGTTGTTCTTTATGCATCTTGATGCATGGTTGCCCAGGAAATTGTGCGTCTTAACTTATCGGTCCTGGAAGACGTCCGGCGTCTGCACCCGGCAAAGATTGACCTTGTAGGGGAAAAATTCACTCAATATCATGACATAAACTTATCATACGCTTACTTACCATAATGTCAGTTTCCTGTGGGATCCTGCCAGGATCACGTGAAAGTACGTCGAGACCCACGTCGATTTCGCGAGCAGCCAGAGTAGGTGTACCTTTCCCAAATCCAGGAACTGTCGGTCTACTACACGATCGCTACCAGGAACTGGTAGAGGAAAATGTTTCCCCATCGCCGGAGAGCGCTTTACCACCGATGTCAGGAACTGCCGTCTGAGCCCTAAAAACAGCTATACGATCGCTTCAGGAAACACGTACTGGCCCCTTACCTAAGATTTTTGTGTTTGTTTTTGCTGATGAACACCATAGTATTCAAGTAACACACAATCTATCGTAACAATATAGTTTAATTTACTATATTTATAGTTCAATACCTAGAAACAATCATTCATTTGGAGTTGAATCTTTCATATTTACAATTGAATCAATTATAGCACTACAGTTGATTCTATTATAATTATAGTTGAATGCCTTAAATAAATTATACAATTGTAGTTGAATCAGTCATATTAACATTTGAATCAATTATTACAATCATTACAGTAGAATCCAATATATTCATAGTTGATTGCGTAAAGTCAATCATCAGTTTGCAGTTGAGTCTATTATATTTATAGTTGGAAGCTAAAAAATCAACTACGCGTTGATGATTGGTATAACCAGCTGAAATAATTAGAACAACTGTGGTCTTTTTTCTCAGTGAACTTTTATTATCTGAATTTTCATAAAATTTAACAAATTAAAGTGTTTAATCTTACTAACATTGAAAATGCCAATGTTTTAATTATTGAACGTTAAATCTTGCAGTGCTCGTTTCGTAAAGAAATGCATGTAACTACCAATTATTGAACAAACAACGATTGGTGCTAAGAAATTGAAACAAGGTTGCTAGCTCAACCAAAATCGCTCCTGTAATGCATTCTATCAAACGGAATACCCCTCAATGTATACAATGATTCCCAATGTTAACGGGTTCAATAATTTGAACACTACCTGTTCAATAAGTGAATCATCGTGATCAATGATTGAGTCAAACACAATTTTGAATAAAAAGGCTTAATTGATGGTTTTAAAATATTTTTCAGTGAAAAAGTCATATTGATTCGAAGCTGTGGAACAGGTTTAAGCTACACTATCAAAATTGTATCCAAAAAATCTTCACTTATTTTTTATGGTCACAAATTCACTGAATCCTAAACATGGTGTTCCTACCGTTCCTCCAAAGTATAAAAGTATAAAATATATATTACCGCAGTATCATAATCCATTATTCATGGTAATTTTACTATTTAAATGAAGCTCCTCATGCATAATAAATTGTATACTAAACACATACTAGTTTCATCATTAAACATACAAATTTTACTACGCACTTTGGTATTACAATTTCAAGAACAAAACATTTTTGACTCAGAAATATGGTTGTGTGTTGTTCATTTGAACCATGAATTTAGTTATTTCAATACGTTTTTTTTAGTGTAAGTAGCGCAAACCGGAAAATTATCTATATTCAAAATTATCTAGGGTTGTAACCATGAACTTTTCCGTTCTCTAGCCGGAATTTGGAGCTAAAACGATATTTCCTGTTGATGTTTTGGCCTTTCAAAGTTGAACATTTTTCGAGTGGGTGACAATTGGCGACGGCCGTGTTAAATATACCGTCAACTGGGGTTAACATGCAACAGTTTTTAATTTCAATGTTTCTAAAAAAAATTATGATCACAGTTAATCCCACATCACGTTGGTGTAGTTAGAAAAACTATTGGTTTGTTTATTTATTTTAAATTTTCTAAAAACATGCGATTTTCACCATCCTTAAGCCTAGTCCACACTAGGAGACGGTTCGTCTTGAGACAGTCTCAGCGTCTCCCATTTTCTTCGGGAGACACTGAGACCGTCTCAGGTTTCCAAGAACAACAACAGACAACAAAGTCCGTCTCGTAACAAAAATCGCAGTTCATGTTGTGGACTAGGCTTTAGAAAATGGGCTAACTTGCAAAAAACTTTGTTTTTAATGAAAAATCTTATGAACATGTATGAAAATTTATAGTTTTTAATATATTTGCGATGCTTTAAAGACAATTACGCATGAGAACACAAATTGCAGTAATTTTTGGGACTGTAAAAACTAATTTTCACATTTTTTCTGAAAATAAGGATGCTACATACATTTAGGGATTAAACAATACTACGAAAAATTCTACAAGCTGAAATCATAAAAATAAATGTTTGGATGAATGAAATTCCAATGTATACAAACGCGTGATTTATTTTCCATTGCATTGCATTTGCATATTGCATTTTGTTGCGATTTACCCCAGACACCTAACTGAACTAAAAAAAAAAGATTGTGTTAACAGATTATAACCGCTGGTTTATGATTTTTAATTTAATGATTAAAAAGGAAGAATTTCAAATGAAAGTAATGAAAATTATAGACGAATAGATTAGATAAGAAGCATGAAAGGTGTTGAAAATCAGCCAAGAGCGTGATTTGAGAAAACTTCTTGCTTTCATCATTAAGGTACATTTGATCCTTTAACAAAATATCTTACAATATCTTGGGGTTTTTTTTCATATAAGGGATAGTCAAAAAGCATTTTCAAAGTTTTTTAGTTTATTTATTCAATGCAAAAAAAAAAGAAATCATGACAATAAAAAAAAAGGTTTGATGAAAGTTTTTATTGAAAAGATTAAAGGATTTCAAATCTTACGACGAGTTTTTGATATTGTTCCTTTTGTTTGGTGTTGTTTTTCTTTTTTAATTTTAAGGTTTATTCCAATTTCTCTTGGAACTTGAGTTTCTCCACGCTTTCTTCCTCTTCTTGTTGTTTTTCTTGGTGAAGCTTTTGGGAATGGAAGCACATCTTCAGGGGATTTTATTTTTGAGGAGCTACCAGCAGCTGGGACCTGAGGTGAAGTTTGAACTCCAATTGAATGACTGCTTTTTGTTGGCTTGTTACTGCAAACAGTTTGAGTTTTCATGTAATATTTCGAAGATGATTCCGTAGCTTCTGGATCTGGTCTTTCCGTAACGTAAGAGCTAAGAAAGTCATCGTCAGTAAAAATATCCGAGTTGAAGAGATGAATTCCTGTTGTTTGAAATCCATTGAGTATGTTCTTTGTAGTAAATGCTGGGATAAAAGCTGCCTTAAAACATTCTCCCTCAAACCTCATAGATAGTCATAGTTTTCCCAGGATGCTGGGACATTCACTAATCACAAGCTCGATAATAGAATGCTTTTACCGGACAAAAGACCGTTCTGTTCAAAGGCTGTAGCTTGTGAGATGTATGCGGGGGAATTGTCAACAGATGTATGCCGTTAGACTTAGCAAAACTCAAAACATCAAGACTTCTGTGACTGTCATGGTTATCTATAACCATGAGGCATGGCATCTGGATGGAACATTTAAAATATCTCACGAAATGTTCCAAAAGTTTTACACAATCTTCTGCAATCATCCATCCAGAAGGACGAGTGCTAGCAGCAGTTCCAGGGAAACAGTTATTCAGCATCCTATCCTGCCGGTTTTTACGTGGGAAGATCATGAAGGGGGTATGAAACCAAAAGCTGCATTAATAGCACAACATGCTATTACCAGCTCACCTCGTTTACCTGACGTTACCTTACTTACTTGTTTGCATCCTTTACCAGCGACTATCTTTTTGGGGTTATGAACAGTTGTTATTCCTGTTTCATCCAGGTTCTAAATATCACTCGGTCCAAAATTATGCCGGTCCTTTCTAGATCGTAAATTTTCGAAGAACATTCCAACATTGAGCCTGTTGAAGTTAGTAGCCCGACTTAAACTTGTGGCCTGAGATATTCGGAGGGTTCGGAGCGACAATCTTTCTCTACGCAGCATGAACCCATAATACCATTCGTATGAAGCCAAATTTTTGTACCACTTTTTCACAATCGATTTTCCATTAGCAACTGCAAACTGGTAGGCAAGTTTCCGCACGCAAATAGAAGTGAGACCATGATTCAACTTACTTGCTTCAAGCACATATTCCTCCTCATCCGTGAATGCTCTACTAAAGCCCATACTCGGGATCGAACCGTATTACTTTTCCAGACAGCTTCTGCTTCCGTGCGTATCGCTTGAGGGATATAACCGGTAAACCGAACTGTTTTGCAATTGTTTTGATGTAAGCCATTCAAAACAGCGGTCACTGCGTTCTTCATTACGTTTTGATCAGAACGGATTCTTTTAACAGAACCATCCTTTGGCTTGTACTTACGGGGCAATCTGAAAGTGCGTTACGTTCCTTAGCATGAAAACAGGTAAATTCCACCTATTATTAATAACTCTTACCTGTTTAAACAGCGAAATCCACCAGAGAATCAAATTTTAATCCTTGAGCTCCGAAAACTGTTTGTTTTTGATTTGATTCGTAAACAACAGATGCAGGGATGCCAATAACGTTGAAAAGTATGCAGAATGAAATTCAAATGCATACAAAAATCCCTTTTTTGATAAATATAAACTGGCAGCAATCACAAGCATCACGTAATGTTTGTTAGGTTGAATAATTGATATGTCCCCAGAAAACCAGAAGTCGTATATTATTCTACAGATTATATCGTATGAATGTTATTTAAACTCATTCTAGTATATCTGCACCTACAATGTGCGGACCATGCATATCCTTTATCGTATTTTAATACATTACATGTTTTTATTACGACAATTCGTATATATGCACCTACAATGTGCGTCCCAAGCATATTCTTTATCGTATTTTAATACATTGCATGATTTTATTACGACAAAACAATCCAAATCAAGAATATGTGTGCTAATGTACCTATATGGCCAGGTTGGCTCAAAAATCCAATAGAGATTCGAGATAAGTCAAATCTGGCCGGAATGTCCAGATTTTGTTTAAACCCGAATTTTGCTCGTGTTAATTAAGATTTTTTGCTAAATAAAATTAAAAACTCAAATTTCTCTGAATTTTTTTTTATATATTGTGTTTAATAACGATTTAAAAAAAAAAATACAAAACGAGCATAAATTTTGCCCTATCTTTAAATTGGTTTTTTTTCTTCAAAAATCGTCCTGAATGCCTGACCGTGTGGAAACGCGTGGCTGAACGTATGGTATGCTTTCATCTTGTTGAATATCATCTTGTTTTTAACAACTATTTTAAAGATATCTTGCTCAAATTCGATCTTCATCTAATTCGATATCAAATAAGCAATTTCAATTTGGTAGGTACCTGTTTCGACATATTTTTCCCAGTTATCACAGGAACACAATTTATTTGGTGATAAACGCCCTAGAAGCGACAAGTCATCTGATGTCTTATCCTGTCAGTTATTGGTGTCATTTTAAAAAGACCCCTATATGAAAAAAAATCATCTTATTGAAAGTAATCGACTCAAAAACATGAGGGGCATAAATATGGAAGAGATAGAAGGAAATTGAAATAATCGCTTTTGTTATTTCATTAAAAACTTATCTAATAGAATATTTGACCGAGTATTCGTTTATCCGAATAGTTTAAAAGGTCAATATTCGGTATTCGGCCGTTCACCGAATACCACTATTCGGTACATCTCTAGTTCAGATGATATTAAAATGGTGTTTTCCATAGCAACTGCCGGCCAACCAAGATTCTGCTAGCCTCAGTGCATAAATTAATGCGTTTACAGTACCAGTATTATTTATTTATGCTACATGAGCAGAATATGTGGTGTCCTGAAAAATCCTGAATTTTTCTTCATGTTGTCCTGATTTTTCGCAAAACCACCTGGCATCCCTGATTGCTGAAACTATAAAAGTCGTGGTTTAAAACCAAGATTTAGGCCAAGACTAAAATATTTTTTGAGCACGATTTTTAATACTTGTTTCAAAATAATAAAACATATTGTAAAATAAGTACAACACAATAAAAATATTTGTGAAATTTAAATTATCTTAAATGTTTCACCCTAAAACGACTCAGCTGGGTTAAACCGTCTTCAACTTTCACAAAAATCCGAGCCACAAAATTCTACACAATTCTTTCGTAAATAATATCCATAAAAAATTTTACTCGCAAAGAAATTAAAAAAGTCTGTAAACGATAACAACAACAAAATTTATTTGAAAAACTAATAACATCAATCTAAGCTAAATTTGGATCAGGATGGCTCCGCTAAGTAAAATGTGGGCAGATATTGTGGCGGAATATTGCCGAATATAGGGGAACATGCCCTATTATGCGCCACCTAAGCGAATCGCTGATTTTCTAAGTATTCCACGTACAAATTGTGTTAAAAATGGGTGTAATCGTTGAAGAAAAGTGTTTTCTACAAATTCCTATGATTTTTCATTACTCAAATTGCAATAATTTCTTTAAAAACATGATTTTTAAAAACCATATTCAAAGCCACAGAACAAAACTGTGTTGTTTTCAATGAAAATTGGCCTTTTTGAAAAATTAATGCTATTTTCAGCCTACTACGATTGGCGCGTTATAAAGAGCGCATGGGCCGTAATAGAACATACACATAAAAAGCATACCTTAGCGAGTTCAGTATGATTTTTTAGCATAAAATCATAGTTTAGATTCTCCTCTATCGATCTGTCAGAAAATATTGTCTTATTTGTTTTTCTCTACTTGATGACACCTTATTGAAAGTGTTTTAAAATTTAGATCGAAATGAAGAAAAACCTAAATTGTGAAATTATCACGACACAGGGGCATTTTAAGGAAAAATTCATACTTGCCATGACCAATCACAGCATTTAAAACAAATTGGTAATATTTTGCAGGCTTAAAATGTTTCAGATTCTTCAAAACAAGAGTGGCGCGTATTAGCCACATGGGGCGTTATATGAACTTTTCCCCTACTTTCTTCAGTGGTGCTGCTGGCACGTGCGAGCAAAGGAGATAAGGCGTTAACGGCCAGAAACATTCCTACCTATTGATTGGTAGACATTCAAGATGCGAAGCTAAGCTAGTTTTTTGACTTGCTTAATTCAAGAGTATACTTACGGCGACGACGCAAAGAACAAATATTTTTGCCATTTTGGGCGGTTTGTGCGCTGGAAGCACAACCCTACTGCTGGTTGATGCTTACCCAAGGCCACTTTTATCCAAGAGGCCACAACAGTGTCGAATTGGAGGACATTTTTTTTGTGGATTCCAATCAGCTGTAAATGTGCAAAATATTTACTCAGTTTACTCAAAATTCACTGACGTCAATTTTGCAACCAGCTCGACACTCATTGTAAGAGCGTGTTTCTAGACAACAATTTCGTTCTTTCATTAAAGATCATTAAACTCAATGCAATCATTCTGTTGTTTATTTCCCGAAGTTTCGATGCGAGAATTGGTTTTTTTTTCTAATATCAACCGTTTCTGAATCGTCACTGAAAACAAAGGATTGTAAACAAAATTTGAATTCGATGCATTCAACAGTCTTGACAAAATTTACGTCACACACAACATTCTGTTAGTGAAGTCTGTGTGACCAATTCCAACAATCCTTCAATTAGAAGTCTTCGCAGCCTCGAGTATAAAAGTGGCCTTGGATACACATAATTTCATCAGTTCAGATCTTTCCGTTTTCTGTACAAACATCATTCAAAATGGCAAAACTGTTCGTGCTTTGTATCGTCGCCGTAAGTATCTATATCCCTGAAGCAATTTGAACGCCTCCAAACTAACTTTTAAACTTTCAACAGGTGGGAATGTTTCTGGCGATTGAGGCCCATCCTCAGTGGTGGTCTCCATTCGGTTCTTACGGTGGATATTGCGGAGGTTATCAACAGCCTCCTCCACCACCTCCAGCCCCAGCACCAGCACCAGCCCCATTGCCATTGCCGACGCTGCCGCCTTTGAACACAACTGCTCTCGCTAATGTAACCGCAGCCATTTCAACCCAATTCCCGGTCCTTGGGGCCATTCTTACCCAGTTGTTGGCTGGATAAATGCATGATTGATTTAGATTGTTGTCTTGTTGAATAAATTTTGTTTTAAATGCTTACTTCTGAGTGTAATTGTAATGTGTTCAATTCTCGATTCCGTTTTTTTTTCAAGTTACAAGACATTTGAAGCCATATCGTACGCTATCAGAAAATATCTAGCGCATGAATAAAACAAGAGTGTTCAAATCCCAGAAAAACAAAAAAAAAACAGAAAATTTCTCAGAACTTGAAATACTACTATACAATCATAAAGTTATCCCCTTACTAAGTTGGACGCTGAAAATGGACGGGCGAATAGAAACTGTCAGGAAGAAAGTACCAAGTTTCGAGTGATTCTGTCCAAGCAACATCGGATGACCGATCTCTTGATCGACCAATACCTCAGTTGCTGGGGGTTAAGAAATTCGCTCAAATTCTCAAGATGGCACCATTCCTTGCAGCTGATAGAAACCCTCATCGTTATTTTGATCTTCCAAGAAGCTTTGATTTTGAGTTAATAATGCCAAGCGATTCTTCATATTTCAAACTATATTTGATACTGCTTTGCTACAGTTTCCAAAAATAAATGAAACTTTTGGAAATTGTTTTTATTTCTTTTTTTTGTAGGCCTCACTTCAAATCAAATTTCAACATAATTCAAAAGCAACAACTTTAAAATGAGAGCAGCATCTGGAGTTTCGAATTGCAGTACAAAGATGATTTAATCTTATTTCCTGGAACTTGATCTCTAAATTAGCTATCCAAGATCCGAAATTTTGACTCTGTTTTTAGAAGCTTTAAATTGATTTTTTAATTATGTCAAAATGTTTGTTTTGATGGTATGAAATCATCACTCTTGCCCCCTTCCAATGCGGAAAGGCCCCACGAACTACTATAGATATATTTTAAGTATCTAAATAACATCACATTTCACTCCGTTTGTCTGAGTTTTCAAGATTAAAGCTAGGGTCACAAATTACAACCACTTTTACGTAATATACTCTATATTTCATTATGAGAACTGCAACTGCTGAAAGGAAGTAGGGATCTCATTGTTTCGCAATCAAAGATCCTCCCATATCAAATTAGGTTCCACTGGTGTTAAAGAAATACAACAATATTTATATGGAACGACCTCCGTCCCTCCCCTTTCCACACTGGATGGCAGAAGGTTCTTTAACATTCATAATAACATATCTCGTACTCATATACCATCTCATGTCAAATTTGATTTTATTTGCCTTATTACATCTCATACCAACCAAATTGTATTGAGGACCTCTGCCCACTTCCTATGTACTCCCTGGAAGATGGATGGTATTTCAAATAGTCATAGAATCCTTTATTGTACCCTAAAAATTTCCCATGTTATATTTGGATCTATTTGTTAGATAATTTCTTGGTTTATGCAAAACAATTGCTCCCCTCTTACCTAACTTCATACCCAATTGATGGAAAAAGAAGTCTCAAAAAAAAATAAAACTATTTCTCGTATCCAAAAGTTCATCCCTTGCCAAATTTGGTTCCATTTGCTCGATTAGTTCTCGAGTTATGGAGTACCCCCCCCCCCTTTCTTGAAGTTTTTTAACTGCAAGAACAGAGGGAAATCATAGAAACATTTCTCGTATTCCAAAACCTACAACCTTGTCAATTTTGGTGCCATTTACTTCATTAGTTTTCCAGTTCATCTGAAAATGGTATGGGAGCCTTCTTCTCCTTTCTATCTCTCCAAATATTCATAGGACCATTTCTCGTACCCAAATACCCTTCCAAGCCAAATTTGGTTCCATTTCATCCATCACAATTCTCAAGTTATGCAATAAAAATGGCGTGGAAGCCCCTCACCACCCTTTCTAATTCTCCACTGGAAGAAGGAAGGGGTCAGAAATAATCATACAAACATTTGTAGTATTGTAATACCCTACCATGCCAAATTTGTTTCTATTAGCTTGATTAGTTCATGAGTTTTGTAAAAATGCGTAAGGTAGCCCCCTCCCCCTTCCTATCTCCTCACTGAAGAAGAGGTACTAAATATTCATATACCGTATTTTTTTTTCACCTGGAGGCAATCCAGAGGCAACCTAGGTTCGCTCTAACTGCTGTCATCGTGCTCATTTATTGCTCTAGAGGCAACCTAGGTTCGCTCGAAAAACGGAAAGAGTCGCCCTGAGAATAAAGTTAGTTTTGCGAGAAGTTCACCTACTCACAATACTCTCAACGTTGTTGTCAAAACATTAAACAGCTGTTTTTGTCTGAAAGCGAAACAGTTGAAATAATGAACGGGAAAATGATTATTGCCGCGATTTTGAACCTCTCAGCCAAGCAAAATCGTACTATCTGCTGTCCAGTGCAATCCGGACACGAAAAAAGGCAATCCGGATGTGAAGAACCGAGTGAAGAAATCCACACATTCCTTGGACCCAAATACCCGCCCATGCCAAATTTGGTTTCATTTGCTTTATCGTTCTCGAGTTATGCAAACATTTGTCTTTACTTTGAGAGACCCCCTTCCCTTTTTAGTGAAAGGGAGGGGTCTCAAACTATAAGAGGAACCTTCTCAGGCCTCAAAAGCATCCACCTACTAGGTTTCAAGAAAATCGGTTCAGTAGTTTCCGAGTCTATAGGGAATAGACAGACGAACAGAATTTTTTTTATTAGTATAGATTTTTTTCATATGTTTGGATTTTAAAAAAAAATCATATTTTTGACATACATATGGAAAATAACCAAACACAGCATCTTCAAATGGTGTTTTCACGAAATTAGAAAGGAAATTTAGCGGGAAACAATTATTAGCGCCTTTCCCTACAAGTTTGATGCATTTGATGTCTTCAAAACTTTTACAACAATTAAAGGCGGCTGTTTTGATTGTAAAAATATTTGGGTGGTTAAAAAGGTTTCTGAGTTCCAAAAATAATTTGCTAATTGTGATAAGATAGAGGCCTATGTTATTCTTCTATATTGTAGAACTTAATATTTCATCAAACTTTGTAAAAGAAACCATACATCTATATCTTAAACTGAACGTTTTATGACAACTTGTTTTCATGAAGTTAGGATGGTCCTTTAAAAATCAGTTTTTTCTTGATATCTTTTCATGGTGATATTTTAACAAAATCATTTATTCAGCAACATTTTAGATAATTATAATGCGCATCTTTTGTTGAAAACGGATAACTAGAATTTGTTTTGTTTTTAAGTTATGAGGCAGTATGTGTTGAAAAATGACCCTTTTAGACCTTCAATAACTCCAAATGGAGCAAATCGAAAATTTTATCGTTGATTGCATTTGAAAGTTTTTGATTAATGTGTTTAATCGTAGTATGAATAATACTAAAAATCGTCAAAATCTCTATACAAAAAGGGAGAATTCGTACATTTGTTCTCAAAGAACTCAGAAACACAGGCTCGATTGATGTGAAATTTGGCATGGAGTACTTTTTACAGTAAATAATGATATCTGTTTTGAGTCGGTCGCACTCAAGGGAGGGAGGGCTCCCATACAAAATAATCGTTAAATACGATACAAAGCGGTTAAATTCAATCTATTGACAAGTGAATCTCATCAAATGTTGGGAAAATGCTTACATTGACTTTTTCATATAATTTTTAGTACAGAAAGGCTCCTCCTGTTAAAGAGACTTGTGGAACCAAGTCTGCATATAAGTTGTGTGCCAATTTATAAATTCTCCAAACGAAATTTTCCGCAGAACAACATTGTAACTTCGTATATTATTAAACAAAAAGTTATTAGCTGTTGAATACGGGCAGGCCTTTTGGCATTGAAAAAGAATAAATTCAATTGACATCACTGCTGGGTGCCTTTGCGAGGCATTGCATGACTACTTTTCATGCAATACTTCGCAAGGCATCAGCAGTGAGGTCGATTGAATTTATTGTTTTTCAATGCCAAAAGATTCAATCAGCTAATAACTTTTTTGCCCAATATGATACGAAGTTATGGCCTTGGACAAAATGGTTCAACGAAAAATTTCCTTTAGTGAATTTATAAATTGACACAACACCCATTAGCAGACTCGGTTCCACAAATGAAACAAAAATATTGTTGATTTTCAGTTCAAATTATTCAATTTACCCATACAAACCTAAAAAAATTAAATTCACTCATGTAAACGTAACTTAAAAATTCTGCAAAAAACCATGGATGAGTTTTGAACCTTAAACGAAACTTTTAAGTTCCCAGGGTTTGAGAAATTCACTCAGTCAACTCATTCTAGGACTACAATGGATTTTCCAAAAAATTGTGCAATTTTTTTCCATTCTTTAAAGATCCATGTTCATTGTTTACAAAATACAGTCGATTTGAGGAATGCCATAAATACATACGTAAAGCTGACAAAATTTCCGACACATGGGACCCAAGAACTTCCAAATCCGTCCACCAGGAGCGCCACATCATATTGTGGCAACACTTTGTTCCAATTCTAAATGAAGCAAGCTTTGTAAACACCAGTGATTGAAATCCTCACCAATTTTCTCATCAGGGGCATTCAAAATACCCAAAATACACGCTCTGAGGCCTCGCATAGCAATACAGGAGCACATCCCGGCAATGTTATACAAACCGTATGGAGCACATCTTTCAGATTTTCCCTTTTTCCCCTTTTTTGACAGATTTAACCTTTTTCTTCAGATTTGAGCTTTCATATCCTATACTCTCAAGGCAAAAAAGCTTCAATCTGAGGAAATAAAGCTTAAAAACGAGATTCACCAACACTTAGTTAAAAGATGTTTGTCACACGATACATAGACAAATCCTGTATCGTTTCCGGGACCTGTTTGTATAACATTGCCGGGATGTGCGTTAAACATAGGCACCAAAACGCTATTTCGATGTGTTATAAAATAAATTATAAATTTTCTAACTATTATAATGGAAAAGGTTTTATGTTTTCAGTATACCACTGCAAAATTTCGACATGACTATGGTGTAGTTTGATATATCTTTTTAGAAAACTTTTGGCTCACCAATCATTAGGGCTAAACCAGATCCCTGCAACGTTACACGATTTGTCTAAGTATCGTGTGACCAACATCTTTTAAATATGTGCTCGTGAATCTCGTTTTTAAGCTTTTTTCCCTCAGATTTAAGCTTTTTTTACCTTGAGAGCATAGGAGACGAAAGCTTAAATCTGAGGAAAAAAGATTAAATCTGACAAAAAGAGGGGAAAAAAGGGGAAATCTGAGAGATGTGCCCCACACGGTTTGAATAACATTGCCAGGCAGTGTGTTTAACATGACATGATTTATTTTATTTTTGAATTAGCCCAACAATTTAGTATGGAAATTCGTTTGGGAAAAGTTATTTTTACATTTTGAATCATCTAAAAAATTTAGATGATCTAAATTAAGCCTTGATGCTTGAACCAATTTTTGTTTATGCTGAATCAGGCTGCCTCTAAAACGGCAGCTGCGATTTTTTTTGTTTCAATGCTCTGAGTCTAGCGCACGTGCAGCTTGTTGCATAATCACCAATTGTCTCTCGTAGGGCTCTGCGGCTACCACCATTTGGAAATAAATACTCATCCGCCTCATCGATTTCATTCAAAGAGAGTGTCCTTCAGCCACAATCGAATTGCACTTTCACTTTGAGTAAGGTATGCATTTGAGCTTTGTCACCGTTATTTTGTTTTTTTTTTGCCTTTGTTTCACTGTCACACCCGTAGGTCCTTATCCGTGTCCACCATCGATCCGACATGTGCTCTCCTAGCAATAGAAATTGGTACAAAATCAGAGAAAATGATATGCGGGATCTAGAAATTCCAACCCCGTAGCAGCGTTTCAACGAACGGTTGTTCCCAAAAATGTTTCTGAATGTAAGGGATACAAACATGTATGCTAGAGCACTCAAATGTTCGAGGGAAGCAAAAATTGGTAATCGAAATCCCCCTTTCGATTGCATTGCATCAAACAGATCTCGAAGCTAGAAATGTGGGATGTATTCTTAAGTGTGCATTCGATTAAGAAGAAGTGTTGAGAGGTGTGCTGTAAACCATATTGAATGGATATTTACAACAACCGTTGCTCCCGAAAAGTTGTTTTACTTTCCCTTAATTGCACTACAATACGGTGAATTTCGTCTTCCTTTTTTGGGATGAGCTTGAGAGCTGTGAGGTTGAAAGTGAATTTACATTTTACGATGTCTTTTACAGCCCACGTGGGAAACATGAATCTCCTTGCTAGCGAGACCTTTTTCGACTGAGGAGGATGTTGATATCTTTCGATTCAAAGTGCTATAATTACTTCCGCCCTGGTTGCGCTCAATGAACATCTGAAAGTGGTGTAATGTAGATTAAATTAGAATCTATTCAGTGCATAATTTCATCAGTTAGAATGCTATGAGTTCCTATCATTTAGAAACGATGCTTGGGAAAACAGAAAAAAATGTAATTGAAAAAGTTTAAACATCAAAAATCAATATTTATTATGTTAAAAATTAATAGATTCAAACTAACAAATCACTCAGTTTCGCTTTCAATTTTTGATATGTAATCAACAGTTTGCGTTTGAACGATAATTGCAAAACATTTTCACGATGCATTTCGGGTGCATAATCAATTGAATATCGCAGCAATATCAAACAGTTAATATGTACGAACCCTTTGAAATCAGAAACATAATTGACCGTCTCATAAATTTCCCATGTAAGAATATTCGTCCCAATCCGTTGCATAGCTACGCAATAATGTGAAATGCTGAAATATTAGACTGAGTCACTTTGTGGTCAATTTTTGAATTACTCAAACCCTGGGTTTTTAATTGGTTTTTAATTGGTTCAAACAATGTTTCTTTTTGCAGAATTTTAGAAAGTAAGTTTTAACTTTTATGTTTGTCTGGAAAAATTTAATATTTTGAGCTGGAACATCAATATCATTATTTATTCTTCTCTGGAACCGAGCTTGCTAATGGGTTTTGTGCTAATTAATGAATTCATCAAGAAAATTTTCCGCTGATAAACTTTGTCGAGGACCGTGTCATCAAACTGTTTCAGGCAAAAAAGTTGTAAGCTGTTGAATAGAGGTATGCCTTTTGGCATTGAAAAACAATCAATGCAACTGCAATCACTGCTGATGCCTAGCGAGGTGTTGCATGACTACTTTTCAAGCAATACTTCGCTATTAGGATATATTGACAGTTCTACACGAACACCACCTTAGCAGGAGGCCTCAGCCCTAACCTCAAACCATGGGAGAACACAATCGATTTTTGAGAAGGGCGCACGATAAACGCGATTTTTCGGTACTAATATCGATAAATTAGCCCTGTGGAAAAGCGTTCGTGTTTTGCTTTTTTTGGGTGTTCATGGCTGCCAAGTGCATTGATATTTGGAAAATGATTATTTTTTTAATTGCATTGTTATTGAAAAACCTTTTCATGAGTACTTAGAATTTGCAACTTCCCGTAGATTTCTATTTGAATGTGAAATTAAACGCACCATTTATTTGAACGAAATGAAAACTTACTTTATCATACACTTAAACGATGTAGCGAATTATGTGAATATGTTTAAAATAATCAGAGCATGTAGGCGATTTTTTTCAAAGTCAACATAGACGGGGCATTGATTAATTTACATGTTTGTAACAGTGAATGATTTTGCATTCGTTTAAAATTTAGAAACAATTCTTTTTTAATCTACCAAGCAGTACATGAAAATATATTTCAGATGTTTTGAATTCACTTTGAAAATTCATTAACAAAAAATGACTTATCTTCATCCATTTAGGGACGCCCCGTAATGAATTGAAACGTTTAGTAGGTGATAGTTAAACAATTTATTAAATTCAGAAATGTTATAATTAGTTTTAAACGAGCAAACGTTGATTTTAGTAACGAACCTAGCATCACTGGTGAGGCCACCAGCAAATCAAAATTTGAGGTTATGGCTGAGGCCAATTTTTCGCCAATACTATCGTCCGTATATAGCCTTATAGGCATCAGCAGTGATGTCAGTTGAATTGAATTTTTGTCAATGCCAAAAGACATACTCCTATTAAATAGCTCATAACTTTTTTGCCTGATAAAGTACAAAGTTACAGCCTTTAACAAAGTTGTTCAGCAGAAAAAATCCTCTAAAGAATTCATAAATTGGCACAAAACTCATTATCAAACTCGGTTCCAGAAAAGAGTCAAATCTGACCGGGATGGCAAACATTTTTAAAACTTCCAGGATTTAACCTGAGTTTGTTAAGATTATTTTCTAAATCAAATAAAAAACCCAAATTTATCTTTGAAAATGTTTAGACTTTGCGTTCAAGACGATTTTTTTAAAATTCACAAAAAATCCGTTTAATTCTTGGATACGATTTTTACACTGCTGGTGTGATTCGATGAAAACCTAAAATTTCAAGTAATTTGCTTTCTTTTTCCTCTCGTATGTTTGAGAATAAAATTTTATTCCTAAAATCTCCTGAAATCCTGAAATTCCTGAAACTTTCAAACTATTCCATTGTATAATAACATAAATATTGCATAAATGTTGGTCCAAAATTCCATACCTTAAATCGATTGCTTAAATCTGAAAACTCACTCTTGCAAGTTTTCATCTCAATCTGATGAATAATAAGGCCAATATCGATTGAACAGTATTTCTGTTGTCGACCCCTTCAAAAAAAGTTATATGAAAATCTGGAAACATTATTGTACATTTCCACATTTTTTGTTGGTCTTAATGTGCACTCATGCTAAATTTCATCTCTCTAGCTCTCGAATCGATAGAGACTATTGAAGAAAAAGAATCAAACAACAGAATCTTCTTTCAACCAGCGAGCCCATACTCGAATGAATTGATCCGCAAAAGCTTTTACTAAATTTACTTTTAAAGTTGTTTTGAAAGAGTTCTGAATGCTCTGTTAAAACTACAATAAAAAAAACAAACTTTGAATTTTGTTTCTATCTCTCTTTTGCATATTTTATAATGGCGTTCGAAGCTTGATTTTAAAATCGCAATAAAACTTAAAGACAGTTCTCGATTAAAATGTCAAAACAGGACACGCTAAGGTTAGATTGCATAACTTGAATTGGAATTCCTATTTTTGCATATTTTTGATAAATCAGATAAAAGGGGCCAATTAGTAAGAGACCAAATTTGTTGCTTGGTGCCAACATTTATTCAAGATGGCGGATTCCACTTTTCTTTTTAAAGCTGTAAGTTACAAAATCTCATAAAACATCATAATATGGGTATCAGGTGAAAGGGCTAAGCGAGTTGAAACCAAATATCGTTGTACGACGCAATCTTGAAATCCAAGAAGGTGGCTTCAGATCAACTTGTAAATACTACTGTAAATATCAATCCATTCAGAACAAATTTCGAATTTCGACCTGAAATTAGATTTTCTGGCATGTACCAAAAAGTTTCATATGCGTAGCTTGTCTCTGAATCGAACGTACCTCAATAGTTTCAGAGTTATAGAACTATGCAAATGTCACGCTAAATAGGCGGTTCGATTTCAGGATCTCGCGTTTTAAAAGAGCAAGGAACATACTTTTTTCGAAAAATGGATGAACTTCGGAGGTACGTCAGATTTCAATGACAAATTTTTATCTAACTTTGAAATACTTAGTACTATGAACACTAGCTGACCCGGTAAACTTCGTTTTACCTTTTAATAAATAAATCGTAATAAATGTTTTATTTCATCTACATGTCCTTTACTTCATCATGCTCGCGAATCGCTTTTTATGAAAATCGTAACAAACATTTAAAGTTGATTTTGTATGGGGACCCCCCTTCCATAAAAAGTGAGATTCTTGAAACTATTATACAAACCATCTCTGACCCGAAAAACCCTCGGATACCAAATTTAACTTCATTTCGACCGTCCGTTTATACGTGATGGTGTTACAAAAAAAACACCTCCATTTTTATATATAAGATGTGAAGAAGAGATAATTTTGTATGGGAACCCCCCTTCCATAAAAAAGTGAGATTCTTGAAACCATTAAACAAACCATCTCTGACTTCAAAATCCCTTGGATACCAAATTTTACTTCATTCCGACCGACCGTTTGTACGTGATGGTGTTACAAAGAAAACGCCTCCATTTTTATATATAAGATTTTCCTGTGACTTGATGTACTTGAACAAACATCATATTTGAGTTGCTCGAAGAATTTGAGAGCGATTTGATGCATTATATGTTATACTTAGTGTACTTAGTAGTATAACTATGTATGACAAATTTCAATATTTATAAAAAACTAGCTGACCCGTTGTGCTTTGCTACACCTTCCGGAAATAAATGTAGTTTGTAAAAATTTATTAAAATTTAGATTCTAGAGAGCATTTTTTTTAAATCAAACCTCATCATACTTCAGAACCAACAACTTTGAAATGAGAGCTGCAGCTGCAGTTCTGAATAGCAATTCAAAGATGGTATATATTATTTACTGAAACTTGATCTCTAAATTCGTTTTTCAAGATCTGAAATTTGTACTCTGTACCCAAAACAACCTTTTTAAATATATTAAAATCCCTCGAGAAAAAAAAAAAAAAAAAAAAAAACTTTTTAAATATGGTCCCTTCTTTGAAAATCTCGTTATCTTAAATTTACATGGGAGCTCTCCCATCTTTTTCAATTTTGTCCCCCACTGCTTGAAGAAGGTAGGCAAATTAAACCGGCTCGATACCCAAACAGCACTTATCATGGTAATGAAAAATATATTTAATCAGTTATGTATTAAATACAGTGCAAATTTCTATTTTTTATATAAATTTACTACGGTAAACATAAAAATATTAAAAAAAAAATTCAGTTGCATCACTAAATAAGTTCTGAGCGTTTTTTTTATTTTCTCTTTGAAAGTCAAATATTCAAAAATGTAGGCAAAAACAAATTTTTAAGTTTACATTAGTCCCGTATATTGGGGCAAGTGTCAATGCAAAGCTTATTTACAGATGCGTCAGAGTAATGGCTTTAAAATGGATTTAATACCAATTCCTGTTTTTTGTTCTATCAAGTTTCACTGATATATCTGCAGTATTCCTGCAATATAAATTTATGTTTGTTACTCCACTTTTAACGAATGCTGTTCAAAGGGAATGACCTTCATTTACAAAGACATTTAAGAATTTTCAATATCCGCTACAGTTTCCACATTCGAAATACCCCTCTGGTCTTTCCAACATATTGAATCATTTTGAAGATGAATTTCTTAAAAGTTCGACGTTTGCCCTTGCCTCACCGTGTAAGTTGACAGAAGGGAATATTGTTTTTAACACCTTAAGGGTAAACTAAAAATTTCTCTTAAAAATTTTGCGTCCAGTTGAATATCAGTTCTAAAGTCTCGCTTTTCAAAAACGAAGCGGATCAAAAGTATCTTTTATGCAGCCATGTAACACAAAAACACTTTTCATGTTAAGGACGTACTTGAATTGGTATGTAAGCAAAAAGTACGATATTTTTTTCAGAATAATTTAAAATAAAAAGCTCCCATTTTCATTTCTAAATTCGTTTCAGTTGTGTATTTGGGCCGAAGTAACAATTTCTAGAAGAAAATATAATTTTTAATTTTTTTTAACAGAAAAAGTTAAACGTTTGAACATGTTCTAATGTTTCTTGAATGAAAAGTCGAATGCTACCTACATTAACACGAACTAAATATGGAAGTATTTTTGCAAATCTTTCAATTGGTTTTGATTCGATTGATTAAATACCAATCCGTGTCACATCTAGGCGTCATTTATTACCACGTACAATTAAGCAAGAAAAAAACACATCTAGGTTGCATATCGCCCCACGTGTTGGAGAAACAGGCGCCTTATTGTGAAATTTCCAGCAATCAATGAACAGTGTGCTTTGGTTACTATCCTCTTGCGACGACGTTTGCTCGCCCATGGAGACGAAAAACAAACCCCAGGTTGAGAAATACGCGCCAAAATATTCCTAATGATCAGTATGCTATGCCTGGGTTACTTTCCTTTTGCGACACTGGCTCGCGACGCCTCGACCATAGATACGGAAAACAAACCGCCTAAAGAAAAAAAAATCTCAAGAAAATGGATGTCATGACTTTAATTTGTTTCGAAAAACTACAAATTTTGTATGGAAGCCTCTCCTTCCTTAAGTCGGATAGAGTTTTGACTATTACAGAAACCATCCCCGGCCTCAAAAACCCTCAGATGCCAGTTTTGACGATGATCGGTTCAGTAGTTTCCGAGTCTATAGGGAACAGACAGACAGACAAACATTCATTTTTATATATATATACACCCAAAATTCAGCCTCTGTGCCAATGGCGTGTAGTCAATTTCATAGCATCATTGGTACAAGAAGATAACGCGACCGGCACTGATTCGATTTGCGCCCACCGGCATTAACCTCCCAGCGCAACCGAATTGCGTATGTCTGAATGAAACAAAATAAAAACGTTTTCGCGTCCCTCCCCATCGCATCACAAGCCGAAGAAGGATGGAAATAAATACCGGCCATCACCAGGCAGCCAGCGAACCGAGCACTGTGCGTGTGAATGTAGTAAAAGCAACAACAAAAACTTCCTTCTAATTCAATCAACCGGCAAACACGGCTAAGCTGTGCGTGTGTATGTAGCAAAAGCAACAACAAAAACATTCCTTCAATTTACCGGCAAACAACACCGGCCAGGCTGCCCGGCTTTAGCAGCTGTGTATATGTAGCGTGTGTATGTAATAGCAGGCAGTAAGCAAAGCACAGTTCTCATTCAATGGGTTTCCCGTTCCTTCACTCCCGTTCCCTTTCCCGTTTCCATCTTAAGACAAAGGAATGCATTGAAAGGAGGCCAAACGCCGGGAAGCCGCCGTTGTACGTTTTTTGTGATTGATCGGTAACAGAAAGCCTATGACAAATATACCTCGTCCTGCATGAAGCTCGAATAGTACACTGGTTAGAATGTCGGACTGGCAAGACGATACAAATGGTGATGTGAGTTCGATTCTCACTACAGCGCTGTGGTTTTAATTTTTATTTTCTTGTTTCTGGGATGAATTATCCAATAGGAAGGAAATCCCATAAAATGTTTTTCTTGTTTCGCTTGAATGTAGTGGTCATCATTTTGGTTGGGAGCCGAGTCCTTATGCCAGTTACGGTTTTTCAAACATACCGTCTTCGGCACAGTGCACATTTCAGCGCATTATCGGCACAGAGATTTGCTAAATAGACACTGGATTTTTGCAACCTCTTCTATGGGTGTAGATTGTTTCTGTAATTTTATGGCCTCCAAGGTACATCAGATGTGTTTCAGAACGAAGAAAATCGTTCAAGTTAAAAAGTTATTCAACATTTTATTTTTAACCACATAGAAATGAGTTTTAAGCAAAATTTCATACTAAGTACTCTTAACTATAACATATAAAGGATGATACGGTCAAAATTTGGTCAAGGAAAAACGCGTGTAAATCGGTGAAATCGTTTATTTAAAAAATCAAAATGAATTTCTTTTTCAAGTTTAACTAGTATAAAACTCAGGAAAAATATTCAGTTAGGCTTTCGCATTTCCAAACCCGAATTGCCGGGCCTTACGCTTAACCTCTGCCATAAGATTTTGTACAGCCACCTTGTCCACCTTCTTCGCCGCAGAAAGCCAGTTTGCCTTGAACTGCTGCTCGTCCTTAGCAGTTCTTTAGTCTTCTTTAGGTTCCGCTTGACAATAGCCCAGTACTACTCAATTGGGCGGAGCTCTGGCGTGTTGCATGTTGTTGGCGGCGTACTACTCCATGGCCCTTTTACCGTAATGGCAAGATGCCAAATCCAGCCAAAACAGTACGGAACAACCGTGTTTCCTGAGGAAAGGCAACAGACGTTTATTCAAACACTCTTTCACGAAAATTTCTTGGTTGACAATCCCGGAAGCTATGAAAATGCTGCTTTTAAAAGCAAAATGGTACAGATGGCTTGCCAAACCAGATATTTCTTCGCGAACTTTGACAGTTTCATGTGCTTGAAAATATCTGCTCCATTTGCCGTATAAAACTCCTGTCCCGGAAGCTGCTCGAGGTCGGCTTTGACGTAGGTTTCGTCGTCCATTACCACGCAGTCAAACTTCGTCAGCATCGTCGTGTACAGCCTCCGGGATCGCGCTTTGGCCGTCGTATTTTGTTTATCATCGCGATTTGGAGTCACTACCTTCTTGTAAGTCGATAGTCCGGCTCGTTTTTTGACTCGATGCATGGTTATAGGCGTTACACCCAGCTTATTTGCGGCATCTCGGAGAGAGAGGTTAGGGTTTCGCTTGAAACTACCGGCAACTCTCTTTGTCGTCTCAGCGGCTTCCGGTTTTCGATTTCTCCCCGATCCAGACTTCCTGGCTGTCGAAAAACGTTCCCCAAACACTTAAATTACATTTGTAACAGTTGATTAGGCAACTTTTAGCGATTTTGCCAGCTTTGCGTGCGAGTAGTTTGATACGCTGCTCTTTTTCCTTGGAAAACATTTTGACAACTGAGGAGTTAATTCCAAAATCAAAATACACACACATCTTTAAAATGAGGGATGTTCAGGTTTTTTAAATGCAAAATTGAAAGAAATACCTCAAGTTGATATTGACTAAATTTTGACCGTATCACCCTTTAGACGTGATTGTCGTTAAACATTTTTGCCCCAATTCTAGTAGAATAGAATGTTTTTTTTTAAAGATTTTCATGATTCTCAGGTAAAAAAAACATAACAATTTAACATAACATAACATAACAATCTCTCTTTTTTAAATCAATGGTTTTTTTATTGATAATTTTTCGGTGATTTATTTAGGACGAAATTAAAACTGCTGTTATTTTACGTTTCGGCCTACTGAGCTTCAGCCATCTTCAGAAAAAAAAACTTGTTTTGCCGCGTGTTTCCCTAACGGCCGTCTCCTAATCTTTAAATTGGAATTTAGATTTTATGTAGTTTTTTCGATTGAGGAAATTTATTGAAAATTATTGTTAACTTTTTTACAAGCTATTTTTGATAATAACGTGTCAAATTCTCAAAGATTAAAAAACGTAAGATCTTACTCGGGGGGAGGGGGGGTTTTGAAAAATCTTACTTTGTCTTACCAATGGGGGAGGGAGTGTTGAAAATTTCCAAAATCGTGCTTACGTAATTAGTGAACGGCCCCTTTAAAACGGGTTCTTCTTTCTTCGGTTCGAGGAGGGAGTGAACCCCCACCCCCTCCCCAAAGTATCGCGAATGATACAAGGTTCAGTGCTGATGTATGTACACAAACATGTTCGTTTTGTAATTCCCTTTAGAAGAAATAAACTATTTTTTGATTCAATTTGATTTCGATACAATTTGTTTCCTCAAGACATTGTTGATCTTACTAAGAGTACGTAGAATGTATCACCCGATGTTTCGCCTGGGTGTCGGAAGATTGCTTGCCCACATACAGTGTTGCACCTTGATTCATTATTCAGGAAATCAGGCGCAATAACATCGAAAACGACAGCGCTCGATGCAACAGTCCTGCTCGCTGGAAGTTCTTCAGGATCTGTCCTTTCTTCCATGCATCCTCGCTTGCTTCAAAAGGCTTCACCGGAATCCTCAAACAAACGACGCCATTTGAGACGCATAATAGCGAGCAAATTACCAGCGACTCTTTTAGGATCTTTTTTCCTCGCTTCTGTCGGTCCTCAGCTTCCTTACTTATGCGCTTTCCTTCATAGGAATATGTTTCGGATGATTGTGTTCACTTATCCTTTCACATTTTTTTTCTTTGTAGAAAGAATACTTTAGTCCATACGAAATGCAGTCGCTGTTCTATTGTCATACAATCAGGAGCAGAGGAAAAGAATAACTTGAGGAAGCAGCAGCAGAGGAAAAAAAACAAAAACAACAACAACCAACACGGCATTGTTGCAGTTTCGGAAGATGCCTTCATACGCAAACGAAAGGCTGAAACACGGAATCGTGAAACAATTTTCAAAAAAATAAACGGAAAAGTTCCGTGGCTGCATTTTTTTTGTTGCAGAAAAACAGGTATTTCTACCAAACCGCCTAATGCAAATTTGCAATATGAAAGATGGACTGCCGATATTCTTGAAGGGTAGGACGATGTTGCAGATCCTGTTTTCTACCGATCTATTTTCAGTAAACCTTCAAGCGGGTCCCTCCCCGAAGTCGATTCCGGCCTTTTGAGAAAATAAATCACAACGAAACTCCATAAAGACGGAGGTTTTGCATGGTTTTCAGTTTTTTTTTTATCAAACTAACAATAGGACGTAGCATGGGGCAAGTCAGTCAAACGAGGCAAAATGGGCATAGAGTGTGGGGTAACTTGAGTAAGAACGAAAAAATAAATTAAAACTTCCATCGAATGAACTCAATATAAATTGACGCTTTAAAAAATTTTCAATTATAAACCATCTAAAAATCAAGTCTTCCTTATCAGCTACGGATAGTTTCCTTGATAAAATCAATATCCTTCATTATTTTTTCAGTGAATCCCGCTACTTGATCGCATAAGTGAAAGATTAATTATTAAACCGGGAGTTTTCAAACTCCTTTATTTCAAAACCTGTTTCCATCTTTCATTGGCAATTTTTCTTACTTCGGTGATGTCGGGTTTTTTTGGTTTAATTTTATTCCCTACAAATCGCATTGCCATTCTTTGAAATGCATGTGCACAAAACCATCTCGATTACAAACCGGCTAAGGGTTGTGAACTTCAAAGAAGTAATGGAAGAAAAAGTCGAAACGGAAACGCAGCTCTCGATTTCAAACATATTATGACAACCGGGGATGAATAAGATGTTTCCAATCAGATTTTGATTTCACTTTTCCCGGAGACAACAACGAAACGAAATATAAAAAAAAAACGATAGAAATACGTGAATACGCAGTTCATTTAACAGTCTTTTTTCTCATCCTTCCCAAAGGGTTGAAAGTTGCAAAATAGTTGCATCGAAATGCAAATTGGTAGCAGCAACATGCATGCTACAATGTTGCAATTCGGAGCTTCATGTGGTGCATTAAATTTGTTGCTTCCAAGGTTTATTTCTTCCAGCCTTTTCGAAATCACTTGGGCGGAAAATCAGATGCACAATCTCGATGCCAGATTTGGGAAGGCATTATCTCACCTATTTCCCGATGTGTGATTCACGGGGATGATGCTGTTACCCGTTTTTTTCGTGTTGAGAATTAAGTTAGGTGTAATAAACAGTTGGAATCATATTTAAGTAAAGTTCGAGAATGATTTATAGACATAAAAAAATTTATATGAATTTTTTTTTTGTTTTGATTATAGTCGTTTTACCATCTTTATGGCATTCGCGACTTTATCAACGTTGCAGTTGGCGGATCGTTATTGAAAAACTATCCGGTACAACTGTGTTCGATTTTTACTTTTGGGCTCGAACTCGCGGACATCGGCTCAGGAGACAACAGACTTGTCAACTGAGCTATATCACAAGCCCAAGATTTATATGAATGAATGATGAAAATTACAAGGAACCTGAACCTGATCCTGGTTTCGTTCCTGAACGTCTTCCTCTTGACGTAAATATAACTTGAGTTTGATTCAGATCCAGTGTCTAATCATAATTCTTATCTTGATCCTTAGTCTAATTCGTTTCCTATACTTACCCTGACCTTTACTAAGATCCTGATCCTGATTCAAATCTAGATTGGCATCCTGATCAAGAACCTGAACATGGTCCGAACACAGATTCTGAATCAGATCTTCTTGATCTATGTTCTGTTCTTAAAGCTAATTCTGAATCTAATCTTGATTCTGATTCTGATCGATGTTCTTAGCCCGATTATAAGGTGGAATCCATAAACTAAGTAACGCAAAAAATGCACTTTTTGACCCTCTACTCAACTAAATTTGTACTTGCTATATGCTTTAAATTCAATATTCACAACAAAACTTGGATATTTTCATTTTTTTTTCATCAGTTTCTTAATGATTATTCCTAAAATCATCCATTTCCCAACATGTTCTTTGGCAGTATAGTTGAACATAATACATCATGTAAAACATACATCATTCATATAAAAATATATTATTTTGAACTTTTTGACATCTGGAAAAAAGTTTTTATCTCTGCCTTGGATCACTGGCGCTGTTGAAATAATATCAAATATTTTCTTCTTTTCATCAAATTATATTCAATAATCTTCTATTGAATACATTATCTTAAGAACAAATTTATTTTTTTTTTCCGAATCGAAAATCCACATTTCAAATGGTTCTAATTAATCATTTATTTGTTCAAATTCAAAATACTGGAGCGGAGTTTTTTAATCAACCTTTCAAATATCAAAACATCAGTTATTATCATTTTCCTTAAAATTTATAATTGTGGTTAATTTTTTACTTTTATTTTAGAATTCTGATTTTTTTAAATCTGTGTTATGGAAATTTTTTTATAAGTCTTGAAAACCAGATTTCTTGGAAATTTTTTGTTTTGAAGCAAATTTTTAGTTCAGAGTATAGGACAAGGTGTTAGAAATCAATTTCTTAGGTTATTGTGTATTTATGGTATTGTTATTATTTTTAGCTAAATTTGAATTTCGAAACTGTTCGCCCCGAGTATATATAGTAAAAACGCCTTTAAAAATTGATTCATGGTGAAAATTGAGGAACAATGTGTTCATCATATTGTATTGCGTACAATATAGATCAAGATAATTTTCATGCTGAACACTTTTCTTAATGTTTTTATTTTGTTTCTTTTTTTCAATTCTGCAAAATACGGAAAAATTCACAAAATTTAAAGAAAGTTTTTAACTACATTGAATCATTATATTTTAAAGTACAGTTTTTGGCAACACGCCCGTTAGTTTTGTGTGCGCAACTTAATCAAAATTAATGTAAAACGTAATTTCAGCATAACATTTTTTAATTTGGCTAAACTATCTTAGTTTTATGCAACAGAAAAGGAATTATTAATTTATCCACTGTTTAAAACTAATATAATTAGGCCAAATTGAAGAAAAAATCATCAAATGAACTTTAAAACATTTGATTTAGTAACCTAGTAATGAGATAAAAAAAAATGTTTTAAAATTCATTTAAGAGCTATGGTGCCTCAGAAAAGTTTTCAGCTTGTATCACTTGTCAAAAAAGTTATTTTCGTGTTGATAACTGTTTCAAAGTCATCACAGTTTTTTAAAAAAAATCTCAAATTTTCAGTTTTTCAACTACAACAATCTTGCAAGTGATTTTAAATATAAAATATTTTCGCGAGAGGGTTAGGAACAGTAAAGTTAAGTGGTCTTCATGGTGTATATGTCAATAAAAGTGAGCTAAAATGAAGTTTTTACACTAATTTTAGACTATCATAGTCCGAGAAGGCCTACTGTTAAAAATCTTACAGGTTGCAGCCAGAAATTGATCATGAACCTTTTCTTTGGGTGTAGAACTTAAAGATGGTTGTTTGATTCTGACCCGAAAATTTGATCAAGCTAATCATCAGTTTATGTGGTCCCTAGAAAATGGCTGTGACTTAAAGAGCGATACTTAAATTTTAATCGTAACTGCTTTCCCCCCTGAATGTAGAAAATTGTAGATTTGAAATATGAATAGTAATAAATTTAAGCAGGAAAAATCCATCGTTTTTTCAATAAAATACATTTAGGGGAGATAAGGGCATAATGATCACCTTAAGCAAAACGCTAATTTAACCATAGAAAACTGCTATAATATGTGAATTACATCATTGTTTCGTGTTCGAGCACAAAAATACTCTTATCCTAATTGGATGAAACTTGAAAAACTAGTTAAAAACGTTTAAAAATGCATTTTAAATTTTTTTTTTCCAAAAGCTGAAAACCAGTCACTGTAGAGGCATAATGAGAACCCCCCCTAGGGCAATAAAGGCACTATAAATAGAGGCACGATGAGCGTTTTCTGCCGGGAAATCAAGCAGCGAATTCAATTCGATGAAGTCAGGTGAGTCTTAGATTCACCAAACACAGCAATAACAAAATAATCTAGGTCTGTTTGTAGAATACAATCAATTCACACACGTTCAAACATTATGTTTTTGGTGCTTTGTTTGGCGGATGATGCTACTAGCCGTATAATGTAACAATCAAAAAAGTCTATCATGAATGGTAAACGGAAAAAAAATAACTTAAACAGAAATCGAACTCTATTCTTTTGATAACCTATCCGATACAAACCAATAGGCAACATCGTCAGATGTAAACTAGTCAAGCTGTAGCTCTATAATTCAGTTGACAACATCGAATTGAATCGGTCATCGTGCTCCGATCAATAGTGCTCTGTTCGCCCCGAGCCAAAAAATTTAAGTAAAAACGTGTTTTAAATTTGATTATTGTTATAAATCAAAAATAATTATGATGGTGAAAATTTAGAAACAATGTGTACTTCATGTTGCTGTGCGTACATCTTAGATCAAGATGATTCAAAGGTCATAAGAGCTTTTTTCATGGTGCTCAAAAATATTAATATTTTCGTCATTTGAGAACCTGTTTTTTTAATATCTCTTTAAAGATGATAAGGAGATTCCTTTTTGTGTAAAAAATTAATACTGTAGGAAGTATGAAACAAATTCTCATGAAAATTTATTCAAGAAAATAAGTAATTTTGTAGAAAAGAGGAGTGCTGATTATGCCCTGGGTGGTCATTATGCCCTTATCTCCCCTATTATATAGATTTTATTGGTCTCTTGACCGAGGCTTGCTGGGGGAAGTAAAACACCATGACCATGGAAGAAAAAAAAAGTTTCATTAGAAAAATGTAAATATTCGAATATGCAATATTATAGGTTTGAGGACATAATTTTGGAGTTCTCTTGTTGTTTCGAACCGGGAAAACTATAAAAATATAAAGTTTTCTGATACTTGCTGATTGCAAACTTTTCATGAAAAATCTCCAACACCCCTTTTTTCTTTAACTTTTTTTTTTAATCCTAAACCAAATAAAGATCATTTGTCATCATCAATCATTTGTTGTCTTATAGGAATTTTTTTTGTTAAAGTTAATGGAGAAGCATTTCGCATTCAATGTGTTTAGGTGGATTGACTACTCATCAAGCTAAGCTAAATCCTAAACCAAATAAAAATATGGCTTGTTCGTGTCGGATATCAATGTTGGCTGAAAAAAATTCGAGGTCTAAAGGGTGATACGGTCAAAATTTGGTCAATATCAACTTGACGTTTTTTTTTTTTTCAATTTTGCATTTAAAAAACCTGAACACCCCCCATTTTGAAGGTGTGTGTGTAGAATGTTGCTCCTATTTTGATTTTGGAATTCACTCTTCAGTTGTCAAAATGCCGCCCAAGGAAGAAGAGCAGCGTATCAAAATTTTGCTCGCGCATCGCGAAAATCCGAGCTACTCGCACGCAAAGCTGGCAAAATCGCTAAAAGCTGCCAAATCAACAGTTACAAATGTAATTAAAGTGTTAAGGGAACGTTTCTCGACAGCCAGGAAGTCTGGATCGGGGGGAAATCGAAAACCGGAAGCCGCTGAAACGACAAAGAGAGTTCTACAGTGAAGTTGCCAGAATTTTTCACTCACGCATCCGGGCCGGGCAAATCCGGCAATTTCATCTGAAAACCTGGAAAATTCCGGACATTTGATTTTAAAACTTGCAACCCGAAATCCGGTAAATATCGAGGCAAATTAGGTCTAAATCCAGAAATTATTCAACAAGAATTAAGAAGACTTACTTGAAACATTTTTTTATCGAAACACATCAGCAGATTCCAAATGGTATTTTAGGATTCTTAAAAACCGGTCATGATTATTTTGAAAATACCTTGTGAACGCTAGAACCAAAATTAACAGCATGTTACTGAAAGGAGCTACTTAACGGGCAGCACTGAACGCACTCAAGTTGATGACAGTTTCGAACAGGGAAAAAGAGCGAGAGAAAAGAAAGTGGTTTATTCGGCGGGAAAGTCGTAGGACGAAGAACAAAAGAACAATAAATTCGCGTTAGGTGTGAAGTTGTGAAACAGAAGAATCTAGTTTTTGTGAAGATTCATCCTAAAAGTACGAGCTTAGGCTAAAAGTGCGAACTTAATGCAATAGTGCGAAGTGAAGTGAGGTCGCTTGAGCAAAGGTAGGAGTATTAATAGTATTCTAATAAGTGCGCTTCGAGTAATTTGGAACCTCTTAATTTAGGGCAATACTGCGGATACGCGCTTGTTAGAAGACACCTAATTAAGTTGTTTAACCTAATGAGTAGAGCTGAGAATGTCATTGAGAAATGTTAAAAAATGTTATTTAATTCAGCATAATTAATGTTAAAGGTGGCTATCGGAAAGCAGCTACAGCAGATACGAATCGAGACAGCAGGAAGCGAATAGGAGAAGTTACTAAACGTGAGATTGAAGCATTGAATTTTAGTTCTTTTCATCAAAGCTATGTTTCTATCGTAGGTTTTTAAAACTCGCCGAACTTTGAACGAATAAAGGAGTGATAAAAATTCGGAAACAACTTTTCTTTGTTACCCGTGTAACGCAAGTAACAAAACTGACACAGCATATCTTGTAACCAGCCTTCTGCTGTTTACAATTAAAACTCTGCTGCTCGGGTCAACTGGATTGATGTCAAAAACAATTGTTATATTTTTTTTATAAATTGTTCTTAAATTCCTAAACCCAGATTACAACATTGTACTTCACTGTTAAGTTTTTGAGTTATGTTGCATTTTGTGTTTAGTAGTCTTGGGTTGGTGTCACCATTAGTAAGTTTGTTTTTCCGTTATTTATTTATCGTTAGTTTTGTTCATATTTAAATGTTTATTTATGAAAAAAAATATTACTTAGGCTCATAAAAAATTTATTTAATTATTTGTCCAATAAAAATTTAAAAGTAAAATATAATTACTGTTGCATGAAGGGAACATCGCAATTCAAATTTTCAAATTTGAATGTGCTATAAATAAATTAAAAATAAAAACATAGAATTGAAAATCATATTGACACCAACCATAAAACCAAAATTGTATTGCTCCTGTCGCCGAGAAGGCGTGTCAACGATGGGGACAAGAATTGGGGCGGAAATGAAAGAGATGGAAGATGGGTCGAAGGATATATATAGGACCCCTGACGGTACATGAGGTCTCTTCTTGGTAGTCGATCAAACAGTTCGGGAGCGTGAATTTTAAGCGACGTCGCGTTTAGAGTTGTCACACCACAAATTTGTGACTCTAACAATAATAATTCCCCGTGGACCTTAAAAACGAACCGCGAATGTGTAAATGGGCGAAGTTCCATCGTGAAGTGCAAATTACTTCAGTGAAATTCACAAATCCGTAATCTGAAAGTGAATAACGACCACTCCAGTTACCGTAACAATTCGCACACGTTGTTACCGTTCTGAAGCATTTTGACTTGAAAGAATTATGAACCACCTTAGCAAAACCAGCAATTTTATTGGATGTTAAGAAAACCAAATATTGACTGTGTACAAGCGTCGATAAGATCGATAACAAAAGCTTGACACATCAATCGTGCTGACATAAGCAAGAATCCATTTCCGCTCAAGCCTCATTTCTTGTGTCCCAAGTGTACGCACGACATGTTGTGAGTCGTCGAGATACTAATTGTGCAAACCTGTCCCGAATAAACGCTGACGAGTTACAAAAAATAATTCCGCGGAGTACAGTAATTCGTGACAGATAGGTAAAGTACACGAAGTTGACACATTCATGCGTCGATGATGAAAATCACTTGTTTTCTTAGGGGACAACGGTCCATGCCGATCTCGCGACCGGAAAACACTTAAGAAGCGCCTTAATTCTCTAATTAGAAAAAGCCAGCAAGTGAAAGCACAGCGATTTGGCAATCGGAATCGCAGGGACCAGAAGTATGGCCACGGCCACAGGAAATCTTCCTTAGATGCATGCGAACAATAAGGCTTAGATCCCGATGATCTAATCAGAAAAGTCAGCTGTGAGGTCACAAAAGCACAAGTTTGGTTCCACTCCATGGGCGAAGGAATAGCATGTTTCCGATATCTCAACCTAGATGCATGTGAACAATAAGGTAAGATACAGATTTGCCAAGTTAAATTTAGTCTAAGGTACCGATTCCCTCACAGGCTCAGATCCTTTATATCTAATTAGAAAAGCCAGTTGTGGAATTACAAGAACAGAACTTGGGTTCTCTTCCATAGGCGAAGGAAAGGCACATTTGCAAAATCTTTCTTAGACGTATGCGATCAACAAAATAACTAAGAAAGGTAAGGTTCAGTTTTTCAAACTCGAATCAAAATTTAATGCATCGATTCCCTCGCAGACTAAGAACCGCTAAATCTAACAAGAAAAGTCAATTGCGCAATCCAACAAGAACGGTCCGTAGGAAAACATAAACAGAGCCCTCACCAGAGGTAACACAAATACAACATACTTGCTTCCTCGTACTAAGTACTTTGCCTTCAGGGCTTCTGTATAGGTTCGTGAAACGACCCGGACCGTTTAATCTTCGATCCAGACACCCCACCCAATCTCCCGACACGCACACCCAGGAACATCCGTGTGCGAATAGTCCATTATGCTCATCGAGCGGTAGCTCCAGCAAGGCGGGCAAGAGGAACACAGTAGTTGTTCGCGCCTTCTGCGTCGGTCGAGAGTCGAGAGTGCTCATATCGTCATCGGGTGTTGTCTTCGAGCATCGAGAACGAATATCGCGCGCATCCGAAAACGAGATCCGCCTGTGCTCCGTGCTAAGCCAACAATCAAGAAGATCGAGATTTTTTTTTTTTTTTTTTAAACTAAAAATAACTGATTTCTAAAATAAAAATTTAGACACTCCGATATTTTAAAATTACAGGTTTTGTGTTATAATCTATTATCTTAATCACAATTCGAAAATTTTATTTGCATTCTTTCATCTTCGATGTTCTCTCTCGGGTCCGACGTCCAATGGTCTCGACTACTGGAATTGGTGGTTCTTCGTTCTTCGATTTAGATTTTTTCCTTTTTTCTGTTTCTGACATATAACTGGGGCTAGATATTGTTCTCTTTAGGTTCGTCTTGTCCATTTCATCATCATCGTTATCAACACTGTCGTCGTCATCCTCCTCCTTGTTTTCGTCGTCTTCGTCTTCTTCTTCATCTTCGTCATCTCCTTCGTTATCAACATCTTCTTCGTCTTCGTCATCTCCTTCGTTTTCAACATCTTCATCGTCTTCGTCGTCGCCACCGTCGTCCAATAATCCTTCTTTATTTTTTCCACTGTTTATTGTTCCAGTTGACTTCAACGGTTTTATAACAGCTGGTGCGTGCTTTCGTGTACTGCATGTGGCTGTTGTTTCCAAAGCACTTCTTTTGCAGCTCGGTGTTACCCTTGTTGCCGCACTCTTGAGTACTTGACTAAAAGTTGCTTTTGTTTCCAATGATGTCTGATGAACTGTAGCTATCTCCTTCTCTTTGATGCATGCTAACTTGGGACACTCTTTTTTGATATGACCTTGGTTTTTGCAGTAGAAACAAATACTCTTCATACCTTCGTAAAATAGACGAACTTTAAAATTAGCGATAAAAATGTTCGCTGGGAGTTCCTTGGCAACCTCCAAGTAAACGCCACGAATGCCGCTAAAGACAGGAAAAACAGAACTTTCCGCAAACTTCTCTCGTACATGTTGCTTTATTACTCCAAAATTTTTCAAAACCGCTGCTATTTCGTGGTCATCGATTTCGGGAGGTAAATTATATATTCGAACATACCGAGATATGCTACTTGCTACGTTCAATTTCACTAAAATTCTGCTCCCATCTTCATAGAAAAACGGGTACTCGACGTTCATTTTATTTGTAAAATGTTTGAACTCCACTTCGTCGATGAACTTGAGATAAAAACAGCGTTCATTTTCGTCTTTGTACAGCGAATGTACAATCGATGATTGCACCTTCAAAACATTCCCAACAAACTCGAAAACTTCCAAATATGCCGGTGGCTTTGCAGGCAGACCAAATGCAATTTTTACCGTGTTCTTCCTCGTTCTATCCATATCGATACTCCGAACAGATATCGATACAATAGAAAACACAAATAATTTCACTCGCAGCAGCTCAGTTTTCACACATGTGATCGCAACAAAGTCCGAGTATAAACTGAGATTAGGATACGATGTGCCATAGTGAATAATTTGTGTTGTGAAGTGAAAATTGCATGCATGCGGCGGGCTAGCTCTAGTGAGAATTGAGCAACCGTTAACGTTTGTCCGTGTTTGTGATAGTAGAAAGAAGAGCATGTTTGTGATCGGCCATACGAGAGGCGAAGAAGGAATTCTATCACCAACACAGTCCTGCCATTTGTTTTGGTTCATCTTTCTTGTTGGAATTTAAGAAGGATAGAGTCAATGACCGGAACAGCTGTTTAGGAATATAGCCACAACAACAACAAGCAGTAATCGGTAGCAGACATCGAAGCCCGTATGAAGTCGGCGCTGCAGTGGCGCTTTATATCAAGGTACATGATTAGGCTTAAGAATGTATAATTAAAAGGCAATTATCGCATTGTTTTGAAATTCGCTATTTATGATAAATCAACAATAGCTTATTCCATCGTGTTTGCACACACGAGTTCATACCAAAATGCTACATTTGATGGTCGATCATGCTTCATCATGTTTGATTGTGGAATAAAAGTTTGGCCATTATAAAACCAAATGGCGTTATTTAATCTGTTGATATTGGAGAATATTTGGATGATTACTTTGGTAACGAAATAAGTTGAATTGAGATTATTATGATGATGTAAACAACGGTACTTGTGAGAACGTCACTTCATGCAAAGCTAGGCAATATTTAAGATTACGAACATCGGGTAAAACGGTATCAACCCATCGGGTAAAAACACAGTCGGCAATAACGTGTGTTCAAAGTTCACCTGGGTTCCGCTCTCCGGAAATTGCTGGGCAACGCGGGTCTCCGTCAACATAGACCCGTTTAGCTTTCGAAAACGATCATCACGGGTCTCCGTCAATATAGACCTCGTGCTGATCGGCCAAGAAAAAATCACAGGTCTCCGTCACCATAGACCTTACTGGCACCCGATATTCGCCAGAAAAACATCCCAGGTCTCCGTCAACAAAGACCTACCTAGTTTCTGAAGAAGTTTCCCAAAACGTTAACTCACCGTAGAATTACCATCCTGGTCACCAACCGTCGCCGAAGCCTTACCTGCCATCATCCGCCAACTGCAAGTCCCCCAACGAGTCGACCACCGAGCATCACGGCCGCAACGAGTGTACGAACAACCTGTAAATAAAACCAACAAAAGCGCAAGTACTTACCTTTTCAATCATAGTTTATCCACACAATCGACACCTGAAACATTAAAACAAAAAATGATGGGAAAATTATTTCCCTTGAAAACTAAAATCAAAACCTTTCAATAAAACTTGAAGTATGTATGGTCCGTCACAGGGCCGTAGGAAGAACCGGCTCATGGGGGGGGGGTTTTGATGACAAATTTTTCTCAATAACATTTTCGCTTAAACAATGCCTACACAAGTGAAAAATTGTATATGTACTTAGTGCAAATTATTCAAATTAAAGTTATTTTGCATTAAAAGTTGTTTATTTTTGAAATTAAGTCCTAGAAGAAGCCAATTTTGTTCATGAAACTTTCAGAAATATAGATACTTGTGATATAGCTCAGTTGGTAAATCAGTTGCCTCCTGAGCTGATATCCGTGAGTTCGAGCCCAAGAGTAAACATCGATCACAGTTGTTCCAGATAGGTTTTTTAATACCTGGTGCGCCAACTGCATCGAAAATCGAGACAAAAAAAATGGATTTTGAACCGATTAAAATTTAAGACTAAGTTAGAACCTTTGATTTTGAAGAATCTGCAATATATGTAAGTTTTGTTAAATAAAATTTCCAGCTGAATTTTTACATATGGATAAAAAACAAGTTCAAAAATTATCATTTAATATTTAATATTTCATAATTTAAATCCTGTTATTAAAGTTATAACGAGAGTCCCGACACACTTCCGTTTTTAAGTGGGTGGCTTAAGCGCCACTTCCGGATGGAAGACCACCTACCCTGTCCTAGTTTGCCCAGCTGATGAGACTCGGTCGCGAGTTCCTGTTGATTCCCTATTTTGGGAAAGAAGCGGAAGGGTCTCCAAAAATGGATTCGTACTTCGGCCCTTTTGAGGCCGCCCCGAAGACGAGACGAAACCCTGCAGAAATTCGTGGAAAGGGGAGTTAGCTGTTGTTCGGCCCAAAGATAAACTACCAGGGTTTAAGCCGTCGTACAAGACTCCGCCCTCTACCCCGGTTTAGTGAAAGAATGATCGTGACTGGATTCGCGGCCAGCCTCCGCAGTAAATGAAGTGAAATTAAAATTACGCGAACAAAAAAGGAACAACTTGTAACCCCCTTTCCCAATACCTTAATTAATGGTGCATTCTCAAATTCTCGTATCCTTCGAGACTTATCGGAGCCGACTTACATTTTTGCGAAAACATTCCATTTTATTCTGTCGTGTTTATTTACATTTGTAGTGTGTTATTTAGGCCTAAGCTTTTCCTTCTCTCTTAAACTTTTCTAGTGGGGTTCGTGGTGGAGGTATTAGGTGGTTCGTACGTCAAAGATGCGTCCGATGTTCGTTTTCACCTGTTATTGTTTCGTGTGAAAACGGGTAACAAAATTCGATAATATGGCTACTTTATGCGGCTCGCCAGTCCGACTAATTTCATAGTCTGCCGATTCAATAGAGCGACTAAATTCTCGCGCTCGCGCAACATAAATCTTGCAAAAGTTGCGGGCGGATAACCAACGGTTCAAAGCGATCGCTGAAACAACATGTTGTTTAGGTGTGAGTACTCACGTTTCCGGTTAATTTATTGTGGGGTTTCGGGCAGCCATTACCTCACCGTTTTTGTTGTACTGCGGTCAACTACTGCGGCCCTCCTGCGGCTTACCACTCTAGTTGGCGTTCATGTGGTGGTAGCTCTGCTGCGGTGATTCAGCTACACTTTTTGGTCGGCGGGTTACGGCGCGGCTAGAGAAGATGTTCTCTAGCTAGCCGTCGTGGTCTGCTGTTTGTTGAACACGACGATGAAAAATGACCGCGGCTCTCGTAGTCTCGAGAAGACCGCGGCGCGGTGGTCCTGAAGGCGGTATCACTGTTCGGCTGGGTGTTGATGTCTGCTAGCCGTCAGCAATAGTGGAGTTCGCTTCGGCTGGGGCGTGGGCGACTTCTAGGTGGTTGTGCAGTTGTATCTGGCATGAAAAAGTGTGGCGTTTTACACGGCGTTTCACTGGAGTGATTATCTCCACAACATACCTTCGGGTCGAACCAATGTCGTAAACACTTCTTGCACTGCACTACCTATGCTTCCTAGCTCTAGTGTGGGCTACTCGAGAGAAGGTAAATTAATTGAGGATACTATAAAAGGAAATTACAAGTGTCCAATTTACCAAGTCTAACTCTACTTTCGGTGTGAACTGAAACCGATCTTTCCTACGCTAATCACCGGGAATAAATGGGTTGGGAGATCTTTTCGTCATCTGGCTTACTGGATTAGTTTAACTTCGTGACCGGAACTACCCGATCCGACTTAGTCGAATCGCGAAGTTAAACAATTAAATCCTCTCTCGCGAATTCTCGGATAGCCCTTGTCTTCCCCTTCCAAATCCGAAATTAGAAACCAATCTTTTTCTTCCCCAAACTTTTAGGTTCACAACGCATCCCGAAGGAGGTCATTCACCTGATGCAAACAAAGTCTGCCGTCGGTGGTCTACGAAAGACGGCGTCTCAAGCCACACGTTTAAAGTTGGAAGTGTGTTGGTTGATCTAAAGCATTCAACAGCGTGTTAATGGTTTTGATGATTGTTCGTCTAGGGTGGCGCTTGAAATATTAAGTCGAAATGTTTTCGCTTTAGGAATAAAATAATTTAATTAACGCTTATTTATTTTGGTTAAACTATTAAGGATATAATTATATGAATATTTACAGTCGTTTATCTCAAATCAATGTGTTTTTGATATTGGTCTTACAAAGAAAAGGTTTTGCATTATTAACCCGTTACATCATTCCGCGCTAAAGTTACGAAAAATTTGATTGGCTTGAATCGAAGGTTCAAAGTCAATCAAATTTTTCGTAGGTTCGTTTTTGTCAGTTCAAACTAATTTATTGATTTTCGGGGTCATATGGATTCAACGTTAACTTAATAACTCCTCGCTATTTACAGGAGCTCCTAAACGGGCCTGCCACTGACCATCAATGACGTGAGTCTCCGGTCTCCAGCGAAAATCGCAAAATTAGTTTAAAAAGTGAAAACTCAAACCTAGAAACTAGAATAATAAAGATGCAAAATAAACGTGGGAAAAAAAATTGCCTAAAAAGTATTAGATTTGTATCGTGAAAAGAAAAAAAATATTTACAACTATTAACTATAATGGATGAAAAAAAAAAACCAGCGAAAAGAAAAAAAAAGGAAAAGAAAACTATCTACAAAAAAAAAATTACTAGCTAAAATAAAATTACGGAAAATTAATTGCTAACTACTAAAAAATAAAGAAATATGAACTTCCAAAAAAAAAGAAAAAAATACAACGAAAGAAAAGGCTTATTACGAAAAAAAAACTTATTAACGGCTTGCTTGCTTCGGTGAAAAAGAAAGAAATTTCAACTGTAGCAAAAAAACAAAATACTATAAGACTGCGAGGATGCCACAAAAAAAAACTAAAAAGGAAAACTAAGGCGACAAAAAATAGAAAGAAAAAAAAAATTTCGAACTAGAACCCAATGGATGTTATGTTCTGCTTGCGATGTTGCGATGATTTCCCTTGCTTGTTTTGATCTGAGTGACGTTCTGCGGTTGTGGTTACCCCATTCATACACAAAAAACCTTATACTATTTACCTAAATATTTAAGTTTCACCACTTCTGGATTGAAAAGTCTTCTGCCTTGAGCTCCAAGTTTCACCACTGCTGGAATGAAAACGTCGTATGGAACCATTCGCTCCACCACCTGGATGTACCGATTCCGGAGCTTATGGTCCAACGACTCACCACGTACCGAGGTTTGCGCGAAATATCCTTCCCCTGCATCTAGCGAGATTGCGGATCTTCGCACATCCCTGCGAAATAAGCTGATTTTGCCCCCTGTTCGTGTCGATAAACTTAGAGTATCCTTTTACTCACAGGAAGCCAAAACCTTAAAGTCAGATTCTTTTTAATAAGAATCTGATGTACCACCTTAACCTACACTAACTCATTCACTCAAAAAAAAAAATCATTCAACCTTTCATCAAACATTCCTGTACCAGAATCCATCTCTGTGAACTCCGACACTCATTCAAATCAAAGAAACATAACTGGCAACCGCAACCCCAAAACGTCAAACCGAATCAAAACAAACTAGAAAAAATCTCGCCGCGTGAAAATTTTATCGAGCTGTAGTTCCGGAATTTCAACCACCTGGAACATTTACTGGCTTTACTGGCCAACGCTGGACCTACCACCGGATAAACCTTCGCAGAATGGAAACCTGGTGTTGGAGGATGCCTCTCTTCTGGAGCAAGGATCGTCGAACGATTTATTTCGTTCCTATATCGGATGTAAGATTGTTTCCTCTCTTTTTCAGCCCAACCTCGTGAACGATTGCATTTTGCGAAGATGAGATCCGTCTGAACTACACGGTGCGGGGGTGGCGAAAAAGAAATCAGCTGTCGAGCATTTTAAAATTGTGTCGCAACAGGTAAGACCACTGTGGATCCGGAATTGAATTTCTTCTCCCGTCTCCCAGGTGTAACTGTCGGACGCCTAAGTAACTGCTGCCTTCGGTGATTATGGATGAACCTTGTAGTCTTCGAAAGCGCTTTCTTGGTGGCCTAGAAGGATGAGTGGCTGGTAATATCCGTGACCCAACTTTCATGAGACGTTTGGAGGTGCCCTCTCCGCCTACTGATGCTGAAGCCTGTCTATGGGGCCGATAAATCGCCTAAGGGGAAACTGTAAGTTGTTTAGTTGATCATCTGATTAATCCAGCTTAAGACTAACTTAAAATAATCGTTAGGAAACTAGGGCTTATTACTAACTATTTACAGATGCGCGTAAGATTTTACTCATTATTTCGGTTGTTTCTTTCAAATCGAGTTAAAATCAATATCCGCGGTTGAAAATTGCGCTTGATTGATGGGTTCCGGTTCCCTCAGCTTGAAAGGTTTTGAATTGTTTCTCGCGAGTCCGTCGAAAAATTGGTCCGTACCCTATTGGTGTTTTTTAAAATACTGGTCTCTTAATTGATAAGAGCATAGCTGTAATATCTAAAGCATAATTAATTGGCAATAACGATTTTTCGAAAAATTTAGATGACCAATACTTTAGAGCGGAAAGTTTTTTCGCGACCTTCTGGTGATACGGATTCTTGAGGGCCCGAATTTCGGCGTCCGTAGATTGGCTCTGTTGTCCTGTGTCCTTCCACGTAACTCTCTGCTGTATCCTTACCGCTAGCCAAGGAAATCGTAACCGGTTGCTTTTTAACAGCTTCGATGAGGATTTTATGTTGGGCCATTTCAAGCCGTTCGACTTAGAATTAGTACCTCGATAGACCTTCGAATCCTGGTAACGATTTGCAATCCTTTTTTCAGATACTCCCGATCCTCTGGAACGCGCTCCTGGTAAAGTGTTGTTCGGGATCGAATGGATGACCTCTACTAGCGCTCGTTCTGGAAGCTTAACTCGGTGTGCGTTGATTTCAACTGAAGAATCTGCTACTGGCGAACCTGTTGAAAATCCGTTGGAGTAGAGTTTCCCATCTTCCGATGTGTGGCTCTGTTTTTCTCCTGCCTTCCATACGTGTGCGTCCGGACAACGTACTTGAACCGAGCCGTTCGACGTTGGTGGTGGATCCGGGTTTTCGTGTGGTTGGAGCAGCTGATCTGGAATGCCTCCTGTGGTTGGATATCGCTCTGGAAGTCTTGACGTTCTTAACGGCTGATGTAGGATATATTGGCAGGTCCTTGCGTTCATTCCGGAGTTGTACGAATCCGGTTCAGACACGCATCGACCATCTAGGATCTTTACCCTATTAGTTGACAGATGGGCAATCATTTCGTCCCGCTCCTGTAAGATTTTTCTCAATTTTTCTTTCTCCCGTTCGAACGCCTCCATCATTTTTTTGTTGTGTTCATGTATTCTGTAAGCTGCTTCTTCTTTCGATATGAACTCAGACTCTAATTCATCCATTTTTTTTTTAATTTAGATAGTTTTAGCGAAAAAAATGATAGAAAATTTAGAGTAAAACAATCGTAGCGATAGAGACAAAACTGGATGATGTTGAATTGTAAAACTGATAGTTAGAAGGAGAAACCGATGAAATCAAAATGTAGATGTAAAACCAATATCTGAATGGGAATAATTTTTACAGAAAACTAAACGAAATGAAATGTGCGAGAAAAAATAAACTAACGATCTAGCAGTTATCAAGGTTAAGCAATTAATCAAAAAAATATACTAAGGGTGAAGAAACTAATACTATAGAAATGTAAGCCCGAGCAGACTTTTATGGCAAAAATATAGCAAATTTTGCTATCACGCCCTGAGAGCCAAATGTGCTCTCATTTTGCTTGACATAAGGTGGTACACAGCAAAAATGAGAGCACGGATTTCCATACATGGTTAGCAAAGTGATGCCTAGTTTTGCTAAAACTGAGACCTTAACTACACCTCGATTTCCGAGAGCTTGAAGAGCACAATGATGCCAATGTAAGGTATCAATTAATATAGAATGAAAGCAAAATTTAACATCAATATGCTATCAAAACTTTTGGAAAACAGAGCAAAACGAGGTATAATCAAAGCCTCAATAATAGCAAAATTTGACATTACTTTGCACGAAAATTGCTCTTTTTAATTTTGGTTGAATACCACTATATTGTCTAGCAAAATGCAAGCTTACTTGAATTTCGAGGCGGGATAGCAAAATTTTCTCATACGAAACGCGATTTATACAATTATGCAAAGTTTGCTGATTGAAAAGGTAAAAAACAATTTGTTCTTCCACAATGTGTATATTGCCTTTAAAGTTTTTAAAAATATTAAACTAAATTAAATTAAATTGGAAAAAAGAATCAACACCTTGAAACCGAAACACAAAAAAAAATCTCTAATATTTTTGGTTGCTCGCCATTTTTTTTTGTTATTTGTTCGCGAAACAAATTTTCCCATGTACCAATCTAATATGTAAATGAATAAAAATAACATACCTGTGATGGTGGTTTTCTAGGTAACTTATGGAATCCTCGATTTTAGAAAGTAGCCGACACGGTACATACACTCCTTGCGCATCGCGTTCGATATGCACTATGCAGAAACTTTTTTCCTGGAAATCGTTGTGATGCTTCCGGTTAAACTTAAAAGTTTTCGGAATTATCGATTCGTCGATCGACTTACACCATATCCGGTCCCAAGTGAAGCTGGTGATGTTTTCACTACGTTTAGTACATGTTCAGCTGAAGTTTGAACATTCGTGTTAATGACCTGGTAAACACGAAACAGTAATCACAGCGTTAATGCTGAAAGATTGAATCGATGGCAACACGTCCGTCCGCAAAGAACACCTGTGAAGATACGGTTATGGTGGCACCAGCATGCTCAACATAGACCCATACGAGGCTTCGATAAGGGCCCCAATAAAAACAGCCAACGATATAGTCCATCCGTATGCTGAGAAGAAACTAATTCCAAAATTATCTCTAAAATAACACAAGAGTTTATTAGAAAGCTGTTGTGATTGGCATAGCTTAAACATTACCCTGAATTCAGCTGACTTTCGCCAGCACGAGCAATTTGCTCAACGCATGGTTTTCCACTTCCGTCGAGGTGGATCGGTTAACGCCTTTAGCCCGGAGCAGCTTGAACTAAATTTTGGTGCAGGTTAGATAAGTAACCCTCCGAAACTGGTCAATTTGTCTCCAGCTAACTCTGAAAAAAAAAAAAGAATTAAACGTTTTTTATCTGCGTTGAAAATACTATTCGAAACTTACCACTATTGATTCGAATTCTGAAAACACAACTCATAAAACGTGTTCGCCAGTTTCAGTTCTTTTTGTTACCCGGGTCCGTTTTTGGAACCTGTAACAGTAACATTAATTAAAAGACATATTGGAGATAAATATAACAATCGTAAATAATAGTAGCCAATTAGTTGAAACTAATAACGACTCAGTAATAGTCTTATCTTTTGGCCATACCGACGACCAGTTTCTCCGGGAAAAGCAAATCTTTATCAGTAGTACAAGCGAAGTATTTGAAATTTGAAATAAGGGGTGAACGACTCCTGAGCAGTTGAATTCCCTTGTAATAAAATCAATTTGAAAGGCGATTTTCGATATTCAACTGGAAAACCTTATTTACGTTGCCAGCTTGACTATTATTTCAAGCTGCTCAGGATTTTAAATGCTATAAACCTTAAAACGATTTAAGTAGAATAAATAAGACTATATAATCTACTAACGCATAACAACTTGGCAGTTTATTTGCGAAAATACAAAGCGAATAAGATTTTTTCATTAGTATGTTTTACTAGCGACACTTCACCATGCTAGTGGCATTCGTGTCATAAAGCTAAAAATGATCACGTTGATTATTATGAATTGATTGATTAGATAAAATTATATGTGTGAAATCATATCAAGTGAAAAAAAAAAACCTCGGAGAACGAGATGATCAATCGCGAACGGGTGGGTGAGCATAATCAAAAAAATTTGCTATTTGAACAGATTTACGTGGAAGGAAATGTTAGTTTTTCACATCAAGTAAATATTTGATCTAATCAGCTAAAATTTCCATTTTCAGAAGAATTTTTTTTGTGGACTCACCTGGTTTATTCTTAGCAGGAAGTGACAGAGCAATCCGTACGAAACTGTTGGTGGGCTGTGAGATGGATTATTTTTCCAACACCGTACTGATTTAAGGACCGTGCGAGCCAGGGCCAAAGGGATGAGGAACTGGTATGCAAAAATGTACACATAGTTAACTAAGGAAATTTCCTTAATCATTAGAAGCGCTTCCTCCTCGGCTCATTAAAAGAGTATGTAGCTGCTTATCAAACATTAGGTGACGACAACAGGATTTTCGGGCTTGAAAACGGTGCTGTTCTTACTGCCATTATTTCGGAACCTCGATCGGTTGTATAGGTTTCCGGTACTGGTTCCTTCGGTCTCGATTTCCTCTACCTGTTCCGCCAGGTTGATCTCCCGGAAGATAACTTCCAGCATCATTCCCAGAAACTTCCGGTTGTTTCTAATTGATGCAGCCAACCTACTACTCGATGTCATCTGCTTCGTAATGAAGCTTTTTTCAACTGGAGTTTTTAGCTGAAAAATTATGTTTTTTTTTAAGTCCACTTTAATTTTAAAATGCTTTAGTTTTTAAAATGCACTTACCGAACGATTACCGCAGACACTTTTCTACTTCCATTCCATTTTACGGATAAAAACAAAACACTAACAAACAAAACCAAGGTGTGTACATACAAGAGGTGGTGCCGAATATCGGATTCCTGATTCAGCCATTTTGGCTATTTAGGCTATGCAACTATGCGGAACTAATGAAGTCTGTTTACCAACAAACCATAGAAAGGCTAAGCAAATAATCCTATGTCTGTAAACAAACTCATTGAGAGCCCCGCTCACTTCTCGCCTACTTACTGTGAAAGTCGGAGAACCTCGTGTATCAAAAAACCTTGAACAAAACGACAGCGATTTGAGCAAAGGTGCCAAGTGTTCTAATTTTTCTGGGTTAGTCCAGATTTTCGAGAGACCGTCCTGATTTTTGAAAGTTTGAATTTAAAATATCCTGAATTAGCTTAACGTTCGTGAAAACATACTAGTTAAACCTAATATAATTTTTAACGATATTTGCGAAGCAATCTCTAATAAAAAAGTTGAACTCATCTAGCCGATGATAATATTCGGTTCGGATGATATTTAATTGAGGCCGTTCACATACCACGTGGACAACTAAGGGGGAGGAGGGGGGGGGGGAGGGGGTAGGTGTATTGAAATGTCTATGCTTGTCCACGGAGAGGGGAGTAGGGGCCAAGTTGACATACTTACTTTCAAAATATTTTCTAAAGGTGAATAAATATGAAGATGTTTAAAACAAAACCTTAAAATTGCTTGCTTTTCAGTTAAAGTTCAAACGATTAATAGTCACTTGAAAGCAAGTGATAAATATAATTATTTAGATATTTAAAATTATTAAAATTATTTTGTATCAGGAAGTGCTTATTCTTTTTTTTTTCTAAATCAGTCCACGTTGACATCAGGGGAGGGGGTTAGGGGTTTGCCAAATGTCCACGCTTGACCACGGAGGGGAAGAAGGGGGTAATATATCTATTTTTTTGTCCACGTGGTATCTTAACGGCCCCAATGGTGTTTTTCGATATGAACTGTAGCCCGGCCAGAGAGCTGCTCCCTTCTGTTGCATAAATTATAGCGTTTACAGCAATCTAGGCAGAGCTGCATATTATTTCAATAAACTCAGGGATGTCCTAAAAAATCTTGATTTTTTTTTCGCGGTGTCCTGATTTTATATCAAGCCACCTGGCACCCCTAGGTTTGAGTCCATGCTATACACAAATAGCTAAAACGAGTTAAAAATGGGTTCACAGAGCAAATCACACGAGCCGATGAGAAAGTACTTACCCAGAATTGAAAAACAAATGTTGTCAACAGGAAGTAATGTTGTATTTGTGTCAAGTTGAGTCTCAAAAATTTTGTGTGTATAGTGTTTGTGTTCGTTTTTTCAGCTATCTGTGAACTGAATCAGAATGTGACTACTGCAATATAAAGCAAAATATGCGTTGCGGCTAACTAAATAATCATCAACAAATAATAAAAATATACTGTTTTAAAAATTATTGTTACCTCACCGATGCCTAATTTTGCTATCGTTTTAAGTTTACACTAAGTTATGCTATCAGTTTGCTGTGTCTACCTCATTTTGATCTCAGTTTGCTGTCAAGTGACATTTCAATTGTGCCTACTTTTGGTATCGTAAAAAATTCAACAGCAATTTTTGGTATCTGCTTGCTGTTGATACCCAATTAAGGTCTCAGTTTGCTATCGATTTGGGCATCAAAGTCTGCTCGGGAGGTTTAATAAATTAAGTGTAAAAAGAAACTGCAAATTTAACTGAATTTGTTTGTACAAAAATGGCCAAATAAATAAGCAAAACTAAAAGTGATTGTGTTTTCGACCGGAAATTTTAATAAAAATGAACAATCGAAAATAGTACTTTTTTGAAAATATATCCGAAAAACTGTTCTAGGGACTAAACCCTTTAGATTTTTTTTTCTTTAAATCTCAAGATCAGAGTTGAAGACTTTTGCAAAATAAAATTATCGAAATGTTCTAAAAATGCCTTGTATTGTTGGGCGCCAAATATAACGAGAGTCCCGACACACTTCCGTTTTTAAGTGGGTGGCTTAAGCGCCACTTCCGGATGGAAGACCACCTACCCTGTCCTAGTTTGCCCAGCTGATGAGACTCGGTCGCGAGTTCCTGTTGATTCCCTATTTTGGGAAAGAAGCGGAAGGGTCTCCAAAAATGGATTCGTACTTCGGCCCTTTTGAGGCCGCCCCGAAGACGAGACGAAACCCTGCAGAAATTCGTGGAAAGGGGAGTTAGCTGTTGTTCGGCCCAAAGATAAACTACCAGGGTTTAAGCCGTCGTACAAGACTCCGCCCTCTACCCCGGTTTAGTGAAAGAATGATCGTGACTGGATTCGCGGCCAGCCTCCGCAGTAAATGAAGTGAAATTAAAATTACGCGAACAAAAAAGGAACAACTTGTAACCCCCTTTCCCAATACCTTAATTAATGGTGCATTCTCTAATTCTCGTATCCTTCGAGACTTATCGGAGCCGACTTACATTTTTGCGAAAACATTCCATTTTATTCTGTCGTGTTTATTTACATTTGTAGTGTGTTATTTAGGCCTAAGCTTTTCCTTCTCTCTTAAACTTTTCTAGTGGGGTTCGTGGTGGAGGTATTAGGTGGTTCGTACGTCAAAGATGCGTCCGATGTTCGTTTTCACCTGTTATTGTTTCGTGTGAAAACGGGTAACAAAATTCGATAATATGGCTACTTTATGCGGCTCGCCAGTCCGACTAATTTCATAGTCTGCCGATTCAATAGAGCGACTAAATTCTCGCGCTCGCGCAACATAAATCTTGCAAAAGTTGCGGGCGGATAACCAACGGTTCAAAGCGATCGCTGAAACAACATGTTGTTTAGGTGTGAGTACTCACGTTTCCGGTTAATTTATTGTGGGGTTTCGGGCAGCCATTACCTCACCGTTTTTGTTGTACTGCGGTCAACTACTGCGGCCCTCCTGCGGCTTACCACTCTAGTTGGCGTTCATGTGGTGGTAGCTCTGCTGCGGTGATTCAGCTACACTTTTTGGTCGGCGGGTTACGGCGCGGCTAGAGAAGATGTTCTCTAGCTAGCCGTCGTGGTCTGCTGTTTGTTGAACACGACGATGAAAAATGACCGCGGCTCTCGTAGTCTCGAGAAGACCGCGGCGCGGTGGTCCTGAAGGCGGTATCACTGTTCGGCTGGGTGTTGATGTCTGCTAGCCGTCAGCAATAGTGGAGTTCGCTTCGGCTGGGGCGTGGGCGACTTCTAGGTGGTTGTGCAGTTGTATCTGGCATGAAAAAGTGTGGCGTTTTACACGGCGTTTCACTGGAGTGATTATCTCCACAACATACCTTCGGGTCGAACCAATGTCGTAAACACTTCTTGCACTGCACTACCTATGCTTCCTAGCTCTAGTGTGGGCTACTCGAGAGAAGATAAATTAATTGAGGATACTAAAAAAGGAAATTACAAGTGTCCAATTTACCAAGTCTAACTCTACTTTCGGTGTGAACTGAAACCGATCTTTCCTACGCTAATCACCGGGAATAAATGGGTTGGGAGATCTTTTCGTCATCTGGCTTACTGGATTAGTTTAACTTCGTGACCGGAACTACCCGATCCGACTTAGTCGAATCGCGAAGTTAAACAATTAAATCCTCTCTCGCGAATTCTCGGATAGCCCTTGTCTTCCCCTTCCAAATCCGAAATTAGAAACCAATCTTTTTCTTCCCCAAACTTTTAGGTTCACAACGCATCCCGAAGGAGGTCATTCACCTGATGCAAACAAAGTCTGCCGTCGGTGGTCTACGAAAGACGGCGTCTCAAGCCACACGTTTAAAGTTGGAAGTGTGTTGGTTGATCTAAAGCATTCAACAGCGTGTTAATGGTTTTGATGATTGTTCGTCTAGGGTGGCGCTTGAAATATTAAGTCGAAATGTTTTCGCTTTAGGAATAAAATAATTTAATTAACGCTTATTTATTTTGGTTAAACTATTAAGGATATAATTATATGAATATTTACAGTCGTTTATCTCAAATCAATGTGTTTTTGATATTGGTCTTACAAAGAAAAGGTTTTGCATTATTAACCCGTTACAAAGTTTTCAAAATCAAAATCTAGATTTTTCAAAAAACAAATTCTTTGAAATGCATTCAGATCTTATTTTTTATATGTGATTTTCACCAGGTTTGTGTTTCTAATCTAACTTTGATAAATTTAAAATTTTAATTTTGAATCAAGAATCAAATTATCAAACTCCAATCTCCTTCAATTTGAATCCCTGATGAAATTTTAACATCGATATTTTAATATTGATCATAAAACTTAAATTTAAGCTTAATCTGAATACAAACCTTGAATTTTAGTTCCAAGTCTGAATTCTGCATTTTGAACCCAAATTCTAAGCCTGAATCCAAATTCCGGATAAGAAATCCTATGAATTTAAAAACAAAAAGCGAAATTTGTATTAGAACCCTTGAAGAAATCTTTTATTTTAATTTGAATTTATGGATTTCAATATGCTTTTTTTTTGAATTATTTATTCGTAATTAAACTTGAAATTTTTTAATAAAATTGTGAATAACGGAATTTTTACATATTTTGAATTTCTGGACTCATGAAATTTTTTTTATGACTCATCTCTGCACATAAATTGAGAATAAAAATTTCAGATCCAAATCTTAAAAGTGGTTTGAATTTCAAATATTTTTTTTTCATATTCTGAAATTCAGAGTTTTGAATATGGAAAATTCATCACATTTAAGATTGAAATGCAACACTTATGTTGGATCAAGTATCCGGGCTTGGCAAATCCAGGCAATTTTATCCTGAAACCTTGCGAAATAAGGGCATATTGTTTTAAGTTTTTCTTAAAAACCCGTCCAATACGCAGGCAAATTTCAGAATTATTCCTCTAAAATAAAGAAGAAAAACACACGGATTATCGTTTTTAATTTTTTTGAAACTCATCAGGCGATTCAGAATCATTAGAAAAATACATCTTCCAAAAAATCGTTTATGTTTTTTGATAAAATTCGATAAAAAAAAATTATTTGGACACAAGATACATGATTCTAAGGACACAATTGAAATTTTCGTTAGATTTTGCAAATAGAGTGAGAAAATCTGGTCCAAATCCATATAATCTGGTAAGCTTAGTCTAACTTTATTGGGATTCAATATTTGGGACACAATTACTATCAACAAGTGAGAAATTTTTTGAAAAACTGTTGTAGAATTGTGGTCCTGGAATGAGATTTCGAGGTTTTGGAGTCAAGATTGTTACACTATTGTTACTCTTGAATCATTTACGTAGTTCATCAAAATTTGATTAGGAAATTCAAATTTTATGTTTAGTACAACATTTCACTTGGCACCTTCGGACCTTCATGGGGGGGGTTTAACCCCCAAAACCCCCCCCCCCCCGTTCCTACGGCCATGGTCCGTCATCAAAATCCAGTTGTTGTGTTCTATTATTTTTAAAATTGATGTTCCCCGAAAGTAAAATTCAGTTTTCAGATCAAATGAGTAAATTTCAATCATACAGTTAATAATTTACCTACTAGTCGCAATAGTTCCACTCGTGCAGCAGAGTTTGGAAAGAAAGTCCCGCCAAAATCGATAACTCCTGGAGACCATTAGTGAACGCCCAGCCGGGCAATCAAAAACGTTCGTAAAGTAGCTTCTAGCCATAACTAAATGATACGTTTCAATCTGTTTGAGTTTTTTTGTTTGATTTTGCGGATAAATTGAAATTAATTCGGTCAAAATTCGGGCATTTTGCAACGCATTCAAGGCATCCGGGCTGGATCGGACGCTCCCGAAATTTTGTATCAAATATCCGGGCAAGTGCGAGTAAAACCGGACTATCTGGCAATTTTACTCTACAGCCAAACCAACTTCACATAAACGCTAGATTGATCGAAGTTATCGATGTTGATTAAGCAAAATTAAGCATTCTAACATAAAATTGGGATATAGAAGAACCAACCATATGAATTTTGATAACAACCTGAGTTTTTTTTTATCCGTGAACGAATAAACCAATCATTAGTTTGGATGAAGCAATTGGCTTCGAAGACCTGAAATACGAAAAAAGGGTGCGAAGTAATGATAGTACACTTTTGTTTTTTACAAAAATCAATATTATTTCATAGAATTAACTGTCCAAAAGTGAATAATAATGCTTCTACGATAAAGTTGCCAGACTGCCGGTTTAACCGGGTTTGCCTGGATATTCAATATAAAATTTGGGAAATGTTCGGTCCGTCCAGTTTCCCGGATTTCATTGGAAAAGCTCGACTTTTTCCCGGGTTCTATTTTATTCTCATTTTCAAATCAAACTTCAAACTGGTTTTTTAAAAGCCTTAAATGGGCTGATGAATTTTGATGAAAAAAAAAATGTTTGTCTACTTTTTTTTCTTGATTTATGATGAGTAATTTATAAGTTTTGACCAAGAAAACCCTGATATTGCCCGGATTTTGGTCGCCAATATTGAAATCAAATGCCCGGATTTTGCCAGGTTTAAAAAAAAATAGTCCAGATTAGTCAAGCCAGGCTACGTGCTGAAAAAAATCTGGCAACCTAATTCTATGAACTCTTTGAATATAAAACTGCATTTTTAGGCGTTTTCAAGTTGGATTTTACACGTTTCAAAGGGATTTTTGAGAGATTTTCCTCTAGATTTATCGCTAGTAGTGTTATTGGTATGATTTGCTATTGAATTGAAGTTGAGTAGCGCAGGAACTTCGGCAGTGGTATATTCCTGAGCTGGTGAGTTTGTGCAAATCCAGAAAAGCTTTCTTCAGCGTGAACAACAACAGAACTGTGTTGGAAAACTACTTTGAAAAGATGAATTTGGGCCTAGATTAATCCGAAAAATCAATATTGAAACTTAATTTGGTTTTAATTGAAAGACAGCGTTAGCATCTACGACTTAAAACTTAAAAATAAGTGGTTACTGAAAAATTATAAAAGTTATAAAATTTCAACCTGTTTTTTTCTCATTCAAAATTAACCCAGAACGTTTGTTTCATGTCAATCAAAACTTTTATCAACAATAACAATTAAAATTCTTTTTTTTTTTTGCAAAATCAAACAAGAGCGCTATCGCCACTTGCTGGAATCTGATCCCTTTTCCCTGAAATTCTACTGACGTATGCATATCATCCAAAATTTCCACTCGTTCCGAAACGTAACACTTTTTCCGGAAAGGGTCCTCTCGCCACCAAAACAAAACGCTCGCCCGGTGACAGCTCATCGCCACGTCATGTTGGACCATATTTGACAGCGCAGCCCAGCAAGTCAAGCCAACTACACTCGGTAGTCATCGGATCGGTTTTCCGGTTGATCGATTCCTTTTGGTTTCCCCTCAAAGAGTTTTTTTTTGTCATTCGGTCTTCCATCCTACGTTTGCTCACTGTTTGTATTCATAGCCGGACCTAGCCTCAGATGTTTTTGGAAAGTGTTGAAGCAACGATGTGACACATGTTAAACGAGAGGATTACACCTTCCTAGGAAAAACGCTTTAGATTTTCCGTTGGATTTCTTTGATACTCGTCATAAAGTTTGTTAAATTTGAATGTTATCTCTACAATAGGAATATATGTAAATGTGTAATAGAATGGCACAAAAAGTTGAAAGAAACTGAATTTAAGTTTTTATTGTGGTTTTCGGATTAAAATTGTCTTCGATTTGGTATTTAGAAAAATGACACACGAACCGATTTAATCCAATGTAAAGTGTCACAAAGCCAACATTTATTTCGATAACATACCATACGGGAATGCTTTTGCATATTGAAAGAAACCGTTTGGAAAGTGTCAAAATTAGGGATAGATCCCGTCAAAGTCATATCCGGGATTGGTTTTCCGATTGTTTCTCTCGAAAAAGGATGCTGACAAACTGTCCAAATTGTTCCACCCTTTTGAAGTTACATTTGAAAATAGCAAAAAAAAAAAGAGAGAGAGGGAGGAATTTCACTGTCATACTTATCGTTATTGACCCTTGACGGAATGTGTCGTTTACCGACGAAATTTCGACGACCATCAACGTGGGATGGTACCGAGAATGTTTGACATCTGACAGCTTGGCGCCCCTTCCTGATCAAGTTGAACGAGGAAAATGGAACAAACATTCAAATCAAACTATAACGACAGCGTTCGGAATCCAGTTTTTCCATCGTGCATCAGCAACTGAAATTTGAAAATCAGGTCCTACCTCAAGATAAACGGTTAATTTGGCTAAACACAAGACGAGCATATCTCACCTATTTTGATACAATGTTTGCGTCAACTGCTGTCAAGCCCAAGTGGGTTGTTCTCGAATTAATCTATAATTATCCTACAATCAGGAAATTTGATCCCATCATCTTAGGCGACCGAACCTGATTTCTAAGAACAATCAACCAATGAACCCTTCCTTCTTCGACCGCTGCTGGAGTTTTGAAAAGTTGACAGGACAGCATCACTTGTGGTTTATTTTTATAAGGGATTTTCCTTGTTATTCTCTCGATAAAACTGGAATGAAAAAAAAATCAGAATAAATAATACTGAAACTAATCCTTGGAAACATGTAAAAAGGCGAAACGGAACTGTAGAAGATTTCTTTAAAATGGAACAGTTGTATTTAGTGAGGTCATAAATTAAACCAAAAAGATTTTTACGCAATGTTTATTGGAAAAATCACATTTAAGGTACAGAAAAAGCAAAAATATAACCATACGAGTATGTAGTGCAGTTTGAATTCAACGTAAGATTTACAAAAATTACTTTACCAAAAGTATTCTGAGTGAGTAGACTGAATAGAGACGTGTTGGCTTCAGTAAATTTAAATATTATTAAAAACAGCACATCCGGGTCATCATCAGGGAAAAAAAGCTATGGAGAGTGTGTATGTTTGTTTTCTAATGCTTGTGTTTTTGGTGGATTTTTTCATACCAGAATCATCGGTTTAAATCACTTGACAACAATAAGTTAATCACTTTGTGAGTCAGTATGAATATTTGGAATCAATCGCCAATTTGAATCAATTTGGCGTCTATTTCCATTTGTTCTTCGCTCTTTAACTTCAAAAAAGCATCAAGTTTTGAGTTGTTAATCGTCTCGCTTTCTTGAACATGTCCTATTTTTTTTCGATATCCAACTTTTCAGTTTGCTCAAATTGTCTCGCTTAATTATAACGGAATCAAATCTAAGAATTTTAACTCAATTCTACGGGTCTTTGCATAAATTATCAAAAAAATAGCTCCAATCAATCTTACATGCATCTTACATGAATACTTTTCATTTACATTTCTTTTATTCGGATACTTTGAATATTACCGAATTGGTATCAGGTATCAGCTTCCCGTTGCAATTTCGATTTTTTCAGCACTCAACGTAACCATCAAACTTGGCAACCCTTATGCTAAAAGAAATCTACTCTCTGTAACTTGTTCCATAAATAACATATGTTGATTATATCTATGTTTCATTTATTGTATACCATTTAGTTGATTTACTCCGCTTTGCTCAAGATCACTTTAAAGGTTGAAACCAGTGATTGAATTTTGCTGAGCATGAATTGATCAACCATCTCTCGCTCAACGCTTTACTCGGAAGCTAAGGTTGCTTTGAGGCAGCAAAAACGACAAAACCGATGATGCATACGCTCTCATATGGCCCGCCTTCAAGAAGCAATGTACATTCGAGGCAGCGAATCCAAAAAACCAAACGAATGGCTCTCACTCATCTCCTGTTACATTCTTGAGGGAACCGAATTCAAAAGGCAGAGAAAACCCGAGTCTCCTCGTTTGTGCCTGGATAGAATACCCGAGGTTTTTCTGCTATTGCTATTATTGCACAGCAACCGCACGCCGGCAGCTAGTTTTTTCGTTTCTTTTCCTCCCCTCTCCTTGCTCCATACGTTGCGGGCCTATGCAATGCAATAAGTTCGGTTGTTGTCGGTGTTGCCTCAACCTTTGCGGCGAGGTTGAGTCCCTCAAATTCAATAACGTAAATGAGTATGTGTGCCTCGTCTTCTTCATGCATCATGTAGCGACCGAACGTTGAGAGAGTTCGTTCTGAGCAGCGAACGGATAGTGTCTCTCGGAGCAGATCCTCCTCATGGGGGGAGGTTTGAATGAATGTATATGTATCGTCTCCTGTATTACTATACGAGGCCTCAAAGTGTGTATTTTGAATGCCTCTGATGAGAAAATGGTTGAGGATTTCAATCACTGGTTGAAACTGAAATCAATTTTTTTTTCATTTATTGGAATATATTGCATATGAAACTTTATGGAAGAAGAATTTTGAATATCGGGAAAATATTTGGAGTATTTGTCCAATATTCTGCCTAGCGCAGCACTTTTAGCTCCTGACAGCTTTGGATGGTACATTTTTTAGAACTGAAGAAATAAAAAACATTAGAGAAGGTATGTTGCAAACCATTTTCAAGCAGCTTGCTGTTCACTATCCTCACCCTTGGAAGCAGTGGTTATAAATATTCATATTTTCATCAAAACCACGTCAACGTTTTTTATTTGTCGAAGCAAAAATTGCAAATTTTATTCCATAAAATATTAACTCAATAAATCAAGTTTTCTTGATCTATTGGTTTAATGTTCAAGGAATTCAATTTGGTTTCGAAAGGAGAAAAAATTTGTATAATTTTTTTGTTATTAACAGTGTTGAAGGTGATTTACGATTTCATTTAAGATTATGTGATATATTCAAGATTCAATAACATTTAATTGGAATACAGGTTTAAAAAAATAAATACATAAAAAGAACTAATCTGTTAAGGCTACGATGATTTCATGTGTTCATTCTATTTTCTAGAAATTTTCATGTAAATTTTCCTCGAAACCATTGACATTTAACTGTCTTTCTTTATTTTACATTGTTATTTTTATTAAAGAAACATCGGGGCAAGTGCAAATGGATATCATCACAGTTCAACTTTCATATTCTTTCAAAAAGAAAAAGAAAGACTTTAAAATGAATTTAAAACTTGTTCCTGTTTGTCTTTTTTATCACCTTTCATTGATATATCTGCAGTTTTTCTCCAGAATAAAATAATTCTTAGTACTTAAATTTTTCTGAATTGTAACCGTTGTTACAAAATGCATTAAATCTTTTTTCAATTTTTCTGTATGTAATGAGTAAGCTGTAGTGTATTTTGTTGAATTTATGTGTAGGAAGTAGGGATTATTCTTTATATTAGCTAGAATGGGGATTTTTAAATAAACAAAAACATATATTGTTAGTTTTAGACGAGCGGGCTTCATAGAGGGTGTTCATGGTACTATGAACAATGGGGGTGGTCCGCCATATTGGGTGGCTGAACAAGGGTTGGCATAGGAGGATGGGCAAAGAGGAAGATGACTCAGCTTCCGTTATGTGTCATTTTCATCTTGGCGTTCGTGTGTGAAAGTTGTGAGTGTCCTAAGTAAATGTGTTGTATGTAAGTGGCCTTAAGAGTCCGACAACCTTGGATCATTCAGGTAAAATTTTCGTATGAAGGGGGGAAATGATCCATTATGTTAAAAACCGGTTCATTTTATAGGACCTTGTAATCCTTGATTGGTTTTCTAAAAGAAAACCACGACCTCACACCACGCACGAGTCGGCCTAGGCAGTCTTTGACTGTCTACGCCTAACCCGTAAAAGACCTGTCTCTCTGGTCCCGTGGGACCATAAGTACCAAGGAGAGTTGTCTCAGGCCCAAGGGCCTTAATCGCTCAGGAGACCCCCTCTCGGCGCGACCAATACGGCCTTGCTGTGGTCCGCCGATCGCATCAACGAGGGAAGACGCCAGCAAGCCAACTCCAGCAGTCCAAAAACTCCATTTTGGACAGTCAACCCAAGCCACAAAACGAACTCTTGGTCATCCAAGGAAGAGTTCAACAGCAGATCGACAAGTCATCGAGCATCGAAACACCGAGCAGGATCCTGTAGCGCGCCAACGAGTACCCAAAGAAAATCCGTCGACGGTATGTACACCCCATTTATGAAGTGCCCCTGAACCACACTACACACCCACACCCACACTTCTTGAAACGAAAAATAAAACCCCAGAATTTGCTTAAGAATAAAATCTTTCAGTTTCAACTCAATTAAACTGTTTTGATTTGGCAAGAAACTCCACAGCTAACTCCGTAAATTTTGTTCCGCGTTCCCTCCGGGTACCCAGTAGTAGGCCGACCCTGGGACATAGTTCAAGGGTCTCCTGCTGCTGAGCTAGTTTTCCGGGAGTGTTGGACCAGTAGGTTTTACTTGGCACCCAACGTAAATTCGTATAGGTAACCGGAGGTTCGAGTAGAATGAAAAAAATCTAATGATTTTTTGTTTAGGGCGGTAGGTGAGTACACAAGTTAGCTTTACTAATTGTGTAATCGTCTCACACTGGAATCTTGCTAATCAAAAAGTTGAACCTGATAAATTAAAACTTTTAAACATTTGCTTTGGTAACTCCATAAGATAGTGCAATTTGCACCTATAAAATTTTAATCAAAGTTTCATAATATGCAATATAATTTTTAATCTACAAGAGCAACTATTAACTATTTTGTTCAAGGTCCTGAATGATCATTCCTATTACACAATAAAACACGAGAGAAATCAAATCATTTATTCAACCGTACTAAACTATCCTAATTGTTGTCCTAATCGTTTATTTATTTCAATCATCATATTTATTGCCACGGAAATCAGAAAATTCATTTATTATCTAATTGTGTTACTAAATATCTAAATACGTGTTAATTTATTTCGATTTTAATTTATTTATATTGTCGCGTATCTTATATCGAAAGTTTTGTCTTAATTTATTTTTCACTTTTAAACCGTCACGAACTGTCCTACCATGAACTCAGAATATGCCTTGCCATATCGTTCCCTGAACGTCACACATCTTCTAGACGATGAGCTGGAGTATGAACTGGCCATCCGCGGAGTAAAATATGCTAGTGGTGAATCTAGAGATGCAAAAAGAAGAAAATTACGAAACGTTCTAAAAGAACAGCGGGAAACAGGAAACTTTGAAACACGTCGCGTAAAAGAAAGTGAAAGGGAAACCGAATTTCAAGTAGTTGATGAAAAACTTGCGAAAATTCGTGATGCGTTGGAAAACCGCAAAGCTAGGAAGTCGATGTTACCAGAATTGAAAACGCGATTACTTCATATCTATTTCCGGGTGATTAGGCTGAAAGAGGTATTTGAAACTCAAAATTTAGAAGATTTAGCGATCATGCTTCTTAATGATCATTTTCACATGTTGTCGTCTGATCCAGAGGCAGCTCTAGAAACTTCTCAAAGAATAGTAGAAGAAATAAACCGTTTGAAGGAAGTAGATTTGTATAGGCAAGAAACAGATTTAGATTCAGAGCCGGATAACATCGACGAGCATAGCGAGGAGGGATTCGACGCAGAACCGCGAGCGAAAGCTAGCACTCCGTATCCTGTCAGAGAACCTGATTCTGAAGTTCAACATTCTGCGGACATGTTTGAAAAGCTGATGGTATTTGTCGAACAGGTTGTCACGAAGAAGTTTGACGAATTGAAACAGGATAGCGGAAGTAGCAAGGTAGAATCGTTGAGAAAGAAGCAGGAAGGAGAAAAATTTAAGGTTCGGGAAGAAGTAAGAAAAGTCTCACGAGAGCCGCGTAAGTATGAGTTTCGTATGCGTCCGGGAAAAGCGGAGACCGAAAACGAGTTATCGGACTCTAGCGCTGAGGAAGGGATCGAATCAAGAAAGGTTTTGAAGCGTCGACCCAGATCTGTAGCTGAATGGAAGCTCAAGTACGATGGCCGTGACGAAGGAAGGAATTTGAATAGATTCATAACGGAAGTGGAGTTCATGGCGGAAGCAGAAGGGATTGATAAAGAATCTCTTTTTAATGAGGCTATCCATTTGTTTGTAGGAGATGCCAGAGCTTGGTATATTGAGGGAAAGAAAAGTAGGGATTTCAGGAACTGGACCGAACTTGTATCTGACCTCAAAATGGAATATCAGCCACCGGATATGGATTTCCATTATGAGCAACAAGCGTCCCAGCGGAGGCAAAGAAGATCCGAGAAGTTTCAGGACTTCTATGCCTCAATAATGGAGATTTTCAGCAGGATGGCCGATCCACCTTCAGAAGATCGGATGTTTCAAATAGTGTTTCGTAATTTGAGATCTGACTACAAAAACTCGTTGTTGGTCAAAGGAGTCAAATCATTGCGTAGTTTGAAGATTTGGGGAAGAAAGTTAGATGCGGCGAATTGGTCTTTGTATCGGGGTAGCACATTTAATGAACCGAATCTTAGGGCTCAGGTGAACGAGGTTTTTGGGCATTCAGCGTCAAGGGGTCAGAGGTCAAATGAGAACACCTGGAACAATCATGGAGCTCAGAGGAAGCTGGAATGGAGGAACTCGAATCACACCAGGTCGGCGAAGGATCCATCTACCAACGGTTTCGGCAAGAAATACTACGAGGCGGAGAAAAAACATACGACTGGCCAGAACACCAACCAAGAGAGGCGAAGAGACGTACCAGAAGCAGGAAGTAGCAGAGGGACGTTAGACAGGAGAGTATCGGAATACCGGAAGCCAGATCCCACCGTTTGCTTCAATTGTCGAGGCAATTATCATCACTATAGCGCGTGCCTGAAGGAGAGGGAAGTTTTTTGTACAGTCTGTGGCTTTCATGATTTCGTGAAGGAATCGTGCCCAGTATGTGCAAAAAACGACAGGAAGTCGTCGTAGGAGGTCGTCGACAGAAAAGCAAAAATCCTCAAAATAAATTTGTTTTACAGGAGGCGGAAGTAGCTGAATTCGTTTTGAGCGTCGAGGGAGACAATCGACCGTTCACCAGGATCAACGTAATGGGGATCAGCATGCTAGGTTTGTTGGACTGCGGAGCGCAGCTAACAGTGATTGGAACCGGAAGTAGGAAGTTGTTGAGCGACCTCAAACTCAAAATGCAGCCCACTTCGATCAAACTGTCAGCAGCAGATGGAACCAACATCGGAGTGCAGGGATCCGTAGACATGCCGGTAACGTTCGACGGTCAGACACGAATAGTTTCAACTTTAGTAGCCCCTGGATTGAAACGTCGCCTAATCTTAGGAATGAATTTTTGGAAAATTTTCAACATAGAACCCACAATCAAGAAGATAGAGGAATTTTCGATAGAGGAGCTAGAAGGTGAAGAAAAAGAAGGAGAAAATTTAACACCAGATCAAATAAAGCAAATTGAAGAAGTTAAGAAACAGTTCAAGGTTTTTGTAGAAGGAAAAAAGCTAGAAGCAACCCCTTTATACACAGCGAAAATTGAGTTTTTGGAGGAGTTTAAGAACGAGCCACCTATTCGATTAAACCCGTACCCATGGTCACCAGAAGTCCAGAAAAGTGTCAACGAGGAGCTAGATAAATGGATCGAGTCAGGAGTAGTCGAGCGTTCCAACAGCGATTGGGCCTTACTGATAGTACCAGTCATGAAGAAGGAAACCCTAGAAGATGGTACCGAGCGAATGAAGGTCCGAATGTGTCTCGATGCTAGGAAATTGAACGCAAGAACCCGTCGTGATGCATATCCTCTTCCGCATCAGGACCGTATCTTGAGCAGGCTGGGTGCGTCAAAGTATTTGTCCACAATCGACTTATCTAAAGCTTTTTGGCAAGTACCTTTGGACCCTCAATCCAGGAAGTATACGGCGTTCCGGGTGTTTGGAAGAGGATTATTCCAGTTTCGTCGGCTTCCATTTGGTCTTGTCAACTCCAGTGCTGTTTTATCGAAGGTCATGGACGAAACCTTAGGCTATGGAGAACTGGAACCAAACGTGTTCGTCTACCTTGACGATATCGTCATTGCTAGCAACACGTTTGACGACCACATTCGTAGCCTCAAGGAAGTAGCAAGAAGATTGGAGAAGGCAAACCTCACAATAAACCTGGAGAAGTCAAAATTCTGTGTTCCAGAGCTACCCTATTTAGGATTCATCTTGTCTGATAACGGCGTGCGACCTAATCCTGATAAAATTGAGGCTATAATAAATTTCGAACGTCCCACATCAGTTAGATCGCTGAGAAGGTTCCTGGGGATGACAAACTATTATCGGAGGTTTATAAGCGAGTTTAGTGAAACTACTGCGCCCTTGACTAATCTATTAAAAGGAAAACCAAAAACCGTCCAGTGGAACGCGCAGGCAGAGGAAGCTTTTAATTGCCTGAAAGAAAAATTAATAACCGCCCCGATTTTAGCTTGTCCAGATTTCCAGAAGCCTTTCACGATCCAAACTGATGCGAGTGACACAGCTGTGGCAGGAGTTTTAACTCAAGAAGCTGAAGGAGGGGAGCACGTGATCGCTTACTTCTCGCGTAAACTCACCATGTCACAAAGGGCATGGAAAGCGGTGGAGAAGGAAGGAGCAGCAGCGTTAGAGGCGATTGAAAAATTTAGGCCGTACGTGGAAGGGACTCACTTTACCCTTATCACCGACTCGTCAGCATTATCATTTATTATGAATAGTAAATGGAAACCATCGTCAAAATTGAGTCGTTGGAGCATGCTTCTACAGCAATTCGATATGAGCATAAAACACCGCAAGGGCTCGGAAAACGTGGTTCCCGATGCACTATCGAGAGCTGTAGAGGCCATCAATGCTCATAATGACGACTGGTATTCCAAACTATTCATAAAAGTGAAAAACTCTCCAGATGATTATTTAGATTTCAAAATAGAAAATGGAAAATTGTTTAAGTATGTTGCAGCTAAAATGGAAACGATGGATTATCGCTACGAGTGGAAGCTGTGTGTTCCCTCCGAGCTTAAGAAGGAAATTCTTGAGAGAGAACACGACCAGGTACTCCACCCAGGGTTCGAGAAAACCATCCATCGCTTAAAACTTCGGTATTTTTGGCCCAGCATGGCAGCGGATTGCCGGAAACACATCAAGGTATGCAGCACCTGCAAGCAATGCAAGCCGTCCAACATCGGATCCGCACCACCAATGGGGAACCAACGTCTCACCAGCAAACCTTTTCAAATCTTGGCGCTTGATTTTATACAGAATCTACCGCGAAGCCGAAGCGGGAACTGCCATTTGTTAGTTCTGATGGACATATTTTCAAAATGGTCACTTCTTGTTCCGGTAAGAAGGATTGATGGTAAACAAGTTTGTCAAATTGTTGAGGATTGCTGGATGAGACGATTTGGAACCCCAGAGGTAATCATCAGCGACAACGCCACAACGTTCCGGGGGAAGGAATTCCAAGCCTTGCTGTCCAGAAGAGGAATCCGTCACTGGCCCAACGCACGTCACCACAGTCAGGCGAATCCCGTGGAACGTGTCAATCGGACCATCAATGCATGCTTGAGGTCGTATATGCAACCGGACCAACGCGTATGGGACTCGAAAATAACCGAAGTTGAAGAGTTTCTCAACACAACGGTGCATGCATCCACTGGGATGTCCCCGTACCGCATACTGTACGGACATGAGAAAATAATCAGTGGAGAGGAGCATCAGATGGAGAGGGAGACTAATGAATATTCCATCGAAGATCGTGATAATGTTCGCAAGAAACTTAATGAAAAGATGTTCAATTTGGTTCAAGATAATTTACGCAAAAGTCATGAAAGGTGTCAAAATAATTACAATTTAAGGCATAAAAAGTTTTGTCCAGCTTACCGTGTGGGGCAGAAGGTCTACAAGCGCAACTTTCAGCTATCGTCAGCAGCAGATCGCTATAATGCGAAGTATGGCCCTTTGTACACACCGTGCACGGTGGTAGCGAAGAGAGGCAGTAGCTCTTACGAGCTGGCAGATGATGCAGGAAAGATCCTCGGTGTTTTTTCAGCTGCAGACCTTCGCCCTGGAGAAGATGAGCCCGAACCATAAACCTAAAATGCAAAAACAAAAATCATTGCCCACTCTTTCGCTAAGCGGAATAGCTCTCATGCGTATTTACGTGGTACTCTTTCAGCATAGCAAGCACGTGTTGATCAGTGCGTAGTGGTCATCATATGCTATCGTTGCGCGTGAGAGGCAGAGGCTTGAAGATCGCGTCGGGACGCCGATGAGTTCTCACCAAAAGTAGCCAATCGCGTGAAGGGGAGAGTGAGTGCCAGCCAACCATCATCATCATGGGATCCCTATCATCGTCAGCTTGCAGTGAGTGCCGGGCCGGATCGTCGGTGACGTCGCTCACGAAAAAAAAAAAAGTAGAATGCACCGAAATGCATTATTAAAAATGTTTGATGCCGGTGATTATTAGTTAGATTAGTTTTGCATGCATATTAGTAAATTAAAAAGAAAAGTTAAATTTTCGTGTTGGCGCCACACAAAAATGCATGCTAGGATAGATAGTTAAATAGTAGTTTAGTTAGGAATTTTCAATTTTTTTTAATTTATTTTTTTTTAATTCGTAGTGGGTCGTTATTTCTTTTAATTTGTTTGTGATGGGTATTCATCTAGGAAAATATTCAAAAAGCTAAAAAGTAAAAATCAGAAACAACACATAGTACCTGAGCACATTTTTGCACATTGCACAGCCATGTTGAAAACGGCTCGTTATCAGCATCCTTCCTATCAACTCAGGATGGCCACCTGAGGGAATTAGGCTGAAAATAACCGTCGATCAGCTCAACATCTTCAGAAACATAGTAATTTGGTACGTTCTGATCATCATAGGTTCACCATAAGCATTTTTCATTTTAACTTGTTCGTCCTGTAAGTTTTGGCAAATTATCCGTTGAAAACACACTCGTTTTAACACAATGTCCATCTTTACTGTACGTCCGCGTGGCGATCACTACTGGAAGATCATCTTTTGTAGTTTCTTATCATCATCAACTGTCAAACTAAGTAGTGAGATGAGTACTAAAAACGATCACCAATTGCTCGTGTAATCAAAAAGGTATATCAACAGGAATGAGATCAAATGTGTTTGATTATGGCAATTTTCCTTTAGGGTAAATTGACCAATAGTTGCCACAAGATTTTTAATGGTATTTCATTTTTTGATACTTTTATTGAATTTTATCCAGCTTTGAAAGAAGTTGCTATGAAATTATATACACTGCAAACGTCTAATCGTCTTAGTTTATTTGTGAATACTTTTTGTAGATAAAATAAGCAATTTATCCCGATTGCTTATTTTGTCGTGGCGGGGGGATAGTGTAACCGTTGTTACAAAATGCATTAAATCTTTTTTCAATTTTTCTGTATGTAATGAGTAAGCTGTAGTGTATTTTGTTGAATTTATGTGTAGGAAGTAGGGATTATTCTTTATATTAGCTAGAATGGGGATTTTTAAATAAACAAAAACATATATTGTTAGTTTTAGACGAGCGGGCTTCATAGAGGGTGTTCATGGTACTATGAACAATGGGGGTGGTCCGCCATATTGGGTGGCTGAACAAGGGTTGGCATAGGAGGATGGGCAAAGAGGAAGATGACTCAGCTTCCGTTATGTGTCATTTTCATCTTGGCGTTCGTGTGTGAAAGTTGTGAGTGTCCTAAGTAAATGTGTTGTATGTAAGTGGCCTTAAGAGTCCGACAACCTTGGATCATTCAGGTAAAATTTTCGTATGAAGGGGGGAAATGATCCATTATGTTAAAAACCGGTTCATTTTATAGGACCTTGTAATCCTTGATTGGTTTTCTAAAAGAAAACCACGACCTCACACCACGCACGAGTCGGCCTAGGCAGTCTTTGACTGTCTACGCCTAACCCGTAAAAGACCTGTCTCTCTGGTCCCGTGGGACCATAAGTACCAAGGAGAGTTGTCTCAGGCCCAAGGGCCTTAATCGCTCAGGAGACCCCCTCTCGGCGCGACCAATACGGCCTTGCTGTGGTCCGCCGATCGCATCAACGAGGGAAGACGCCAGCAAGCCAACTCCAGCAGTCCAAAAACTCCATTTTGGACAGTCAACCCAAGCCACAAAACGAACTCTTGGTCATCCAAGGAAGAGTTCAACAGCAGATCGACAAGTCATCGAGCATCGAAACACCGAGCAGGATCCTGTAGCGCGCCAACGAGTACCCAAAGAAAATCCGTCGACGGTATGTACACCCCATTTATGAAGTGCCCCTGAACCACACTACACACCCACACCCACACTTCTTGAAACGAAAAATAAAACCCCAGAATTTGCTTAAGAATAAAATCTTTCAGTTTCAACTCAATTAAACTGTTTTGATTTGGCAAGAAACTCCACAGCTAACTCCGTAAATTTTGTTCCGCGTTCCCTCCGGGTACCCAGTAGTAGGCCGACCCTGGGACATAGTTCAAGGGTCTCCTGCTGCTGAGCTAGTTTTCCGGGAGTGTTGGACCAGTAGGTTTTAGAATACTGTTTAACCAAAAGACCTTCATTTACGAAGACATTTATTAATTTTTGAATATTCGCTTTAGATTTAACAATCGGGATACCCTTTCTGACTATTTTAGAGAAAAATTGGTTGGTATATGTTTCATGGCTAAATAGCGCGCTGCCACTTGTTTCACCGTGTGAAATGACAGGAGAGTTAATATTATTTTCAACACTTTCAGGTCATCATAAAAACTTATCAAAAAAAATTCTGCTTCTGCTATCAAAAAAATTATGCTTCTGGAATAAAGTCTTTTCTATGTTGCCAAAATATGTTTAACAAAAACACACGTTTATGTTAAGTACGTACTTGAATTCTGTGTAAACAAACAGGGAACCTGTAAACAGTTTTTCGGTGAAAGATTTAAAAAAAATGAGTTTATTTAGTCAGATTGTTTATTTGGGCCCAACCATTTATAAATTAAGAAATCATGCATACATTTTTTGTAAATATTGAAGGTTTGCATTCGGCCTTTAAATAAACATCAATCCTATATAATCCATTTTAAAGGACAGGCTCTTGTTCAGTTCGTGTGTCTGTTCATTTTCAACGGATTTTGTATTTGTTCTGTTAATTTAAAGGCGCTTGATACAACTTCAGTAAAGCACATTTGTACATGTTCGAAAAATGTTTCTAGGCGTATTGGATTATAAACCAAATCTTTCGACTTTTCTTTTTTCAAATGTCCGTAAAGAGTCATACCAATATTTCATATGCATCAGTACTTAATTCATATTTTTCAGACAAAAATTCCTTCTTTAAATAAAACGAATTAAAGTTTAATTTTTTTTAAATCGTTTAAATGGTTTTGATTTGATCGGCAAAATATCAATTTGGGTCACATCTAGGCGTCATTCATAACTATGTGCTGTACAAATGATCTAGGAATCAAGAAGAAAAAAAAACACATCAAGGCTTCATATGACCACCACATGCTTTGAAATTTTGCTTGGTTGAAAAATGCGCGCCCAAATATTCCCACTAATCACAATCAGTATGCTATGCCACCCTCTCTCGACGTTTGCTCGCGACGCCTCGACCATGAAGACGAAAAACAAGCCGCCCGGCGCCCTAAGTAAAAAAATCTCGGAAAAATGGAAGCCATGACTTTAATTTGATTTAAAAAACTACAAATTTAATTATTACGGACAATTGATGCGACTTTGTGTTGTTTTTATTCGATATAAACCGATTCGCATGCCTACAGAATATTCTAAAAATAATTTCATTCGAATCGTTTGGGTCATTTCGGAGGAGTAGTACTACAAACACCGTTACAAGAGAATTTTATATAATAGATTGCATTGTAAAACATTTCAAACTATTTTGATGCATCAAAAATTCAATTAGCAATTCTACAACCCAAAAAAATCAGAATTTTTTCAGATTTCCTTGCACTAAAACAAAACTTTGCATTGTAATTTGAGTATATTAACTCAAGATTACTGAGTATATTAATTTAAGATATTTAAGTTTTTAGTGGTTCTGATCTTAAGAAAATTCAAAAAAATATATTCTTATGTGCAACGTATTGTTTCTAGCTTCGTTTTATTTGAACACTAAGTTAAAAAAATTTGAGCATATCATAGCTGACCTACAATCAATCCAAAGGATGTTTTTTCTGATTTTTTTCTTAGACTGAAACAACTGAATACTGGAGTATTAAAGCTGAATATTGCCTAAAAAATATATTTGACTTACGTTATGAGGTTTCCAAAACTATTAATTTTGTAGAAATCGGTTGTGAAACAAAAGGGATATAGCGGTTTTATGCTAGGAGTATCGAATTGACACTCAAGGTCTGACTAGGGAGTTCTTTTCTGGGCTTTCAGGGTGCGTCCATAAAAAAATAATGATACAAAATTAAAGATTTCAAGAACTCATTGAGGGTCCTCGAAAAAATTGTTTTATTTGGATGTAACCGAATAAAGTTACAAGCCGTCAAACTTCCGATAATGTCATATTGACACTCAAGAACGGATTATTTATGCAGTAGTGTTAAATTTTTTTTTCAATTTTTTCGGTATCCCGGAAATGGACACTGTACATTTAGAGGTTGAAGAAACAAAAAAAAATCTACTACCTGAAATCAAAAAAATAATGTGTATTTATTTCCGACAAATCGGTCCAAATATCATTGAAAACCGAAATTTATTTCTCAACCGACGTTTCGATGTCATATGACATCATCTTCAGGGATTTTAAAATTAAATACGTGTTTTTATGAATTTTGTGGGTGATTTTCTCTTATTTCTAACTCAACTTACAAAAATTGTCATTGTTTTTGCTTTTGGAAGAAGGATTCTGTCACTGTTTCACGGTTATTTATATATAAAAAAAAGTTATGTGAATTTAGGTGGCAGAGTTTTGTATAACAGTTGTATCTACTGTGTTATTTCTATCTTTTTTGTGGTTAGTTTTCTTGTAATTCGACTTGTGTAAAATGTCCAAGATTGAAGCAAATATTGTGTTCAAGTTTTTAATATCGGTTCTTTGGTTCACAGTGTGTGGTGTATTGAATATGTGGCACATCTCCAAAAAATTAAGACGAACAGATTCGAACAGTATCTTATTTCCAAAAACAATAACATCAACAATTTTTGTAAGTAGAGTTAGAGAAAATCACACACAAAATTTCTAATAACACGTAAATAATTTTAGAATCTCTGAAGATGATGTCATACGACTTCGAAACGTCGGTTTAGAGATAAATTTCGTTTATTAAGGTTAATTGGACTGATTTACCGGAAATAAATACACATAACAAACATACAGTCGACATCTAGTAAAACCAACATTAAAATTATTGTTTGGATGGATGAAATTATGATGTTAACAAACACGTGCTGCAAAACTATCAAATTCCAGAAAACGAGATTTAAATGATTAATCTTGGATTTGCATTTTGATACACTTTAGCCCAGACTGGTGACTGAATTGTAAAAAATATTTATTTAAGAGAAATTGGCGATTGTCCCAAAATATTTTCAAACCAACTATAGAATTGGTGGCCCCGATGTGGTCTAGCGGATAGACTGGCGCGAGTCCGGTTTTGGTATGCCAGGCGTACTGGGCTCGATTTCCGGTATCGGCAAGAAAACTTTTGAGTTTGACTCTCATAAGTGGCCGACAGGTAAGATGTGTTTCCGCATATAACTGACTAAAGCATGGATCACTACAAATCTGGACGCACTATTTATTTTACCATAGTGCTCCTAGTTGTCGGATCTGGAATGTTTTCGCAGCACTTTGTAGAGAAATGTTTCTTCTACCAGTGCTGAAAATTTCATTACGATTCGTTTTGTTTCAAAAAAGTTACACGTGATGGAAGCCGCGAGATGAAAATAAGTTTTGAACACCCACGTCAAAAACCCGACGTGGTCGGGTTCAAAAACCGCGAAATCATTAAAAATGGTCAAATCAACCGTGTGTAGCGTTCTCAAACGTTTCCGTGAGATGCGTAGTATAGATCGGCAGGTTCATACCAAGCGTCATAGTGGAATTAAGGATCGGAAACTGCATTTGAAGGTGTTGAGAACGATCAAGGAAAACACAGGGTAGTCGGACTATGACATTGCCAAGAAATTCAACGCCGACCGGTGCACCGTCAGCAGAATTCGTCTACGCGAAGGAATACAATCCTATCGGACCAGTAATCAACCAAACCGGACATTGAAGCAGAATTTAGTAGCCAAAGGACGTGCCCGCAAGTTATACAAGAAGATTCCAACGAAGTTCGACGGATGCATCCTCATGGATGACGAAACGTACGTGAAGATGGATTTTGGGCAGCTTTCTGGCCAAAAATTATGTAAAGCCACTGCAGTGGTGCACTGCACTGGTCATGGTGATGTCCCCGTCAACTTCAAATTCGTTTTTGCTGATAAGTTTGCAAGAAAGTGTTTGATCTGGCAAGGTATTTGCAGCTGCGGACAAAAAATTCCGGTTTTTGTGAAAAACAAGACTATGGACTCCGAAATATATAAGGAGGAATGCCTGAAAAACTTTTTTTTCCGTACATTAGATCTCACAAAGGACAAGTTAAGTTTTCGCCAGATTTGGCAAGCTGCCACTACTGCTAGGAGGTTCTACAGTGGTATTGGGCCAACGGGTGGATTTTGTCGAAAAGGACATCAACCCACCCAACTGCCCTCAATTCCGCTCTATCGAAAAATTTTGGGCAATTGTCAAGCAGAAGATGAAGAAGAGTGGTAGGACGACTCGGGATAAAAAGCATAAAAAGCTAAAGCGCATTCTATAACATCACCTGGACTCTAATAAAGTCAAAATTAGGCTATCAACATATCATTGTTGGTCATCAATGTTGGTCACCAAAGCTTTTAAAAAGGTATTATTAAACATGCTAGGAATTTTTGTTTTTTTTTCGATTCTGTGAGTTCTCGGAGTTTTATTTTTATTTTTTCCAGCAATCATAATGGTTGATGAATGATGATTGCATTATTGAGATATGATCTGGTTAAATTAATAGCCAAAATACCAATATTTTAACCATATTATGAGCCTCTTTTGTACTGCCAGTCAAGATTTTAGGTAAAATGTGTATGAAATAGTATCTTAAAATAAATGCGCCTCGTCAAATCTCATGGTCAATCATGATGGAATTGATGGAAAATGGGCCTGAAAAAATATTTTCCAATGCTTGCATTGTGAATCCATCAACATGGCGTCATTTTGTGCCCTTCGATTTTGCAACCAACATGGCGTTAGTCAATTCGATTTGACGTTTCTCTCGCAAGCCAACCAATCACACGCTTAGGATGAGTTCCTCATTTCTGAGTTGTTAATCCTTAGTACAGTAAATGAGGCCAAACATTTTAAATAAAATCGGATTGGTTGTTAATCACCCGTGAAATAAATTATGAGTTGAAGTCAAATTTCGTTGTCTGACGCCATCTTGAAATCCAAGATGTCGGCTTCCGCTGATCTTTCAAATATTGTAAATGACTTAAAATCGCATGAAACCCCATCAATATTGGTATTGGGTGAAAGGGCTAAACGAGTAGAAGTCGAATTTCGCTATCAGACGCCATCTTGAAATCCAAGATGGCGGCATCCGCTGAACTTTTAATGCTGTAAATGGTAAAAAGCCGCATTAAACAACCACTATATGGGTATTGGTTGAAAGGGCTAAACTAGAAGAAGCCGTTTTTTTTTCGACGCCATCTTGAAATCCAAGATGGCGTCTTCTGCTGAACTTTGAAATGACGTTAGTCACTGAGAATCGCATGAAAGGCCCACAATATTGGTATTTGGTGAAAGGGCTAAATTATAAGAAGTCGAAATTCGCTATCGGACGTCAACTTGAAGTCCAAGATTGCGGCTGCCATTGATCTTTAAAATGCTGTTAATCACTGAAAATCACATGAAACTCCCACAATATGGGTATAAGTTGAAAGGGATCAACGTGTAGAATACAAATTTCGCTATCAGGCGTCATCTTGAAATCCAAGATTGCGGCTTCCACTGAACTATAAAATGATTGAAATCATTGAAAGTCACTGGAAATTACCCCAATATAGTCATTGGGTAAAATGGCTTAATCAGTTTAAGTGGAATTTCTCTATCAGATCATCTTGAAATCCAAGATGGCGACTTTCGCTGAACCTTAAAATGCTGTAAATAACTAAAAAACGCATGAAACTCCCACAATATGGGTATTGGCTAAAAGGGCTAACCTAGAAGAAGTCAAATTTCGCTATCAGGTGCATCTCGAAATCCAAGATGGCGGCTACACTGAACTTTAAAATGCTGTTAAACACTGAAAATCGCATGAAACTCCCACAATATAGGCATTGTGTGAAAGGACCAAACGAGTAGAAGTCGAAGTTATCTATCAAACAATACCTTGAAATCCAAGATGGCGGCTTCCACTGAGCTTTAAAATTCTGCAAATGACTAAAAACCGCACGAAAGCTTTACAATATTGGTATTCGTTGAAAGGGATAAACTAGAAGAACCAGACCCTGATTGTTTTTGGCAACCTGCACGAACATGTTGTGTTGTCAAAATCGAACGATTTTTTTCCCAACTTTGTTTTTACTTAGTACTACATTTTTTATCATGTTTTTGATGCGTTTAGCACTTTTCGTGTTTTGTCAATAGTTTTTAATGTTTGCCATATCTGCTATTTATGTCATTGTATTATGTCTATCATGCTTATATGTCAAAATTGTATTGGTCCAATTTAAACGAAAACTATAAGATTATGTTGTTTCTGTTATTTGTTTGATTTAGAGACATGTGTTAAAAACGGATGTTTCCAAAATTGTATGTTGCCAAAAACGACTGGGGTCTGTATTGTGGTTGCTTTGTGCGATTTTGGGTCACTTACAGCATTTCAGAGTAAATCGAAAAGAGAAAATCGACTACTACTCGTTTAGCCCTTTTACCCAATACCAATATTGTTAGAGTTTCATACGATTATAAGTCATATACAACATTTTAAAGTTCAGCGGAAACCGCCATCTTGAATTTGGATGGCGTCAAATAACGAACTTCGACTTTTACTGGTTCATCTCTTTCAACTAATACCCATATTGTAAGGGTTTGAGGCGATTTTCAGTCATTTACAGTATTTTCAAGTTGAGTGGTAGCCGCCATCTTGGAATTTAAGATGGCGACGGACAACGAAATTCGGCTTCTACTTGATTATTACTTCCACCTAATAACAACATTAAGAAGGTTTCATGATATTTTCAGTTATTTACAACTTTGAAAATAAAAGCGGAAGCCGTCATCTTGTATTAATGATGGCGTCAAGCAACAAATTTTGTTCCCCCTATTTGAACCCTTTCGCTCAGTACTCATATTGTAGAGTTATTCATTCCACTTCCGGTAATTCGAAGGTTTCATAGATTTTTATAATTTTTTATTATTTCAACTCAAAATCAACACACAGAACTTATCAAAAATGTGTAAAAATGGGAATTCCAATTCAAATATGTGCTATCTAATCTGAGCTTGTCCTGTTTTGACATCTTGATCGAGAACTGTCACTAAGTTTTATGGCGGTTTAATAATCAGGCATTGAGTGCTATTATAGAACATGCAAAAGAAAGTTTGGAGCAAACTTCTAAGTTTGTGTTTTATTATAGTTTAAACATAGCATTCCTAACTCTTTCTAAATAACTAAAACAGTATGTTTAATAGAAGATTTATGAGAGTTTTCAAAACTATTTGAAAACAGATGGTCGATTCAAGAATATAAGCATTTGGCATAACCATAATAAAACCATAATAAAACATCGAAATGCTAGTTAGCTTGATCTGTGTTACTTGGGAGGTATACACACGGATGCCGGAATATCTGTAAGTAAACTAGCCCACCTAATTGACTCGTTCTTCCAAAATAAACCTACATCAGCACAATACATTCACTCAGAGTGTATCGAAAATTGACTATAAACATATTTGGGCCTTTTACTTACTAACGCGTGAACGCGCACGACTGTGCTCACCTGTACGTAGCATCTTGATCTGTCAAGAGTGAACCAGGCAGCGCTTTGTTTACGTTTGAATCATTCATTTCACCCAAAATGTCGCGAATTGAAAAAGAAGTTAAAATTCGTACACTTGGATGCGAGAGAAGGGCATCTCGATGAATGAAGTGGCGAAACATTTCGGCATTCATCCGGCGAGCGTAAAATCCATCATCCACAAGTTCGGGGAACACTATACGTTCGAAATTTTCCAGGAAGAGGCAGAACACCAGGACCATCTGACCCAAATCTGGACTGTAAGGTAATCAACCTCATCAACCGGAATCGATCGATGTCCATACAGGATTTGGCGAAAAAAGCTGGGACATTGATCGGAATGGTACAGCGGACCAAGAAGCGGAACAACCTGAAGACATACAAGAAGCAGAAAGTGTCCAAACAAACGGCTGAACAAAAATCACGAGCCAAAACCAGAGCCCGGAAGCTGTATCATCGGATTTTGCAGAAGCCAGATGCGTGCATTCTCGTGGACGATGAAACTTATGTTAAGGGGGGGGTAGGGTCTAACACTTAAAAAAAATCGATTTTTTTTATTTTTTTATTTTCTTATTGTAAAACATTTCAAGAATTTGTGTCAAATTTTCAAGTCAATTGAAGCAAAACTGTAGAAGTTATAGGCCTTTATCTCCTCCTATTTAATACTGCAAGGAAGCAAGAGCAGAAACTTCAAACGCGATTTTCTCGAAAGCACATTTTTAAAGTCCGTGGACATCGTCATTTGAAAACTACTTATCCGATTCTTTTCAAATTTGGAACATATTTTCTACATATAAAATACCAGACCCCAACGTTTTTCTTTTTTGTTTTTTTTTTACTTTGGGGAGATTTTACAGGTGAAAAATGGCGGATTTTTTCGTGAAAAATCGTAGTTTTTACTTCAGACAGCCACAAAAATTTCATAAATTTTTTTTAAGTTAAATAAAAACGTTGGGGTCCAGAAAAACATCTATTAAAAATATTTTGCTCGGATTTTTTGACTTCAGATGATTCAGTGCTGAGATACAGTGTCCACCGCAAATCCTGTTTTCTAAAAGGCATCCTCGAAAGTGCTCCGTCACCGGCTCATTTTTCAATATTTTTCTACGAAAAAATTGCTAAATGTTCTTTTAACAATGCTTTGTATAATGCAAAAAATTTTAATACATTTGTTTGAACGATAGCTCTAGAAAAAAATCGTGAAAATGGTGTTTTTTTTATACCCGTTAGACCCTACCCCCCCCCCCCTTAAAAAGGATTCCAGTACTCTTCCGGGACCACAATTCTACACTGCAGCTATTGGGGAGGATGTTAGTGACCACGAGAAGTCGATTGAAGTCGGCGAGTTTCTTTACAAAAGGAACAATAAATACCGATATCTACCAAAAGGAGTGTTTGCAGAAAAGGTTGGTGCCACTATATAAGAAACAAACGACTCCACCATTGTTCGGGCCGGATTTGACGTCAGCTCACTAAGCTAAATCCACTCTTAGATGGTTTGAGAATAACGATGTAGATTTCGTTGAGAAAGATATTAACCCACCAAACTGCCCCCAGCTTCGCCCCATAGAACCATATTGGGCTATTGTCAAGAGAGTTTTCAAGAAGAATGGTAAGGCTAACAGGATCATGGCGGTTTTCAAGACAAATTGGAATGCTGCGGCCAAGAAGTGTGATCAATCAGCTGTACAAAACCTAATTAAACGTGTCAAGTCGAAAGTCCGAGAATATTACCAATAATTACTTTTTTACTTGTATTTCTTTATAAACTGTAAGAGTAAGCTTTTTAAAACACTTATAAACTGTTTTTTTGTTTGATGAATGTTCAATAAAATCAATACAATGGAAAAAAAATGTGTTTATAACGTATTTTCGAAACACTCCTTACTCAACCTGTCCTTCGAACAACATAAATTTCCTGCAACCGGGAAAAGATCATTCATGAGCCCTGTCTTTTAAAACTGTGATAAACAGGATGTGCATAAATATCGAGGTGTCACGTCACTAGCTGCCTATTCAAAGATTTTAGAGAGATCGTCAACGATGTAATGTTTTCTTCGTGCCGGAGTTGGATTACTGTGTGTATGGATCAAGAGCTACCTAACAAACCGTCGTTGAACTGTCAGAATTGGCTCCGCTGAATCATCCGCTGATTTCATTCCAACTTCAGAGGTACCACAAGGCAGAAGTTTGGGCCCTTTACTGTTCAATCTGCCTTTCAATGATATAAACGTGCTTCTTGTTGGATGTGGAGTACTCCTGTACGCGGATGATCTGAAAACATGTTTGACCATAAATTGCATCGAGTAGACGAAATTAAAGATCTTGTTGTTATTTTAGACAGTCATATGACTTTTAAGCACTTCTTCTTACTCTGCAACTATCAAGAAAGCTAACTGGATGCTGGGATTTATCTTACGTTTAAGCGAAGAATTCACTGATCCTGTCTCCCTGTGAGCTCTATACTGCTGTTTGGTTCGTTCAACATTAGAATATGCTAGCCTTTAGATCCCGTTGTAGAACAAAAATTAAATAAATTACATAGCGATTGTTTTGCTTACTTTTTGGCTAAACATTCATAGTACTCACCAATGCTAAATTAAAATCTTGCATAAAATACCTTGCAGATAAAAAACAAAGAAAATAAGTTATAACGAACACTTCAAAAATAAATCTTTCGACATATGAAGTTCAAAAACTGATCAAGGATCCTCTATAATGTAGATACTTGTTGAAGTTTTCCAACATCTGTCGACTGCGCAATGTGGCCCAGATGATCTTAAACCCTTCCTTTAAAAATCCCGACCGCCACCTTGAAAAGAACATCATCATCCGCTGCGCAAGAGTGCAACTTTTGTTTTCATGCTTCACTTGAATCCCAGTTTTTGCAACATCATCATCGTCATCCTGGATCCTCCATCAACGTCCGGGGTCCTATCACAAAAAGAAAAAAAAAAATACTAGTGCTTTGCTACACATTGCAAAAATGGGATTTTCTTTTGAAAAATTAATAATTAAGACAACAACAAACAACCTCCAGTCGTCCGCATCAAAAAGCCAAAGAACGAGATCGGAGATGAACACCGGAAAAGTTGAAAGCTGAAGAAGATAGGTTGAACGAGGAAAAAACTGGAATGAAATGTCCCGAATGCAACCAACCCAACCGGCTGCTGCCCCAAGGACTTCGAGGATCCTCATTCAGGGATGCAGTGCGCTTTGCGAATGTCCCTCGCCTTGATTCGGTTCTTCTATTAACCCTCCGATTAAAATCCCATAAATCTCGCCGTCGGTTGTTGTCTGTATTTGATTTGTTTTTCTTTTGCTTGAATCTTCCTTTTTCTTCACCGTCAACCAGGCAGGACGATTCCGAAGGATTACATCCGATTTTGCCTCATTTTTTCTCCATTGGGATTTGGTTGTTCGAGAAAAAAAGGAATCACGCGATTTAAGAAGACAATAGCGGAGCAACAACAAAAAAAAAACAGAGTATAAAACCTGGTTGGAGTCTTCCGGATGATGGGCTTTGTTGGATTGGCGGAAGTTTTTGATATGTTGACGTAACAAAAGTCAGAAAGGGCAAATATTTACCTTTTTTGTGGGTATCTTTGGGGTCTTTTCTGGAAAATGGAATTAAAAGGATACAATTACAGAAGCAATCCTTTAAAAATGATTTTCTATTTAAAGTTATCTATCGTATCAGGTTTTTTGTATTCTATAAATGTTTAAATACCTATCCAGCCTAAACACCCAATACGTCACAGTAAAATTAAGTTTCTTCTAGCTTTTCCCGAAAAATATTATATTCTTATAATTTTCAAGTCACATTTGCTTCCTATTTGTTTCTTTTATTGGTATGTAATTTTGGTTTTTATTGTCTTGTTCGATTTATTATTCTAACTTTGTAAATTTATTTTTTATTTTAGTCTTCTCTTAGTTTAGTGAATGTGGAAGAAACTAGAAACATGGCCATAGGAACGGGGAGGCTTTTAGGGGTTATACCAAATTGAGGGTCCAAAAAAGCCAAGCAAAATGTAAAATTAACCTAAAATTAAAAAATTTATAATCAGATTTTGATAGATAGATAGGAATGATTCAAGAGAACAATCTCGACTCAGAACTAAAGCCAAAACCTCGAAAGCATATTCAAAGTCAATAATTGTACCCCAGTGTTTCAAAAAATTCTAACTTGTTAATAGAAATTTAGTCCCGAATATCTTAATTTAGTAAGCTTATCCTAAGCTTGCTAATTCGCCTAGATTTAACACGAGTGTTTGTCCTTTATTTGCCAAATTAAAATTGAGTCAAAATCATTTATTTTGTAAATTTTTAAAGTAAATTTTATCAAAATACATGTGAATTATTTTTTTTACTTTTAATATGATTTAAAATTTACTGATGTATTTCGAAAAACAAAAGTTGAGTGTGTTCCTTAATGATTTTTATTCAAAAATTTTGAAGTTGGAGAATATTGGAAAAAATGTCCTGGATTTGCACGGCCCGGATACTTGCGGAAAAATATCTGGAAAGCGTAGGCTACAATAATTCCGGATTCCGTGATTCCAAACTTGCTTACAAGCATTAAAATTCGATGTCAGTGATAAGAAGAATTCGGATTATGTATCAAGTTCATTGTAACTGAACTTCAGTTTGGATCATCATTAGGAAAATATTCTGACTTTCAATCTTCTATATTCGAAACTCATCATTTCGGAATATGAAAAAAAAAACATTTAAATTAAAAATTCAATTTAAAATTTGAAATTTTTACATTTAGTTCTTATTTAAAATTGAAACTAAAATAAAGTTGCATAATGAGGATCCAAAATTGAAAAATCTGAAACAGTGGCATCATTCGCAGTTTATATTCAGATTCATTAGTTGAATTTCGAATAAATAGCTGAAGAAAGAATTCACATATAAAGCCAGATAGTTCTGTTACTTGTTTATTTATTTATTTATTTATTTATTTATTTATTTATTTATTTATTTATTTATTTATTTATTTATTTATTTATTTATTTATTTATTTATTTATTTATTTATTTATTTATTTATTTATTTATTTATTTATTTATTTATTTATTTATTTATTTATTTATTTATTTATTTATTTATTTATTTATTTATTTATTTATTTATTTATTTATTTATTTATTTATTTATTTATTTATTTATTTATTTATTTATTTATTTATTTATTTATTTATTTATTTATTTATTTATTTATTTATTTATTTATTTATTTATTTATTTATTTATTTATTTATTTATTTATTTATTTATTTATTTATTTATTTATTTATTTATTTATTTATTTATTTATTTATTTATTTATTTATTTATTTATTTATTTATTTATTTATTTATTTATTTATTTATTTATTTATTTGATAACATATCAACGGATCACATGTTGATCCCAATGATGAAATGAATATAAAATCATTCAATTCAAATAAGAGATTTTTGGTTAAAATGTTTATTTAAATTTCGCTATTTGGGTCAAAATTAGTAAAAATTATTATTGAAAACTAAGATTTAAAAGTGGTTTTTAAATTCGGAATAAAAATTTGGAACTCAGGTGCAAGAGGCAACACTCAAAAATTTTCAAAATTTAAAAATTAGAAATTGTATAGTAAAATTAAAATTCATAACATCCATAACATTAACATGACATAACATAACATAAAAAAAAACAACAACACGCGAAACCGGCGCCCGCCTCGGTTAAATATCGCGCGACTGAAGCAACCTGAGGTCGCGGCAGACTACGCGCAATCGGTCGAAGCAGCGTTGCCGGCAGAGGGCGAGCTTGACGAAGCCCCTCTCGAGGACTGTTGGGATACCATCAAGACAGCCATCAACAATGCTGCGGAGAACGTCATCGGTTATGTGGAGCGAACTCGACGGCACGACTGGTTCGAAGAGGAGTGTAGGAGGATGATGGACGAAGAGAATGCCGCGCGGGTGGCAGTGGTGCCAAGATACACCCGTCGAGATGTGTAAAATCACCGGCAGCGGAAAAGGCAGCCACTTCGAATTTTCCAGGAGAAAAAGCGCCGCCTGGAAGAGGAGCTCGAAAAGCTGCAGCAGCTGCATCGTTCTCAAGAAACACGAGAGTTCTATCAGAAACTGTAACCTAAGGTTTTGTTACTACCCAGCATTGATCAGACTCCCCCAATTCTTGCCTCAGGGTCGGCTTTTCGAAATCAAGACTAAAGGAAACACTAAATAATTAAGCTTCGAGCTTTTCTCGCCCACTTTATTCCCCCTTAATTGGTGATATTGACACTTGTCGACAGATCGATCTTCCCCAATAACAGTAAATATCTCCTACCTCAGTGGTCTGCTTCCGGATCCCACGCCCTGCGCGCACCTCCTCCTTGTGATGTACCGGAGACACAACGACTCGTCGTGCTGCGTATTGAGCCTACTATGCGGGTTTAATGGGCTCGTACGCCTCCGTAGCTCGCAGCGCATTGTCGTTGCCTCACGACTCTGAAGTACAGGGTGCCGCCTGCCGGGTGCCTCCAGACGTTTATGTTGGTTGGCTGCGTTTTAGGTTAGAAACTTTCCCATGGTTACAAAACTCAACGCATCCCGAAAAAGTCTACGTGCCGCAAGCTGAAATGTGTCGGGACTTCGATGAGCACCTAAACGGCGCACATGCAGGAGTTCAAGACGGTGAAGGAAGAGAAGGGGAAAACTGTACAAGACGCACCAGCGGGGTAAAATGGCCCATGTCATTCTTTCTCAAATATACACTAACCTTCGGCTTCGAATGATGTTTTTCTTCATTATTATTGTAGCAAACAAGCTTTTTCATCATTCAATAGATAAAAAGTTCACAAAATCTACTTTAGTTCTTAGAAACAGAGGAATTAATGGAATTAGCGTGAAACTTGTAATTTTTCATAAGTTACATATAAGGTTTTATGGTAAAACAGCCTGCGCAATCTGATCAAACTACAGCTTATCGTTTTACCACTCATGTGCATTTTCGGAAGACTATAAGTATTTTGTTGTATTTTATTAACTTCCTACTAATTTTATCCAAAATCAAACATATGAAAATTGGGGCAGAATGCCCACAAGACCACGTGTTTTACGCTCAAATTTTGAATGCTGTTAACTTTTGAGAAAACCCGAATATCAAAACAAAATGCCTTTCTTTTTATTTGCTGACTCCCAAATGACGATAACATTGCATAATTATAACAAATTTCGTCCTTGTTCGAGTTAAAACGGTGCACCAATATTCGATTCGAAAAAATTATCGGCCGCCATGTTTGCCGCGATATCACTATATCAGTCGAAAAAAATTGAATTTTGTTGCCTACTTGAAGGCGTTTTATATATAAGGATATTAAAAAGTGTATATTGAAAAGCGAAATTTTCGATGAGTTTAGCAATACTAAATGATTTTTAGCCAAAGAATGGTAGTTTACAAAACTACGATGAACATGTAATTAAACATTTGGTGTTTCAATAATTACATTCCGTATAATCATTGTTCTATTTCTTACCACCCTTCCTGTTTGGTGCGTTCTGTCCACTAGTTTTGGCGTTCTACCCCGCGGTTTGTTTTCTGGCTGTTTTAGTTTTTTTTACAAAAATATAGTCAAAATCGAGTTTTTATCATATTTTTTCTTTTCTATAATACGTAGATTTCATCCTTGAATCGTCGTCAACTTTCAATTTGGTTCTTAAATGATAGGTATCGCTATAAATAGCAATTATGCTTAGCTGGTGCGTTTTGTACAGTTTTACCCTACTTCGCCAACGATGTAGAGGAGCCACTCCCAACGATGAGTGAAGTTATGGAAGCCTTTCGCCAGCTGAATAGAAACAAGTCGGCTGGGAAGGATGGCGTCGCAGCTGAACTCATCAAAATGGGCCCGGACAAGTTGGCTGATTGCCAAGACCGGTTGATGGTCCGAATCTGGGACTCACAGAACAGCTACCGAAGGAGTGGAAGGAGGGGGTAATATGCCCATCTACAAGAAGGGTGACAAATTGGACTGTGAGAACTACCGAGCAATCATTGCCCTCAATGCCGCCTACAAAGTATTGTCCCGAATCCTACTCCGCCGCCTAACGCCACAAGCAAACAGATTCGTGGGAAGGCCGGCTTTATGGAGGGACGGCAACGACGGACCAGATATTCACACTACGGTGAATCCTCCAAAAATGCCGTGAATACCAAGTCCTTACGCACCATCTATTCATCGACTTCATACCCACATACGACACGATCAACCGTAACTAGCTATGGAAAATCATGAAAGAGAACGGCTTTTCCGGGAAGCTGCCAGACTGATCAAGGCGACGGTGGATGGAACGCAGTGCTGTGTGCGGATTTCGGGTGAATTTTCGCGTTCATTCAAATCGCGCCCTGGGCTTCGACAAGGCGCTGGTCTTTCCCGCATGATGTTCAACGTGGCGCTAGATGGTGTTATTCGACGAGCGGTGGGCGAAATGCGGGAACGATTTTTAACAGATCCAGTTAACAGATCCAGTCTGCTTTGCCGATGACATTGATATAGTCGGCAGATCATCTGCGGCGGTGGAGGAGCTCAAGCGCATTAATAACAAGGTCACGATCGACGGTGACAAGCTGCAGATAGTCGCAGACTTTGTCTATCTCGGCTCACTGGTGATCGCAGACAATGACACCAGCCGTGAGATCCGGCGGCGAGTTATTAGCGGAAGTCGTGCCTACTATGAACTCCACAAGCAACTGCGGTCGAGAAGACTTAGCCCTCGCACGAAGTGTAACCTGTATATGACGCTCATTAGACCGGTTGTTCTCTACGGGCACGAGACATGGATATTGCTCGAGAAGGACCTGCGTACACTCGGAGTATTCGAGCGACGAGTGTTAAGAACCATCTTTGGCGGCGTATAGGATAACGGAGTGTGGAGGCGAAGGATGAATCACGAGCTCGCGTGGCTCCTCGGTGAACCCAGTATCCAGAAGGTGGCGAAAGCTGGCCGGATACGCTGGGCAGGACATGTTTCAAGAATGTCGGACGACTGTCCTACAAAACAGGTGTTCGCTACAAATCCGATAGGAACAAGACGAGCAGGGGCGCAACGAGCGAAGTGGTTAGACCAAGTGGAGCATGATCTGACGAATGTGGGATGTCCGAGAAATTGGAGAACGGTTGCCATGGACTGATTGAGTTTTGGGAATTATGTTCGTCAAGTTGTGTCGTGAGACGGAATATTACTGAAAAAATCTGATCAATATCAAAGATGAAAAAAGTGTGCACCGACCGATGGGAGATACCACGAATAAAATATAATTATGATTAACAAAAAACGATTAATATTTTTTTTCATATTTTTACATAAATGATCATAAGATTACCTTCATTCCCTTCTCAAAAAGTTTTTTGATCAAACGAATGGTTTTCAAGACAAGCGCATTCATAATTGTCCCATTTCTTAATGAACATGGCTTTATGAAACCTGCATTGAATGGTGAATAACTTGTTGTTTGAAATAGGATTTGGTTTTTGATGATTGCTGTTTCGTTCTTAAATTATAAAGGAATTTTGTCCTCAAAAATAATGAATTTTCTATATTTAGTACATAGACTTGTTTTAATGTTTTGTTTGAATACTTGAATGCTTCAATAAGTATAGCTCCAAAAACGTTCTAGGCCATCTAAAAAGAATTTATCTACTTTATTGGAGCTTATTGTACGCAGCGTGTGTCGTGAGAAGCCTCAAAATGTTTGCTTCACCAGACTTAATCTAGCAAGGGTTCCAGACGAAAAGAAAAACTTGCTTTAAAATCTTCAGTGATTGTCCGCTTCTCCTCATGATACGTACCGCGCAGAATATGCCCTGGTAGCCAATATTTTGAACCTATCCAAAATGTTTAAGTGGTTGAGAACAAGGAATGAATTATTGCACGATTTGTCGTATTAAAGACTAACATGCAATTCCTTGAAATTTCTAGAAAAATCGCCGAACATTCAGAATACAAAACGAAACCCAGCAAAAGATATCCTTTCACATTTTTTGTGACCGGATTTCCTTACCATATTCATATACGAAAACACATCACGATACTATAGGATAAAAAATTCATTCGCGAAAATTCGTTACGAGCTGAAAGTCGATAAAGTTTCCGTGCCGGTCGGTGGTGCAGCTAGCAGCATATCGGTGGAACATGTCTGTTTTTCCTCGCAGTTTATCGGGAGGTCCTTCTCCTTTTTCGCTTGTCTGGTACCGTTCCCGGGTTTTTTTTTCGTTGCCACCTCATCGTCTTCTTGCGCTTCGAAGAATCCTCGCGGAATAGCAAAGAGCGAATCCTACCGGCTATGATGTATGTGCGTGTACATAAATTATGCTATCCGCGGAAAAACTGCATTCATACATAATAGGAAGATGGAAGAAAAAAAAAATCGCCAGAAATATATGCGAGGCAATCCGCTTATTGTTAATTTCGTTTCATTGTTCGTCGATGTAATTTTATGAATTGTTGTGGTTCGTTCGAGCCGGTTCACCGATTTCTTTTTTTTTCTTTCCTCCTTGCAGCTCTCTTTCAATTTTCGTCTATTCAGCAGCAGCAGCATAGGAACAAGGACCTCCCTATTGGATTTTTTAAGGAGATTCTTTCTCTTTATGAATCGAAGACGACGACGACGCTCGCGCACTTTAAGGTGGGTTTGGTTGTTATACGAAAAATATTATTTATTTTGCCGGCCTGCGGTGTCGAAAGGTGAATTATTGAAGATGTTTGAATGCATTTATTTCCGGCGTTTTTTTTTTTCTCTCGAAAGGACAGTGTTTCGCACTCTTATCGAACCGGGGCTATTGGAATTTAATTAGGGGGTCGAACTATTATTTATGATTCATTTTTTTTTTTGGTGATTTATGTCCAAACGAGCGTGGAAATCTATTGAATAAATATAAACACGGATGCCAGCCCAACGCCCTTAACTTTCGAGCAAATGTACAAGACCTATTGAAATTGTTGGGATTCTTACACCCAAATACATTGTTTTCTAATGCTCTATAGCGTTCAATGGGACTCGATTGTATGGTAGGTGAATTTGAAAGATGGTTCTTAGATTTCAATTATGTTTTTTTATATTCTGTTGGGTTAGAAAATTTCAAAAACCATGATCAGGTTCTAATAGTTTTAGACATTGCATTGAGGAAACTGGTCTCGTTGAAAAGCAAAAGCTTTTTGAATTACAGGCTCCTCTTGTATTAGGTGACGAATTCAAAAATCTTGTGTTGTCAAAATCGAACGGGTTTTTCATCATCTTATTTTTTATCATGTTTAACCCTCCAAAGCTGTTCACATTTCAAACATCTAAATCATCATTCCAATATACTGATGAACTGGTTATTTTGACAGACCAAGTATGTTCTATTAAAATAATGATCAAATTAACTATAAAAAATATAAATTTGAGTTTTGAAAATCGGTTTATTGGGAAATGAAATACAGCTAAGCAAAGCCAAAATTGGATGTTGTTTTATTAAAGTAAGATTTTTTCCTACCGGAAGATCTGCAATAGCGGTAAAAACTTTCATTAGACCCCAACACATCTATACATTGTCGGATAGATGGATTCTTGACGTTTTTAAACATCAATGAAACAGTTAAATACAGAAAAGCTGTCAGAAGTTATGCTTATTTTAAAAAATTAAATTGATTTTTCGGACTTTTTACTTTCTGGTCAAGTTTCTGAAAACCTAGTATGGTATACATATCGACTTTATTTTGAAATGTTGAGTAATTAGAATAAATTACCTACACAATGAACACATCATCAAAATCAGTTAACATTTAAAGGGTGATACGGTCAAAATTTGGTCAATATCAACATGACGTATTTCTTTTAATTTTGCATTCAAAAAACCTGAATATCCCTCATTTTGAAGGTGTGTGTGTAGAATGTTGCTCCTATTTTGATTTTGGAATTCACTCTCCAGTTGTCAAAATGCCGTCCAAGCTTCCTTGGAGCAGCGTATCAAAATTTTGCTCGCGCATCGCGAAAATCGGAGCTCCTCGCAGGCAAAGCTGGTGAAATCGCTAAAAGTTACCCAATCAACCGTTACAAATGTAATTAAAGTGTTTGGGGAACGTTTGTTGACAGCCAGGAAGTCTGGATCGGGGGGAAATCGAAAACCGGAAGCCGCTGAGACGACAAAGAGAGTTGCCGGTAGTTTCAAGCGAAACCCTAACCTCTCTCTCCGAGATATCGAGCCAAAAAACGAGCCGGATTATCGACTTACAAGAAGGTAGTGACTCCAAATCGCGATGATAAACAAAATACGACGGCCAAAGCGCGAAGTTTGACTGCGTGGTAATGGACGACGAAACCAACGTCAAAGCCGACTATAAGCAGCTTCCGGGACAGGAGTTTTATACGGCAAAAGGAAGGGGAAAGGTAGCAGATATTTTCAAGCACATGAAACTGTCAAAGCTCGCGAAGAAATATCTGGTTTGGCAAGCCATCTGTACCTGTGGCTTTAAAAGCAGCATTTTCATAGCTTCCGGGACTGTCAACCAAGAAATTTACGTGAAAGAGTGTTTGAATAAACGTCTGCTGCCTTTCCTAAAGAAACACGGTTGTTCCGTACTGTTTTGACCGGATTTGGCATCCTGCCGTTCCGGTAAAAAGGCCATGGAGTTGTACGCCGCCAACAACGTGCAGGTGGTTCCCAAGGACAAGAACCCTCCCAACACGTCAGAGCTCCGCCCAATTGAGAAATAGTGGGCTATTGTCAAGCGGAACCTTAAGAAGACCAAAAAAACTGGAGGACTAGCAGCAGTTCAAGGCAAACTGGCTTTCTGCGGCGAAGAAAGTTGACAAGGTGGCTGTACAAAATCTGATGGCAGGGGTTAAGCGTAAGGCCCGGCAATTCGGATTTGGAAAAGCGGAAGCCTAACTGAATATTTTTCCTGAATTGTATACTAATTAAACTTGAAAAAAAAATTAATTTGATTTTTTAAATAAACGATTTCACCGATTTACACGCGTTTTCCCTTGACCAAATTTTGACCGTATCACCCTTTAACAGGACAAAAAAAAACACGAAGTTTGAAAGATGCATTAACCTCCTATCTTTGGTAGAAATAAACGCAACTTAGCAGCTTTTCTTCTCTGAACAGATAATATTGATGAGAAAGCCAAACCGATCTTGTACCTGATTTTTTTTTAATTTATAGTCCCTTGAAATCAATTGTTATTTTTTTAGTCTGTTTAATTATACTTGAAATAAATCATTTTAGAGTTGATAATATCACACACAATTTGTAAAATCCTCATCTTTAACTGAAGCAAGTTTTGTATGTTTAGGTTTTGAGCATTATCACCAAAGTTAATTTATTTTTTTACTGAAATCTGCTGATGTCTTTCTAAAGAGAAAAGTTCAAATTATTTCTCTTCTGGATTTTTATATAAAAAAAATAGTGGTATTCGCCCAAGTTAGTTCGCATGTTTTCCGGATTCCGGGTTAAACATTTTAAAACAAATGATTGAATTTTCTAGGTATTAAGACAAAATAACCCAAAATCTCATTACGAAAAAAATGTCTCTTTTTACATTTGTTGTTTATCAAGGACGACAGCTTCGCTCCAGGGCTCCTAATTTGCCAACAAATAATTGATTATAACATGTGAAAAACCATAACCATAAAAATTAGAGGAATCTCTATGTCGTTCCATTTATATTCTTTTATTTTGACTTTTTTCTTTCAGAAGTCTGCTCAGAAGACAAACGGAATTGTACTTATTTCTGGTTTTAATGTGAACAAATTTTAAAATTTTCTTTGGTAGTTGGAATATTTGAATAAAATTGTCAAACTAATGGAAATTAATCTTTGAAAATATTATCGGCAGATCGATGCAATAAAATATTATAAGCATTACAACAAACAATCGGTTCTTCTACCTTACAGGATGAAATAACAGGTGGGAATCCACGTAGCAACGTTTCGGTTCACGTCATAATCATGAGATATGTTGTCTGTCGGGACGCGGTTCAGCAAACATGAGGCCGTGTTGAAAGTTTTCTAATATTTACTCTTATTTAAAGCAAAAATTTATTCCCATCCGCCCCTTAAAAAATGAGGATTTGGCATAATCACATGTTAGGATTCGTCTAACATATCACACAGTCGATCATTGAAGTTACCCTGAAACACGCTTAATTGTTGTTTTTAAGATTACCTGCAAATCCAATCTTACATAATTGAGTCTGAAATACAGCAGCAAAACTCGAAATTTCAATCCAACATTGAAATTTGCTACGGATATGACAAGCGACACGTCTCCGTGACTGATCGCTATTGCTGTTCTGGGTCCCATCAACATCCTTCGCTATCCTGGAATTTCCAGCGCACTAGGCGGCGAAGGAGTGGCGAAATGGAAGGAAAAAAATAAACATCCAAACAGCATACTTCAGGAGCAAACAACAACCCTCTACACAGCAGCGCAAGCAAATATGTACATCTGAAAACGCCAGAAAGCGCCACTGCCACTAAGTGAAGAATGTGCTTCGACTTTCCCACTTCTGTGCATCTGAACTCATTACATCAGCCAGGATCCCATCTTCCGGTTTCGCCGTTCGTTTCCAACTACACAGTTAATGGTTTTGGTGGATAATTCCGGAACAGATAACCGTGTGGTAAATAGTTGGTCCCTAAATAATTGTTGTTTCTGTTTACCGTTTCTCGGTGTTTTAATTCGAGCACCACACCCGGTTTTAACCAAAAATTGTCACCCACCGGAAGGTCACCAACCGCAACCTCCGATAGTGAGAGATGTCATGGGTTTAAATACAAACAACTATTAATCATTTCGCATTCGAATGAAGATACCAGAACCGTTCGTCATTAGCTAGCCGCCTATGCAACTGAGCGTGGAATTCATTTATTAAAGTTCTGAATGTGGTTCGGTTGTTCAATTAGTTTTTCGAGGACATTTCTCTCAGAGATAGATTAAGAGAAATATTTTTGTTGCATAAAGTTGACATGCCGTTTTCGAAAAGAGGGAGAACAGGGCATTGGAATATTGGAACGGTGCATCGTTAAATAATTCGAAAATGAGACAAAAAAATAACAGGATGCTCTAAATTCATCATTCGACTTTAAAGGCCAATGATATTTCAAATAATGAGCTGAAATTTCAGGAACAGATAGAACAAAACTATTTTGGAAATCAATCAACTTTTGCAATAAGAACCGTTAAGTATTATCACTAGGGAATCCCATTTTTTGTGCCTTCGGACAAGGACAAGGACAAGGACAAGGACAAGGACAAGGACTAGGACAAGGACTAGGACAAGGACTAGGACAAGGACTAGGACTAGAACTAGGACAAGGACTAAGACAAGGACTAGGACAGGGGCACATCTGGCACACGAAGCCCCAGGTGGTTTTAGTGGGATGAACCCACACACGGCAGCAAACACCCGGCTGTTATGGTTTGAAGTCATATGTCCATCTTGTAAAAAAAAGGACTGGGACAAGGACTTTTTTTTAGTTGGCAACCACTGGTGGTAAATCCCGGTTTACGGATTGTATTCCAAGGCACGGCGAGCCACCGCGTCCCACCAGTTTGCTACTCTGGGTTCTTTGGCCGCAGACCTGGTTCCCACCTCGAACTGTTTAGTATACTATGCTTCAATAGTGGGAGGTCTATTCGCGCTAATGCGCTCCAAGGCAATGCTCATTAACGAGACCACTTTCAGCAAAACCTCTCATCCTTACGACTCGACGCCTGAACTCTCCTCTAACTACTTGAGATCCGACCCCTCCTCACATCGACTCAAGGTTTACCTCTCCTCTGCACGGTTCAAGGCCCGATCTCTCCTCTAACGACTTGAAATCTGACCTCTCCTCGTAATGACTCGAGGTGACCACTTGTACCCCTCCTCTTGTTGATAAGGGGCCTGTTCCCTCCTCTTACGACTCGAGACCCGACTCCTTATCATAAAGACTCGGGGTTGACCACACAAACCTCTCTGCCTGAAGGTTTGAGGCCTGACCTCTCCTCTAACGACTCGAGGACCGACCTCTTATCTTCAGGGTTCGAGGTTTGCCACCTTGCCCGTCGTGTGCCAGATCAAGAGCAGCTTATCCTGGACTCGTGCCTGTCACGGCACACGTTCGGGACTTGGAACGCTACGACTCGGATGTTTCCCGACGGTGACGACATCCTACACCGACTCGAATGGCTCGCCCGGCGTCGAGAGCCTAGGACTAGGACAAGGACTAGGACAAGGACTAGGACAAGGACTAGGACAAGGACTAGGACAAGGACTAGGACAAGGACTAGGACAAGGACTAGAACAAGGACTTTTTTTTTTTGGTTGATCACCCAGGTGGTAAATCCTTTTTACGGATTGCATTCCAAGGCACGGCGAGCGACCGAGTCCCCCCAGTTTGCTACTCTGGGTCCATGGGTGCAATTGGACGACTCATGATACTAAGTACCCCTACGCCATAAAGTCCACCTGGGGCCGCAGACCTGGTTCCCACCTCGAACTGTTTAGTACACTAAGCTTTAATAGTGGGAGGTCTATTCGCGCTAATGCGCTCCAAGGCAATACTCATCAACGAGACCACTTAGAGCAAAACCTCTCCTCCTTACGACTCGACGCCTGAACTCTCCTCTAACGACTTGAGAACCGACATCTCCTCGCAGTGACTCGAGATTCCCACGCATACCTCTTCTCTTCGCGACTTGAGGCCTGATCTCTCCTCTAACGACTCGAGATCCGACCCCTCCTCGCATCGACTTGAGGATACCTCTCCTCTGCACGATTCAAGGCCCGATCTCTCCTCTAACGACTTGAAATCTGACCTCTCCTCGTAATGACTCGAGGTGACCACTTGTACCCCTCCTCTTGTTGATAAGGGGGCCTGATCCCTCCTCTTACGACTCGAGACCCGACCCTCATCATAAAGACTCGGGGTTAACCACACAAAACTCTCCACCTTAAGGTTTGAGGCCTGACCTCTCCTCTAACGACTCGAGGCCCGACCTCTTATCTTAAGGGTTCGAGGTTTGCCACCTTGCCCGTCGTGTGCCTGATCGAGAGCAGCTTATCCTAGACTCGCGCCTGTCACGGCACACGCGCGGAACTTAACGCAACGACTCGGATGATTCCCGACGAAGACGTCATCCTACACCGACTCGAATGGCTCACCCGGCGTCGAGAGCCACTCTACCCGTGGATATTCCCCGAACGTGGAATAACCCTTTCCCAACGATTTCCACTGCGAAGAAGGTCAAGTCTTATCCCCGCAGCTTCTGTCGTTGAGAACCGCCCTACTCAGATACTCCCCGAAGGTGGAGCATCCTACGCCCCAACGCGGCGCACCCACGGCATCCGCTACGCAGAAGGTATTGTCTTATCTTTGTAGCTTCAAACCGAGGGGTCGGACGCACTCTACTCGACAGCCCCCCGTCGATGGGGTCAGTCTACTCCGACCGATGTCCGGTCTTCTTTAACCCCTTGGCTGGCAACCCTAGGATTTTTGGCCCGCGGATTTTCCTGCCCGTCGTGTGCCAGATCGAGAGCAGCTTGTCCTGGACTCGCGCCTGTCACGGAACACGTACGGGACTTGGAACGCTACGACTCGGATGTTTCCCGACGGTGACGACATCCTACACCGACTCGAGAGGCTCGCCCGGCATCGAGAGCCTCTCTACCCGTGGGTATCCCCCGACAGTGGTTAACCCTCTTCCCTCGAGATCCGCTACGAGGAAGGTCAAGTCTTATCCCCGCAGTTTCCCTCTTAGGAAGCGGCACTTCTCGGATACCCCCCGACATTGGGGTATCCTACACACGTTCGCGGCGCACCCCTGACCTCCGCTACGCAGAAGATGTTGCCTTATCTTTGTAGCTTCGATCAAGGGATCGGACGCACACTACTCAGATGGTCAACGTCGATGGAGTCAGCCTACACCGTTCGCGGACTGCCGTTGGTTCCAGCTCCTCTGCAGGGCAGTCATGATCCGGGTGAACCCATCGCTGACCGCATGCCAAGTGTTGGAATCCGCACACATCCTCTGTACAACGTTATCTGCTGTCATGTCGGGCCCACAGGCGGCAAATATGGAAGTACGTACCACCGTAAACCTCGGACAGACACACACCACATGCTCAGGTGTTTCCTCTTCTCCACCACAATCTGGGCAGTATGGCGAAGCCAAATGTCCAAACCAGTAGTGGTACTTCATGAAGCATCCATGATCAGTAAGGAATTGGGTCATATAGAAGTCCACTTCACCGTGCCTTCTTCCGATCCAGCTCCCGATGTGCGGGATCAGACGATGGGTCCACCTTCCTCTCGTTGAGCTGTCCCACAGCTGCTGCCAGTTGGACATCGAGTCCTCATTGGCGAGATCTTGTACATTGGGCGTGTCTTTGTTGTCGTAGTAATAGACATCCTCCTCAAGCAAAACCGAGATGGGCATAACACCCGCTACTACACAGGCGGCTTCGGACGACATGGTCCGGTATCCGCTGATAACCCACAGGTTCATCAGCTGCTGAACGCTGCTAAGTCGCTGCAGGTTACAGCTTCTTCCCAGGGCCTGCCTCCAGGCCGCTGCTCACACACTTGCCAGGATCCGCCTTTTGCTGCTTTGGATGGCCGAGGAGTTCGGCATCATCCGTGTGAGTGCGGCCGTGGCCATTGCCGCTCTCTTGCACACGTAATCGACATGGCTCGTAAAGCTGGGCCTGTCGTCTATCATCACCCCTAGCTACTTGATTGCCCGTTTGGACACGATATTGTATGGTCCAACGGCAATGGTACCTGTTTGGGGTGAGATCAGGTTGGTGATAAGCACCATCTCGGTTTTGTGGTGGGCTAGATGCAGGCACTTGGAGTGCATCCAGCTTTCCGCTGCCTGGATAGCTACCGTGGCCAGTAGCTCAACCTCCGCTGTTGAGGAGCCTCTCGCCAAGAGGACTACATCATCCGCAAATCCTATGAGTTCAGCTCCCGATGGGAGGCTCGTTCGTAGGAGTTCGTCGTAAGTGATGTTCCACAGAACCGGGCCGAGTATTGACCCCTGTGGAACACCCGCCGAAACCTCTTGTGTTCGCAAACCCTTGCTGGTCATATTCGGGGACTAGGACAAGGACTAGGACAAGGACTAGGACAAGGAATAGGAAAAGAACTAGGACAAGGACAAGGACTAGGACAAGGACTCGGACAAGGAATAGGAAAAGAACTAGGACAAGGACAAGGACTAGGACAAGGACTAGGACAAGGACTAGGACAAGGACTAGGACAAGGACTAGGACAAGGACTAGGACAAGGACTAGGACAAGGACTAGGACAAGGACTAGGACAAGGACTAGGACAAGGACTAGGACAAGGACTAGGACAAGGACTAGGACAAGGACTAGGACAAGGACTAGGACAAGGACTAGGACAAGGACTAGGACAAGGACTAGGACAAGGACTAGGGCAAGGACTAGGACAAGGACTAGGACAAGGACTAGGACAAGGACTAGGACAAGGACTAGGACAAAGACTAGGACAAGGACTAGGACAAGGACTAGGACAAGGACTAGGACAAGGACTAGGACTAGGACAAGGACTAGGACAAGGACTAGGACAAGGACTAGGACAAGGACTAGGACAAGGACTAGGACAAGGACTAGGACAAGGACTAGGACAAGGACTAGGACAAGGACTAGGACAAGGACTAGGACAAGGACTAGGACAAGGACTAGGACAAGGACTAGGACAAGGACTAGGACAAGGACTAGGACAAGGACTAGGACAAGGACTAGGACAAGGACTAGGACAAGGACTAGGACAAGGACTAGGACAAGGACTAGGACAAGGACTAGGACAAGGACTAGGACAAGGACTAGGACAAGGACTAGGACAAGGACTAGGACAAGGACTAGGACAAGGACTAGGACAAGGACTAGGACAAGGACTAGGACAAGGACTAGGACAAGGACTAGGACAAGGACTAGGACAAGGACTAGGACAAGGACTAGGACAAGGACTAGGACAAGGACTAGGACAAGGACTAGGACAAGGACTAGGACAAGGACTAGGACAAGGACTAGGACAAGGACTAGGACAAGGACTAGGACAAGGACTAGGACAAGGACTAGGACAAGGACTAGGACAAGGACTAGGACAAGGACTAGGACAAGGACTAGGACAAGGACTAGGACAAGGACTAGGACAAGGACTAGGACAAGGACTAGGACAAGGACTAGGACAAGGACTAGGACAAGGACTAGGACAAGGGCTAGGACAAGGACTAGGACAAGGACTAGGACAAGGACTAGGACAAGGACTAGAACAAGGACTAGGACAAGGAGTAGGGCAAGGACTAGGACAAGGAGTAGGGCAAGGACTAGGACAAGGACTGGGACAAGGACTAGGACAAGGACTAGGACAAGGATTAGGACAACGACTAGGGCAACGACTAGGACAACGACAAGGACAAGGAGTAGGACAACGACTAGGACAACGACTGGGACAACGACTAGGACAAGGACTAGGACAAGGACTAGGACAAGGACTAGGACAAGGACTAGAACAAGGACTAGGACAAGGAGTAGGGCAAGGACTAGGACAAGGAGTAGGGCAAGGACTAGGACAAGGACTGGGACAAGGACTAGGACAAGGACTAGGACAAGGATTAGGACAACGACTAGGGCAACGACTAGGACAACGACAAGGACAAGGAGTAGGACAACGACTAGGACAACGACTGGGACAACGACTAGGACAAGGACTAGGACAAGGACTAGGACAAGGACTAGGACAAGGACTAGGACAAGGACTTGGACAAGGACTAGGACAAGGAGTAGGACAAGGAGTAGGACAAGGACTAGGACAAGGACTAGGACAACGACTAGGACAACGACTGGGACAACGACTAGGACAACGACTAGGACAAGGACTAGGGCAAGGACTAGGGCAAGGACTAGGACAAGGACTAGGACAAGGACTTGGACAAGGACTAGGACAAGGAGTAGGACAAGGAGTAGGACAAGGACTAGGACAAGGACTAGGACAACGACTAGGACAACGACTAGGACAACGACAAGGACAAGGACTAGGACAAGGACTAGGACAACGACTAGGACAACGACTAGGACAACGACTAGGACAACGACTAGGACAAGGACTAGGACAAGGACTAGGACAAGGACTTGGACAAGGACTAGGACAAGGAGTAGGACAAGGAGTAGGACAAGGAGTAGGACAAGGACTAGGACAAGGACTAGGACAACGACTAGGACAACGACTAGGACAACGACTAGGACAAGGACTAGGACAAGGACTAGGACAACGACTAGGACAACGACTAGGACAACGACTAGGACAACGACTAGGACAAGGACTAGGGCAAGGACTTGGACAAGGACTTGGACAAGGACTTGGACAAGGACTTGGACAAGGACTTGGACAAGGACTAGGACAAGGACTAGGACAACGACTAGGACAACGACTAGGACAACGACTAGGACAACGACTAGGACAACGACTAGGACAAGGACTAGGGCAAGGACTAGGGCAAGGACTAGGGCAAGGACTAGGACAAGGAGTAGGACAACGACTAGGACAACGACTAGGACAACGACTAGGACAACGACTAGGACAAGGACTAGGACAAGGACTAGGACAAGGACTAGGACAAGGACTAGGACAAGGACTAGGACAAGGACTAGGACAAGGACTTGGACAAGGACTAGGACAAGGAGTAGGACAAGGAGTAGGACAAGGACTAGGACAAGGACTAGGACAACGACTAGGACAACGACTGGGACAACGACTAGGACAACGACTAGGACAAGGACTAGGGCAAGGACTAGGGCAAGGACTAGGACAAGGACTAGGACAAGGACTTGGACAAGGACTAGGACAAGGAGTAGGACAAGGAGTAGGACAAGGACTAGGACAAGGACTAGGACAACGACTAGGACAACGACTAGGACAACGACAAGGACAAGGACTAGGACAAGGACTAGGACAACGACTAGGACAACGACTAGGACAACGACTAGGACAACGACTAGGACAAGGACTAGGACAAGGACTAGGACAAGGACTTGGACAAGGACTAGGACAAGGAGTAGGACAAGGAGTAGGACAAGGACTAGGACAAGGACAAGGACAACGACTAGGACAACGACTAGGACAACGACTAGGACAAGGACTAGGACAAGGACTAGGACAACGACTAGGACAACGACTAGGACAACGACTAGGACAACGACTAGGACAAGGACTAGGGCAAGGACTTGGACAAGGACTTGGACAAGGACTTGGACAAGGACTTGGATAAGGACTTGGACAAGGACTAGGACAAGGACTAGGACAACGACTAGGACAACGACTAGGACAACGACTAGGACAACGACTAGGACAACGACTAGGACAAGGACTAGGGCAAGGACTAGGGCAAGGACTAGGGCAAGGACTAGGACAAGGAGTAGGACAACGACTAGGACAACGACTAGGACAACGACTAGGACAACGACTAGGACAAGGACTAGGACAAGGACTAGGACAAGGACTAGGACAAGGACTAGGACAAGGACTAGGACAAGGACTAGGACAAGGACTAGGACAAGGACTAGGACAAGGATTAGGACAACGACTTGGACAACGACTAGGACAACGACTAGGACAACGACTAGGACAACGACTAGGACAACGACTAGGACAACGACTAGGACAACGACTAGGACAACGACTAGGACAAGGACTAGGACAAGGACTAGAACTAGGACAAGGACTAGGACAAGGACTAGGACAAAGTCTAGGACAATCACTGAGACAAAACTATAACAATGGCTTAATGATGCCATCGATAATAGTTTCTCAATCTGCATTCCACAATTTCCGAAGTTCACTTTCTTTGATGCAATTTCAAAAACTAGCAAAAACAAAAATTCCCAATTAGAATCAATTTTCAATTTTTTTTTCCTACAAACTAAACCCAAAACCTTCCTTACATTTTTCAAAATTTGTTAGACAGTACGACCTTGCTGAAAAATTGCAGATTGAAAAGTTCTAAACGGAAAAGGAATCGAAGGGGTCTAAATCGCCAGTTAAGCGCAGCGAACGACAAAAACGAAGAAAGGATTTTCGCAAAACTTTGAATGAATAGAATGAAAACTAGCTGTTACAACACAATGCCGAGCCAAGATTCGCCAATTGATAAATGTGCTGCATGTGTGTCCGAAAATTTTCAAAAAAAAAAAATAAATCTTCGTCCTATATACAAAGGATGTACGCGCTAACCCCTCTATTAAAAAGGGAAAATCACCGTTCGGAAAAGACGTTCGAAACGGGAACGCCGAAAAAATCTCAACACGGGGTTTTCGCCAAAAAATTTTGATAAATGAATTTTAAATAATTCGGCGGCGATAAAACAAGTTATTACCCTTCATTAGCCAGAGCGCGACCACCAAAGGAAGAGTCACGAGACGAAAAGGCAAGAAAAATACAAGGAGAGTGTTGACCCTTTTCGATTTCGCTTTTTGGGCTTTCTGTTAAGACACCTTCAAGGTAGCGAACTGCAAAATCCAAAAATGAAAACGAAAAAAAAACACGAAAAGATAGTTGCATTCAAGGAGAAGATGCGAAATCGGTTTTCGCTTTCGGTTGAATTCTGGATGTCCAAAACGGAAAGTACCTACATAAAAAAAAAATCTGAGGACAATTGCGACAGAACGAGTTTCGCGAAACGAACGAAATTAGATGTGGTTGGAATTTCTGCGGTTCAGACATGACTAAACTGTAAGAAAAATGATACTGTGCGGTACAGTCTGTAAAATAAAATTTATAGAAGCGAAAATGGAAATATTCTTCATCAGTATTTTTGGAGACTTCATAAATCCAAATTTCCGAAAAGTACAGGTTGATTAACAATCATCTAAAATCAAGCTCAGTTGTCTGAAATCCATTTTAATTTCAAGACAATTTACACATTATCTACAAAATAATGTTTTTGGAATATTAAGTGTTATTCTAATTTAAATATATTTGATCATTTAAAAAAAAATAGGGGAGAGTGGGGTATCGTGGGCCATGGGGAAACGTGGGCCACTCTAAATATCTCAGCTGTGTGTTGAAATAAAAATCCCAATCCAACTGTCATCGTCAAAGCTTTGCGTAAGCATGTTTTTCTATATGTTGTTGACTTATGAACGCATCATTTGCTTCTTTTATTTAACTAGCCTAGAAAAATGTACCTACATAATTAAATAAGCACCCGCAAAATTGCATCCTTGGGAGACCTAAAGTACATAACAAAAATATGCTCATTAGACCGCTGCAAGCTTTGTATGGAAATTTCAAATTATTAAATTTTAAAACCCCCCAAAACTTTTTTTTCGTTGTTTTTGCTGCCAAAAACAGAAACAAAAATTTTGGACGCGATCCATCCATTCCTAAATTAGCGCAACGAGTTTTAATTTTGTATGGGAAAACAAAATTTCTCATTCAAAAATCACAAGAGATTTTCTGGAAGTTCCAAAACATATAACTTTAAATGAGGAGAAATATTCCTTGATTCTTGCAAAACATTTCATGTGAACAAAGCACAATCTTAACTTGTACCCCAGAAAATATATTTCATGATATATAAAATTTTTGTTTTCAAAATTATATTTTTTTATTTAAGCGTTTTTACTACTTATTTGAAAGCTGTGAAACCGTAGGATGAGAATAAAAATCTTAGAAAATTGCATTGCATAGCTAGGGAACTCAATGATTTATATAACTTTTGCAAAAATATTTCAAGAAATTTTAAAAAGCTCTAGCTAGCAATGTCTGCCATTTTTGAATACTTTTTAATGCATTCTGATTTTTTATTTTTAATCGGTTATACCATCTTTCATGAAATGTTTAGCTGCTTGTCATGTTAGTAAAAAATAAAGCTTGAGAATAGTCAAAACCATAAATTAAAGACCAACTTCATTTCAAGTATATTTGAATTTTCTGGACGATTTTATGTGCAAAAATTCCTTCTTCCATACAAATTTCCATACAAAATTGGAACGCGTTCACTAACTTCAGGAATCAATCAAATCATCTCAAATTTTACACTGATGCTTGGTGACCCAAAAGGCATCGAAAAAGCATATGGGAGCAAAAAGTCATTTTTTGCAGCAGTCTAGTATACATACTTATCGGTAAAAAAAACCGTGCTCAGTTTGATGCTCTGACACTTGAGACAATAATACCTGTAGGCTCAGAACTGAGACCTGAGACCTGAGCTTTAAGAAATGAGAACTCAGATCGGAGACATGAGATCTAAGACCTGAGCCTTAGGAATTGAGAACTGTGATCTGAGACATGAGATGCTACACCTAAGACGTGACACCTGTGCTGTGACCTGACTTTTGAGACCTCCGACCTTAAACCTGAGGCCAAGATTGTCGAAATCACAAAAAAAATCTGTAATTTCACAAAATTTTTAGCAAATTTTCATCACAGAATCTGTGTCACAGAACACAGAATTTTGAAAGTTTCACAAGTTTCAGGAAAAAGCATCACAGAAGTTTAGGGTAAAATTACAGAAAGTCAGAATTTTTTTTTCTCATAAACACAGAATTTTTTTCGGCAACCTTGCCTGAGACGTCGGACCTGACATCTAATATCTGAGGCCTGCAACCAGAGCTCAAAACCGTCACAATCGTTGACAGCAAACGGACTGTATCTGAATGTGAGTAGAAGAACTCTCTCTTTCAACTCCTTCGGCAGTCGATGAAAGTTTGGAGTTTGGAGAGGATTAATTTTATGTTGGCCGTGAATGTCTTCTCTTTTCTTTCACCATTTGTTCAACACTTAATCCTTGTAAGCGTCAGATAACACTTCCATCGAGGTGGTAGAGATTGATCGCGGTTTAACGTAGCTTTTTCAAAAATCAGTAGAATATCGCAGTGAGTGACTAGTGTGTGTGAAGTTTTTCCCCAAAAATCCGCCTTCGAAGCTTCTGCGCAACAACGTCAACAGCATGCAGCCAGAATGGTTTTTCATCTCACAACCAGAGGGCCAACTTGGAAAGTCGATGCTTCCGGGTATTCACACGATCGGCAGCGACATCCCGACGATACGACGAACGAAGAGCGATTGCGAAGCGAGAGCAACGACCGAAACTCGCGGTTCAAGGCCGGTCAAATGCGGCTTCCTGGTGCAGGCTCACTTTGCTAAAAACCACCGCAGTGTACACACAATTACAAACTTTATAAGTGCAAATAACACCAGGTAAGCCAACCGCCGCTGATCCGCCATTTTGCTGTCGCCAAAAAGGACGCGCGCTAATGTCAGGGTCTCCTTACTACAGGACCCCTTTGTTTGGGAGAAAAACCCGCGGTTGGAATTACCTTTTCCCTCCAACTACGACGGGAATAACAACCACCGAGCTTCGGTTAACCCTCGATCAAGGGCCTCGGTCGATCGTCCATCCTGAACGCTACGAATCGACCGGCACAGTGAACCAGATACCAGTTGAAGGCCTCTGCCAACACGAAGCGTGATCTGACACATATCGGAGGTGCCGCCATCAACCGTCAAACACGGAAGCTGATTCCGTTAAAACGTCAGCCTGACCGTCTAGGAGGTGGCAGTCCATGTATCGTGCCCTTTTTGTTAAACGATCTGTGCAGGGCATACGGTACATAAAACATTATTGTCGAGAAGTGCAATTTTGGGGTTTTTCTGAGTGCATACTGGAAGCTCCCTGCGATTTAGTTTGTTAAGCGTGCCGCCCCGAGGTCTAGAAAGGGACTCTCTTAAACGTCGGTGGGAGTAGTAGGTTTCATACTCACATCCTTCCACAAAATCGCGACGGAATCAAACGTAAAAAAATAATTCAGTTCGATCCTCTTTTAATGTGTGAACCAATCCTACACTCAGAGGAAATCTTATTATAAATTTCATAAGATACATCTTATGAACCACTTTTTTGCGTCCAAACTAATTTTTCATAAGAGTCTTATGAAATTCTTTCAATTTTCATACGATGAAAATAGAAGAAACGGGATTGTGAAAAAATGATGAACACATTCATTCATAGCATCAGTTTTTTTCATCATCTAACAGTACGAAGCAATCGCCAGTTCATAGTTATTATAGTTTTCCTTCAATGTTAAATGTTATCTCCGGAATGGTAAGTTCGATTTGATGTTTTTGGTGTGAACGATGAATATATTAGTAAACTAAAATACATTATTCGTTTACTTTTCAGCAAGCTGATCGGCAAAAAACGGAAGGTCGAAGATTAAGATGCGGCAAAAAAAACTTTGATGGAGCCTTTGATGCGCTGCTCATGGTGACCATGAAGGATTCAATTTTAAACAAATTTGGCAAATAATAAAGTGAATGTTATCAGCATGAAATACCGAGAATTTTTCTTATTAGAAAGTGATTTACTGTTTCCATAAGAATCTCTTATGAAAAGCAACAACCTCTCATTGAAGTAGGCGTTCATCTTCAGAATTCATTCGCGTCATAAGACAATCTTATAAATTTCATTAATTTTTCTTATGGCGCCACTTCATAAGAGAATCTTATGGCATACATAATAGTATTTTTCTGAGTGTATTCGTCCAGGTCACTTTGCATGAAATCAAAAAGCGATTAAAGTTAATAGCGGCTAAGCGTCAAACGATATGAACTTGATGTCTTCGAGACAATTTATTTACGCAACAAAATCTTCTATTGAAAAATAAATTACCGTCAACTAGGGCGACATGCAACAATTTACAACTTCAACGGCTTCTAAAAAACTTATGTTCACAGTTAATTCTACCCCTTATGCATCAAAAGTTTCAAGGATGATGGTACACCAAATTTGCGTAGTTAAAAAAAAATTATTGGTTTCTTTAGTTATTTTTAATTTTCTAAAAACATGGGATTTTCACCCTCCTTATAAAATGGGGTAACTTGCAACAAACTTTGATTTTAATGAAAAATCTTATGAACACATCTAAAAATTTATAGTTTTCAATATATTTGGGATGCCTTAAGGACCATTACCCATGAAAACACCAATTGCAGTAATTTTTTGGTCTGTAAAAACTAATTTTCACATTTCTTCTGAAAATAAGGATGCTGCATACATTTAGGGGTTAAATAATATTACGAAAAATTCTATGAGCTGATATCATAAAAGTAAATGTAAACGAAAGAAATTTCAATGTTTACAAACGCGTGATGCAAAACAATCGTAAAAGCACATGGAAAAAAGATTTACAAGATGTTTCTTTGATTTGCATTTTGATGCATTTTACCCCAGACACCTAACTGAATTATAAAAATATTTATTTAAACAAAATTGAGTGATTGTTCGAAGAATATTTTCACACCAACAGTGTTGGTATAGCATAAGGGAACCAGTTAAAAGTTTGTAGGTAATATTATCAAGCCGATCCGCCATACTGAGTAATGTTTTTTACGGCATCGAAAAATGTTAAAATATAAACATTTATTGCTCGATTTTTCACATTTTATATAAAAATAAAAAAAAATAAAACAATAGCTTAAGATGCGAGAAAATATGTAATCATCATTTTGTAATCATTAAAATATAACTTTTTTACAATACATCAAATTAAAAACTGATTCAGTGTGGTGTTATATAAAAGTTGCATCTAACCCCGCTATTGCATGATGCCCCATTTGACGGTATTGACTAGAAAAGTGTTGCTGTAAAATGAGATGATACTTTTTCTGAGCTGGAACATATCTGTCTAGTGCAGCCGTGTCAATTCACAATAAGATATAATCAGAGTATTTAGTGAAAAGCCAGAAGGAAAGACATTTGTAATAACTGGAAAAATAAAAAATAAATAAATATTTGTCTTTATTTTCAAAAGATGCGGTTTTGTGCAATCCGTTTTTAAATTCTTTTTTTTTTTCGACGACCATGCAAAAAAGCATGAATATACTCGATTATAGAGGTAAAAACAAATTAAAAAAAACTAGTCTATAAATGACGATTTCAGAAAAATAATGATCCATTTTCTAATCATATCTTTTTTTATTTTTTATTTTATCGAATAAAAGTTTTTAAATAGTCGATGTCGAACTGAATCAATCAATTTTTATAGTTTATGCGTTCTTAAGTAAGTGGACCCGAACATTAGCGGAACTTTATTATCCGCTATTTCAATGAAAGTTAGCAGGCTAATTAGCGATTAGCGAATCTGCATTCTTGTGTCACAAACGCCAGTTTTGAGTATAAATTTAAGTTAAATATTTTCCATTCTCTAGCGGTTTATCGAATGAAATTCGAATAACGAACTTAAATTCTGAATTTATTTCTGAAACAAATTCATAAAACATAATTCGGTATCGAACTTTGAAAACGGCGAATGCGCTAACATCGCAGTTTCAAGAAAAACCCTTTCAGAATTTGCTCACAGCGAAAATAAAATTTTGTTTCATTTATTTCGCGAAAATCAAACATCCTTTAGAAAACTTCGTACAATCGCAATGAACTTAGTTTTTCACCCAGCTGATAACTCTCTTTGTTAACATTTGGCACATTCGCCGTTTTCCAAATTTTCTACCGAATTCTTTTCAATCTAAAACTCAACACTGAAAAAGTATATTGATACAAAGTGTAAATAAAAGAATGAACAGTAAGGAAATTGTCAAATTTTGATTTCCTGAATAGGTAAACCATACAAGTTTCAAAATTCGAAATTACAAACTGAAATTCGAATTCTCAATCTTATTAGAAGGAAGCATGATTTAAACTTCTAATTCCTTATAAGGAACGGATATCCTTGATTCAAGATCCGTCTTGGAATTTACAAATTGGAGAAATATAACTTTTCAAAAGAAAACATTTTGTAATCTGTAGAAGTTTAGGTTGATAAAACTTCCAACTACAACCGATGGATAGATTCTTTAAATAAAAAAAACGACATTCCTCCGATTCCTCAAACCAGCAATAAAAATTAATGGTATTATTATACAACTTTAAAACACGTGATTCTATGAGTTCTGCAATATGAAAAACCTTGGCTATTTATATTTTATCTTCATTACAACATTCGACATGTCTCGAGATCATTTGATTCAAGTCAGTGGTTTTAAAAAGAAAAACACCATCAGTTCAAGGGGGAAGGGGGTGAGAGTGTTCTGCTAACTAATTTTTTTTCTATGAAATTTTTGCTCACACAATGCATGAATGAAAAAATTATTCTTGATACTTATTTGACTATTCATTTTTTGAATTCTTTTACATTAAAAGTTTTTTGTATTTATAAAGTTACTAAAATATGTCCTATGAATTTTAAATAAAGTAAGCTAAATTTGTCATAAAGCAATAAGTAACTTAAAAAGGAAGCAAATTTCATGGATCATCAAATGCTTTGAATTTGCTCAAGAGTCTTGTTGATTAAGGATTTTGATTCAAGCAAGAGCAAGTTTTTTTTAGAACGCCTTCAATTTCTTCGAAAAGAAAACGTATTCTAGAATTGCTTAATATGCCAAACTCAATAACAAATTGTTTAAACAAATACAAACATTGGTTCTTGCAAACTTGATTCAAGTTTAAGATTTGAGTTTTAAATTTTACTCTTAAAAAAAGCTGCAATATTTATTAAGTACAGCAATACTTCGAGAAAATATGTTAATATCTGTAGATTTTTTTCCTGAAATTTCATGTTCATTATCAGCTATATCCTTACCACTTGCGAAATAAAATTAAGTTCTTCTTAACTTTTGTGATTCTCAGCTGAGTTGTGTAAAAGGAGTATATCGAAAATAAGTTATAAACACATTTTTTTCATTGTATTGATTTTATTGATGATTCAAACTAAGAAACAGTTCGGAAGTGATTTAAAAAGCTTATTCTCACAGTTTATAGAGAAATACAAGTAAAAGTAATTATTGGTCATATTCTTCTTTCGACTTGACGCGTTTCATTAGATTTTGACAAGCTGATTGATCTCATTTCTTGGCCGCAGCATTCCAATTTTTCTTGGAAACCACCATGGTCCTTGTCTCTTTACCATCTTTCTTGAAAACTCTCTTGACGATAGCCCAATATGGTTCTATGGGACGAATCTGGGGTCAGTTTGGTGGGTTAATATCTTTCTCAACGAAATCTACATCGTTATCCTCAAACCATCTAAGAGTGAATTCAGCGTAGTGGGCTGACGCCAAATCCGACCAGAACAATGGTGGAGACGTATGTTTCTTATATAGTGGCAGCAACCTTTTCTGCAAACACTCTTTTTGGTAGATGTCGGCATCTATTGTTCCTTTTGTAAAGAAACTCGCCGACTTCAATCCGCAGGAGCAGATTGCTTGCCACACAAGAACTTTCTGGCCAAATTTTTCCACCTCAATCTACTTCTAGTGGTCACTCACATCCTCCCCAATAGCTGCAGTGTAGAATTGTGGTCCCGGAAGAGTACTGGAATCCTCTTTCACATCAGTTTCATCGTCCATGAGAATGCGCGCATTTGGATTCTGCAAAATCCGATGATACAGCTTCCGGGCTCTGGTTTTAGTTCGTGAATTTTGTTCAACCGTTTGTTTGAACACTTTCTGCTTCTTGTATGTCTTCAGTTTGTCCCGCTTCTTGATCCGCTGTACCATTCCGATCAATGTCCCAGCTTTTTTCGTTAAATCCCGTATGGACATCGATCGATTCCGGTTGATGAGGTTGATTACCTTACGGTCCAGATTTGGGTCAGATGGTCCTGGTTTTCTGCCTCTTCCTGGCAAATCATCGAACGTATAGTGTTACCCGAACTTGTGGATTATGGATTTTACGCTCGCCGGATGAATGCCGAAACGTTTCGAATGTTTTAAACGTAAACAAAGCGCTGGTTCACTCTTGACAGATCAAGATGCTACACACAGGTGAGCACAGTTGTGCGCGTTCACGCGGTAGTAAGTAGAAGGCCCAAATATGTTTATAATTAATTTTCGATACAATCCTTACAAACTTACTAGGGGTTAAAAATTTTAAGTTTGCCGCCCGTGGCGTAGAGGATAACCTTCAAGTCTTCTAAGCCAAGGAGTATGAGATCGAATCCTGGTCACGGCATACATAGTACACTTTCGGTGGGTTGGTGGTTTTAGCATTTGTAAGATGCTAGCCATCATATCCTCGAAAGATGTACGCTTAGAGTTAAGAAAAAGGAATCTCTTCGAGGAAACATCATGTTTCATTGAGATCCTGTATGTGTTTGTGTTCGTTTGAAAAAAAAAAAAATTAACAATCAATAGCAGATTTATAATGCTATCTCTTGCGATTTGAAATCCTCAATGAATAAATCATCTTGATATTTTTTTATCTTGAATTCATTAATGAGCCAATTTGAATCTAAATTTTGAATATTTATTCTTAGTCTGAATTATGAACCTGAATTCAATTTGAAAACTTTAGACTTTTTTCAAATTTCAATATTGTTTCTTTATATAAATATTCCAGTTCAGAATTTAGAAAATGAACCAAGAAGTGAAATTTGTTTCCAAACTCGACTCATTGCCTAAGCATTCCAAATTGTCTGGATTTATCAAGGCTTGACTGGTTTTTCAATAAAATTTTCAAGACAAGTCCAGTCCGTCCCGAATGCCCGAATATTGGAGAAAACTGCTCAGATTTTACTCGGTTTCATTCACATTCTTTGGTAGGTAAATAAAACAAAAATCTCGAATTCAGTTTTGATTTGTACGTTAAATAACTTCTTTTTTTCGGATGCCTTAGACGATATTTTTTCCTCACTTTTTCTTTTTATTTAATTTTTTTGGATTTATGCCTGGTATCAATCTGAGCTCATTATTGGAATTTTTTTTTTTAATACGACTTGTAAAACTGAATTAACATAAAAATATGATGATTCAGAGTTTTTAATTCAATTACAATATCGAAGCTTGAATTTGTTTGATCGCTGCAAAAGAAATAAGTTCAAAAACTTAGAAACTCAATAAGAAACATAAATTCAGGATGGTTTCTCATACTATTTTTGTCATATTTAAAAATTATCATCCAAATATTGAAAATGCATATAAGTTTTTAAAATCAGTAATCAAATTTTGTAGGAATTGCAAATTCAATTTTGAAACAGAATTTCAATACAAGTTTTCATTTCTAATACAGACCCCGTTCGATTTTGGCAACACGCCCGTACATTTTGTGTTGCCAAAATCGAATGTTGCCAAAATCGAACGGTTTTTTTCTCATCTTATTTATCAGTTATTTTTACAAAATAACTATCATTATTATCAAAAACGTTATTTTTAGTCAATTTCCGACCATTTGTAGTAATTTTTTTAATTTTTCCATCATATTTTTAATGCATTTTGCACTTTTCCTGTTTTGTTTATAATGTTTGTTTTCTTTTGTCATATTTGATGTTTTTGTCATTCTTCATCATTTTGTAGTTGTTATTAGTCATATTCAGTTTTTTGTTTGAATTTGTGTTTAAACTTTTTGAATTTTTCATCTTTTTTTCATTTTTGAGTACTTTATAAAATTTTGAAAAATCTTTAGTTTTTATTGTTGCATTTTATCACCATTTTAGAACATAAAAACGTATTTATGGTGTTTGTCAAAATTAAATTGGTCCTGTTATAACGAAAACTTAAAGGTAATGTTGTTTTTAAAAACCGTCAAAATCGGATGTTGCCAAAATCGAATGTTGCCAAAATCGAATGTTGCCAAAAACGAACGGGGTCTGTATCTAATGATGAATCGAACTGAAAATTGATATTCCGAATTTGGATACAGTATCTGAAATTTGAAAACAGAAGTACAATTTGGATGGTTTAGAACCAAATCCTCTGAAAAGGGGTGAACCTCATTGAAAATTTAATATTCATATTCAGAACTGAATTTCAATCAACAATTGATTTTTTTTAACTGATGCAGAATCTCGAATTGAGGACTAGTTTTCTAGATTTTGACATCAGTTCTGAGTCAAATTCGTTACCATCAAATTACCTTACTAAATCATCCAAATTTTAAGAATTTCGAAATTTGATTGTAGAGCAGCTGGTTTTCTTCTGGACTGTCATAGGGGAGGGATTTAACTCCCAACCCCCGCCTCCCATCGTTCCTTCGGCCATGGTTCAAGGAAAGCCTTCATCCATATGATAACTTTTCTAGTTAGAAATCCAAAGCTCATTTCACAAAATTCAAAAAGCAAATTGGTCAACTAAGTATCTTCAAAATGGAACTATTTACATTACTTGATATTGACTTTTTAGAAACTGAAGAACTAAATGGGGTTTGCCCGCCCCATCATATTAAACTATTTTAAGGCACCAATTTTGTTCAATGAAGATTTTGTAGATATATTTTTCTGAACAAGCTGTAACTGCAACCTTCTCTTTAACAACCCATCAATTAACACGTGCTTTTGCCTTTTTCCACACACATCGCTGCACCAATGCTAGTTCCAATGCGACCGAATGGTGGCAGCACCAGTTGGATCAACAATACCTTCGATCTCATGCACGGACATGGTCGTTGCACTCGAAGATGTGGTACGGAAACGTGGTGGAAATCGATTCCTTGAAAATGCTAGGCAATCGATTATATTTTTTTTTTTTTTGGATTTTTGGATTGAGTTTCCAATCAAATTTCAAACTGGATTAAAATAAAAGTAATAATTGCAAAACTTCAAACCGAGCTAATGTTTAAGAAACTTTTGAGGATTTAGACTGTGATTTTTTTAGTTTGGGTAGCTCTCGAATTAATTTTCTTTTCAACAGGTGGTGTACGCATAAAAAAATTAAAATTTACCTTCCGCGTCAAAGTCAACAATTTTGGGATAACAATAGTCATAAGATTAGGGTCTTGTGATATAGCTCAGATGGCATGTCAGTAGCTTTCTGAGCCGATGACCGTGAGTTCGAGCCCAAGAGTAAAAATCGAACACATTTGAACCGGATAAGTTTTTCAAAAACTGTCCGCCAAATGAAACGTTGATAAAGTCGCGAATGCCACAAAGATGGTAAAACGACTATAATTGAAACAAACAACAAACAGTAGCCATAAAGTTGCTAAACAAGGCACAGCTATAAAATTACAAACTATTTTCAAGATCAAGTTAATCGTTTTTTTTTTCGATTAAAATTTATGGGTAGCATTAAATTTAGGGAAGTTTTGCTGAAACATCCATTGAAGCACATGACAACATCGAACCGGACCGCCTGACCATCCAGCAGCAACTGAGATGATGATCTTGATCTCATCTTAAGCATGCTAAGCAGCAAGTCCTTCGTTCGACCGACCGCCAAGATCCACCCGAGGAGCAGTAGCACAACAGATCATCGAAATCAGCAGGACCTCAGCCATAAGATCTGTGTAGATCTACATCTGGAAATCTGTCGTCCGTCTTCATTCAGCCAGTAAGGCAGCCAACCAGTCAGGAGCAAGCCACTCAAGTAAGGAGAATATCCCAAAACACGTGGTCGCACGCACCGTTCCGTAAAGGAAGGTTGCCCGCTCTCCTTTCCTCTCCTACTTTGCTGTTCCACCATCTTGGGTCTTGCAGAGACCCATGATTCGGTCTGCAGAATCCAGGTCCGGGAAATACCTGCACGAAGCTCAAAGAAGCAGCAAAAGCATTCGGAAGCATTGGAAAATATGTGAATAAGAGGGAAACCTCCCGGGCCGAGTTGCGTGATTCCTTCATTCTACTCATCCATCGAGTGTACCTGGTCCCGAAACCTACGGTTTAAGGAACGAAGGAGACAGGACACACATTTGTGATAAACGATTGGCGAAAGTAGGAAGGAAATAGGAAGGGGTCCCTACGAGCAACACTAACACATCAAAAAAGACGGACGCAACTTCGTTCTTATACGAGCAAACACTAACAAACGAGCAGGATCCGACGAAGGGAACCGAGAAAGCAGGGATCGGGAAAGATCGGAAAACCGGATCGACTCGGCCGAGCCGAACGTTCGGACTCGTTTGCGCACCGGTTTCCTGTTCATACGAGTACCGAACGTTGTACCGAGCGGACGCGCGCACAAAATTTGAGCTCCGTTTTTTGAAAAAGAATCTCCTGGAAGTTCGAGTGAAGTGTGCAGAAGGGAAAAGAGAGAAGGGTGCCGCGCGCCGTGCTTAGAATTTTTGAGGTTGAACTGACCGTTTAAAGTTTACCTCGTGGTTTTTTAAATTGGGTTGATCGCGAATCAGTGTAAAGTGATCGATACTTTTGGACTAAGTTTGGACCTCAGAAGCTGAATGGATAATATTTAAAGTGCAAGATCGAAGTGGAACAAAGTTGCAATAATAAGTGCGAGCTATGAGGCGAGCCAGCAATCTAGCAAGGATTTAAGCCGCTAAGGATTAAGTGATCGATACCCAGAGAGTGATCTTAAAAAACCAAAAAAAAACTGATAGGCAATCGCCACAAATTAGTTGAGACCACAGTTATTGGACTGATTTGACCACATGTTAAGTGATCGGATAACCGTCCGGTTTCCCCTCATCGTGAAGAAAAGCTGAGAAGTCAATTCTTCAAGAACCAGAAACCTTCCTCCAGAACCCAGAAACCAAACACAAGGTAAGTACCGATGATTGCGTGAGGCAAACAGTCAGTTTTGCGCAAAACTTCCTCAAATATTTGCTCCCTGATGAGAGCCTGATCGGTTCAATTATCAGTTCCCGGACAACCCTTCGAATATTTTTCATTATTAATTTGCCCGGTTCAAAGGCAACCAACCATCTGTTGAGGTCCGGTGAATGAGTGTGAGCGCATAAAATTATTGCGTTTCCATGCGCCCAGTCAGTTTAGGGAAAAAACGAATGCACCTTCGTTCCGGACCCCCATCATAAAAGGTGCTCGCGATTACAGGAAAAAGGCAGACAGGCAGGCAGGAAGAAAACAAACGAAACAAGGCACTTCAAGGCAACTCGAAAGAGTCAAGATATTGGTCCGGGCGCGATCAATTATTGCTGCCGGTTACTCGCGCACGTTAATAAACATTTCTAGATCCGGAGGGATTGGGTTCCGGTTGTAAAATATATAGAAAAATGTGCGGGTTGACACCCGCAAAATCTGGCCAGTCATTTTCAAAGGAGAAATCCCCAGAATTCCCGCTGATTGAAAAGCCGGATTAGGCCGAGGTTTGTTTTGATTGATCTACACCCAAAAGTTTATAGTAACGCATAATTGAATTAATTGAACTGCGGGAGATCCCCTGCCGGTGTCATCAAATCCAACCTGGTAGACCCTTCACGGAGTACGGACCAAATCCGGATTTGAATTTCTGGAATCCGGAGACAATATTTATCTAATGACTCTTTTTTCACGCAGTGTTATCAAAACACCCCGAACTCGATAAAAGACAGTTGTTGACGATGAGTTTCACATTTTTTATAGCATCGATGAATAGGCAAAAAACTAACCGATAATAAACAACTGCAGACCCCTGCTGGTTTGTCAGCAAGCTACGGGTTTCGGTGACAATCTCGGGAATTTGTTGTTCCCGAGAAGAAAAAAAACACAACATCAACAATCCCGTTGACAAAGTCCGGACATCGGCAACAATGAAAAACGCCGAAACCCATCATCATTAGCCATTCGTCGTCGTCGTAATCTGATGGTCCCGTAGGAATCATGCAAAACACCTACCAAACCATCAACCGAAATCGCGAAAAGCAACAGAATCAAAAACTATCGAAAAACAAATCCCGGCAAAAGGTAACTAACGATCGCGCCGGGTTCTTTCTTTAATGACACTTGACGAGTTTTTATGGTTTTCTCTCTCTATTTGAGTTCGGGTTGCCAATGATGTTGTCCCGCGTTGCGCGTTTAGATTTGGGAATGATTTTAATGATATAGTGGTTGGTTCCTGCAAGTACCGGATGGGTTTTACGGGAAGGTGCCGCTTCAAGTGGTAGGTGGCCATCGGATTATCTCGCAGGGGTTTGAGTTGCCGCAGATTTTTCATTCGAAAAAGTACCGTTCGGACTTAAGATTGGCCCAAAGTTTTTCAGCGAAGAATGATGGGTTTTCAACATTAAAAAAAAAGAGAGACAGCTTCAGAATGCTATGGACCGTATAAAAAATGTTTGCGCATGTTTGAGCAAGCTTTGAATCTTTGAGCAAGCCTTGAGACACCCTTTAAACTATTAATAGAAATATTTTCCATTTTGAAAGGTAGAATGATGCAATTATAGGTAGTTTTTTTTTAAATGTTTAACAATGGCGTTTGGGCTTTGAATTGTCTCAGACGGTTTTCAACGTGTAATGAATTGAAAAAACCATAACTCAAAAACTATTCGACTTTCATACATATTCGTAAGGTAAAAACGTTGTTTTGATAATTCCTGATGCAAAAAAGTCGATTCTAACAGAAAAAATCGAGTTTTTTAGCAATTGGTGGTCATTTGTTCAACGTTCCCTAGGGCAGACACCTGGGTGCAAAATATTTCAACTTGTACGTAACTGGTTTAAACGAGGTCAAAGGACCACAAAATCAGTATCTGATCTCAACTTCATCATAAATAACAAAATTCGTCATCCAAAACATTGGAAAGCTGATCAAATGCTTCCTTAATGAGATAACGCGTCGAAAAAAAAAAACAACAACACTCACCAAGTTCCAAACACATGTAATCTCTCAAGTGTCCACTTTCACCTCACCACATCAAACTAGTAGGAAAGGCAACCCCTTTCCACGGGCTCGAAACAAACCACACACAGTCACAGCGCTATAGTTTTCTAGGACTCTTGTAAAACAAAATGTAAGGAAAAAACCAACCGATAACAGATCCCATTAGATTCGCGCTTCGCTCACCGCCGTTTATTTGCTTCCTCTACTCAGGGGGTGAAAGAGTCAGGATCCGAACAGCCTAACATATGGTCAGCAAGCAGTTTTCCCGTGGCTAGTTTTACCTTTCGCTTCGAACTGCATTAGTTCCGCACACTTTCTCTTCGGGAGGAAACCCCTAAGCAGGAAAAAGAAAGCGGGAAAGATCACTTTCTTTTTCTGAAATCCACGGGGGAAAAAAGTTCCTCGTAGAAAGGTCAGCGTTGGTTGACCCCTCGACTTCCAAGAGTTCGCGGCCAAGCGGGATGCTGGAATCTTAACCTCCACGGGGTGTGGCGATACTTGGTCAACTTTTCTTTGGCTTTTGCTTCTCCGGGGGAAAACGCGCTCGCGTTCGTGTTGATTTATGATAATTGATGACTTTCGGTGGTGGACCTTTCTTTCTTAGACGGAGAAAAAGGGGATTTTCCCGCTCGGGGAGGTGATGATTTTCTTCCTACTGAAGTAAATCTCGCAAAATTTCCTTCATTCGTTAGAAGCTGTGGGTTGAAAGTTGAAAATGGTTTTATGAGTTTCGAACCGCTTAGCGGTAAAGCTCTAGCGTAAACAGAAATGAAACCCTTTTACGCTGAGGGTTGATTGTTTTACGGCACGGCAGCAGTGTCACTCAGTACAAATTTTATTACTTTACGGTAGCAGCCATTGTTTTTGACCCCGATTGTATTGCTCTCGAAAGACTTGGTCTCGTTTTTAAAATAGGAAAAAAGGAACACATTGTTGCCACCAAAAGAAGGGGGAAAATGCGCTGGACATTTTTAATGATCGATAAATTTTCAGATTAGGCAAATTTCAGGGAACGTGCAGCGGCATTAAACAGGCAAGCAGGGGACAAGTTTTTCTGAACAAGCCGTGAAAAAATTGATTCGCGCGAGCAGCGATTTTCCTGCCGTCTCGAACAATTGAAACTGTTTCAATTTAATTGAAATATTACTGGTGGCACCTGAAAAATCTGGGACCGAGCGCGAGAGTAGTGATTATTATGAGTTATTATCGTTTCATTGTTCCGTTGCGGGGCGATTTAAATTCACCATCGGTTACACAATCAAGAGAGAGAAAAGTAGCAACAAGCGTGAGGGGGTGCCTTCGACTACTCATTAGCATAAGAATGGCATGAACCGTCAATTTTCGGTGGTAGTGCCGAGCAATCGACTGTATCGATTCCGAGCACTTGAGCCCCGGCTTTGATCCTTTCACCGGTGAAGGTTAGGCCTTTTTCAGCTGGAATGCCTGAGGGAAGCCATCAAATTGGTTACATTTGGGAAAGTTTGAAAATGCCGTTCGGTTTTAAAATTGTACCTAAGTTTTAACATCGTAGAATACCGTTTTGATTGAAAAATGCCCCAAACATATTACATCGTGTAATGAGAAGATGGGTAAAAAAATTAAAAATACTTTTTGGCCTTAAGATTGACCCGACGATTTCCAGAGCACAATGGGTATACTATAGCAATCTCTTCTCCTCGAGCAAGTTTTTGACTCATTTAGAGGAAACTTGGAAATTTTTCTTCGATTCAAAATGAAAATGCCGTTAAAATGATTGCTGACATTTTTCCATATTTTTCAAACGAAGAATAACCACTAGGAAATGAAATTTGGAATGCTATAAAACACCATTTGGTCTTAAAAATACCCCAAACGAATTTCAGCCAAAAAAGTAAAAGTTGTTAAAATGTCCATTGATTCTTTCCTGTCGATCACTTTTCCTACGGCCTATTTCGGGCAATTTTCAACTAGCCCAGCTGTTGGAAAACCTCTCAGCCAAACTTTATTGCTTCGCAAACATTGCCCAAAAACTAAGCGAATGTTTTTAATCTATTCGGTAAACAAAACATAAAATTCGACAATCCGTGAACTTACGACAGCTTCCAGGCGGATTTTTCCGAGTTCTCTCGATGCCAGAGAGAGTTGTTTACATTTCACGCGCGTTCGGGATCTCTCCGGGAACATTCGCCAGAAGTCTATTTGAGCGTGAAATTGTTAAAAGTAGAGCTCGTATCGGACACCTCTGTCGCCGGAGGGCACCACAACAATCTAAGAGAGAAAAAAAGGGATCCTAACCCCCAGGGAACGATGAATCGGAAAGCGACAACATAAATTGCGATCACAATACCCCGATCGCCCGAATTGCTTTTGTTCTCCCGAGGTTGTCACTCTCTTCTCCCAGTGTTTTCCGATTCAATCAGCCAGCCGCTTTGTTCGGCTTTGATTTTTATTGCAATTATTTTCACTTTTCCGGTATTGTTTATTCCGAACGCCTTTCTGGTCCTGATACCCTTCTTTTTGTTGCCAATTTTTCCGATTTTTTATTGTTTTTCCGCAACCCACTTGAGCATTCGACGACACATTTCTGGAATCGGTCGTAATTTGGCAGTTGTTTGACAGTTATTTATCGCTCTCCCCCCGAAGTAACGAGTATTGGTATGTTTCGGCGAAAACACCGCCATTTGGGAACTTGATTTATAACTTGATTCTCGAGAGCGAGAGTGCTGAACCCTTCCTCGGGACCCCGGCAGCAATGTCAGCCCAAAACGATCGGTGGAGAGAAATTATGTCATTCCTCAAAAAGAAAAGGGTAAACAAACGGTTGCGATTCGATACGTCCCCGGAAGGACCCCGGAGACAGGTTTTCTTGAACCAAAATAACCCAAAACAGTCGCTACGCTTCGACGCCCCGAGAGTCCAATCGAACGGCGAAACCGGACTTTTGTATCCTTTTGCCGGGACACACAATCAATCAACAAACAGACAGACGGGGAACGAGTTTTTCCCATTCAAGTACTGGGTTGGTCGTCCTTCTTTTTGAAGACAAGCAAAAACAAATCCGCCCATGAAAAGAAAATTGACCGTCCGGCTCTCATTCAGGTGTTCCGTTTTTGGAACAAATTTGCATTAAAGACCTCGATAAGGGGACACACAAAATCACCACTACTTAGCCAGGGATTACGCTTGTTCGGGGTCTGATTTTCGGTAAGAAATGTGCCACGCGGTATCCGAAAAAAGGATTTTCAGGTTCTTAACCGGCTTTCGCAAATCCCTGAGGAGCGGGTTTGCTTAGAACCATATCTGCCTCATCGGCCAAGTGTTCTAGGGAACACTTTTGCAACGGTAGACTTTGTGGTTTTCCGATCGTTGTCGACGAGTTGTCTCTCCAAGTCTTTCGTTCTGCTCCGTGATGACCTAGAGACCCCTGCTTTGAAAAACGAAAAGAAACAATGCCGTCATAATTAGCCGGGTTCCGTTGCGTGGTTAGGCATGTGTAACAAATTATTTTCGGATACCCAAGGCAGCCAATTTTCCCAAGCTCCTAATTTATGCGTGAGCTTGGTTCTCCGAGAAAATTGAATCATTAGCTCCCGCTTTCTTCCGAATCCTAGAGAAAAGAAACTGAAGGAGGAGCTCTCAAATTTGAACACCTCACAAAGGCATTCGGGAACCTATAATTTGCACCCATTTATCTCGCCTTTCTCCGATTTTTGTTCCTATAGCCGGTCGAAGTTTATTTGAACTCGACGCACAAAGCCCGCAGCAGTAAATAAATAAATAATCAATATGCGTAACATTTCGACAACCCCGATCAAGGAAAAAAGGAGCAGAAATATGACGTTGATTAAATTTGCAAAAGGAAACTTAATCCGGGAACCCATAAGAAAAAACTTTAACTATATGAATCGATTGGTTTGAATAACGCTCGGCATGTTATTGAAACCCACCATCAGGCCTATGCATCGTAACTTTTCGGGAATCGAGAAAGAAAAACGTCAGTCAAACGTCAAAAATTCTTCCATTCCGTCAAAACCCTTTCCCTCAAAATTTACACTCCAAGGTGCAAAGAAATCTTGAATTACCAACCCCTTTCACCGGGACAACTGGCACCGAAAGAGCCGAGAGTTCCGGTGGAGGCAACAACAAATTTTGCATGCTGGCTGGCTGCCTAACGCGACTCGGCACAAGTTGGCCATTATGCGCACATTTAGTCCGGGGTGTCGAGAACGGAAAAGTGCGAAAAAAAAACGTAAACACTCCTCCTCATTACACGGTGCATTTTTGCAACATCGACAGCTAGGGGTAGTTAAACTAGTAAGGGGGTGCTTTTCGTGACGGGTTGACGGGAAAATGACACTTTGACTGTCAGCCGGTCGTCGTCGTTGTTGTTGTTGTAAGCCCGGATGGCCGCTGCAGCACCGACAAAAAAGGGGGCGATCGACCTTTTTTCCCGGCTCCCGATGAATTATGAATTAAAGAGTTAATTCTTTAATCATTATCATTTCTCGAGAGTTGGTTGGTTTTTGGGCTTTTGTTCCGCACTTGGTCGTAAATTTGCCGCACTTTTGTCGTTTTGCCGGACATGTTTATGTGACAGGTCTGGATTACCGGCAGGATTTACGTGACCGCATGAATATTAGGAGACTCGGCGTTTGCGGTTTCCAGGGGTGCGCTGATTGCTAATGATACACTTTAGCGACAGTTTAGCGCCGATTGAAAGGATTGTCGTTGACAGTTGACGCGTCAAATTTTGACTTCTGATTGACTTTATGGATTTTTCGCCTGGATTTAGATAATTTATTCCTTCGGGCTTATTTTCATGGTTGAGTATTGCGTTTACATGTAAATTTTAAGCTCTAAGACCTCCTGGAAATAAACAAGGATAAAAATTTAAACCTTTTAGTATTTGTATTGCCTCAAGCCAATTATGGCAGCAAAATACTCAACTGTAAAAAAAATTATTTCATATGTGATTATATAAACACGATACTCCAACTTGAATTAAACGGTGGTTCAGTATTGAATTGAACAAAACCGAGCTCGACTTTGAGAGAAAATCATCTGAAAAAGGATTGCCTTAATATAAGGAGTGATAACCCACCAAACGGACCTCAAAACAAACCCACAGCCATCAGCTGCTAATCCGTCAGTTCCATTTACTCGTCATTAGCTGGACTGGGCGCCGGTTTTCGAAGATGTAACGAGACGGACCCGTTTCGGGATCATTAAAATTTTCCAAAGGACATTAATGCCGAATGTAAACATAAATACTCGCAGCCTCCAGTCGGTAAATGCGGAAGGATTGAGATTTAGACGTTGATTACAAATATTGAAAGTAATTTATTAGCTATAAATTTCCCGGGCTGCAAAGCTGCCCGGGATGAAAAAAAGCAACGAGATCACGCATCTTACCGGAATGTGCTCAAGAGTACTAATGAAGCTGCGTCTTGATGCAACCAACCTTTTGGCGGCGGCTGAAGGTTACTGTATCTGTATCTTTTCCTTTCTCTATCCCGTGGAAAGGACGAGTGATTAAATCAAATTAAAATTATAATATTTGAATAAACATGCCCCGGTTTCGGTCGTTTTTTTCTGTTGAGGCGACCCCTTTTTCCCGAGGGTGCAAGAAGCTGCAGCGGTCCAGAAACGGGATGCACCGAGATTTGCCCTAGATTTCCCTCTCGGTTCGACGGCGTCTTATCGGTGATGACACGAATCTCTCCTTCGTTGTCACAATAACCGTACACACATTCCCATGCGGGACACGAGTGGTTCAAAAGGGGTCGCACCCGGGAGAAATTTATTATCCTTTAGTTTCGTCTTTTTGGAGGAGCTTTCACCTTCCTAAGACCGCTACTTGCGGATTGAGCATGCGCATCTTGAATTTGAATATGCTCTGGAAACTATCGAAATGCCATAAATTTTCCTAAGTACTCTTAGGACCCCGCCCGGCAGATTTGCAAGGGAGAAAGTTATGGTCTAATTCCGGCAAATAAAGAAGTGCGGCGGCAGCTTCCGAAAGCCGGGCCGGAGAAGAAACAAACGTATTAGCCTATTATCCGGTGCTTATCGTATCGAAATTCATTGAGCAAACTCCAACACCGGTCATTGGCCTAAAAAGCAAAAGCTTTTCCTTAAGCCATTAACAAAAACTTAATTGTTTCCTTTTGTGTGTCTGGCCCGGTCTCGTCCTGCTGCCTCACAAGAAGACCACAAACCAAACATCGCAAACGGACGCAGGACTGTCCCGGAACGGGACACTCTTCCCAGCGGGATTTCGGCCTCAAAAAACCCATTAATCTAACGAACTACTTTTTTAAGGGTCATTCCTTGAAAGAATAACAAAGCAGAAGAAAAAAAACACAGTCTAAAGGAAAAGGACGATAAACCCTTAACCGGTTTGGTCCTCCATTGGTTGTTTACCTTTGCTCATTATACTTTCTCTCGGCTAGGGTCCCGTTCATTGACGGACAGACCTGACCGAGATGGAGAGCTGACCTGCTTCCATCATCAGGGGCAGCGTCAGACTCAATGAACCCCGAAGATGACGCTGCTTGCTGCATCGCAGCGCGATAGCGATCTGCAACCGCATTCAAACTGTTTACTCCGGGCTATTCCGGGGTGTCTCGGTGCCGCTAAACAAACATCCGTGAACAATAAAGACGAGGACGCCGCGCTTTTTGATGGACTCGCGTGGATTACATGACCTTCCGAAGAAATCAACCGTGAATGTTTCCGCGGCACCTTAAGAGAGGATGGCCACTTGTGGAGTGAGGTGGAAGCATATTAATTTCCTCGCGGCCGTCGGTTTCCTCCTGAAGGAGGTGTGAACACTTTCACTTGGTCCCGCGAGAAGGGTTCTTGCTAAAGATTTTTTTTATTTAAGAAGCCGATGGTCCTTCGAACCACGTGATGCCACCACATTAAGTGGATTAGCGTGGCCGCGGTTTGAATTCGTAGTCGGGGTCGCCACTTAATGGTTATGACCTTTTGTCGAGGTAATAAAGTGATGTCGAAGGTTCTATCGGGCTGAGATTGAGGGAAAGTGTGGCTCAAGGAGTTGACACCTTCCCTCGGAAGGGTTTCGCGTGAGGTGAACGCGAAGCGCGAGTTTTTTTTTCAATTAGAAAGGTCCTCCTCAAGAGGTCAGTTTTGTTGTGGTCATCAGCTAATTGATGTAATACGCGAGGGACTACCCTTATCAAAAGACAATTGAATAAAGGGGAATGAATTGACTTTGGACAATTAAACATGCGTAAATCGCGGAGAAACAATTTTTTCACTACTCTTTGAAAAGTGTTTGGAATTATGATTACACCGAATGGTAGTCTCGTAAAATCATTTTCATCCTCAATCGAATGTTATACAGGTTTCTTCAACATAAACCACGGTAAAACGATTGTTTTGAGTCACTTTTGAGTAATCTGAGGTTTTTAAATTCCACAATAATTTCTTAGGTAATTTGGAGAACAATCTAATATAAAAGTAGAGAGGCTCCCATATAAAAAAGAGACAATCTTCTCATAACTTAGAAATTTTTAGCAAAATTTTATTTCTAGCAACAAAATTTTCAATAAAACCACATCAAAATACGTTAGTAAACTTTCTACTTCAGTACAATCTTTTTTTTTTAATCCCAGCGAAAAATATCAGGGATTTTATCAAACCCGATAGAAATTATCGAACAAAATCTTGGAACCTCTTTTACGACGTTCATTAGCTTGTAATCGTTCTTTAATTGCCACAACATTTTAATGAGAAAAGTGGTCCTAGCCCTTTCAATTGCCAATTCTGCCCTTAATTTTGCATTCCTAATTGCGGACCTAACTTGAACCTTTGCAAATTTTCCGAATCAACCATGCGAAAATCGGCACAAATCTGTTGCATCCGCTACGGCATCGAAATTACGTCACCGGCAATCGTTGAGCAACGGCAGCGAAATTGAAATTGTCTCAAGGCCTTCGAAGGGGCCCGAAAAAGGGTTTTCCTCCAGGCCTAGAAAACAACCCGCAACACAATCCTCTTATCGTGCCCCGTCATCATTGCTCAGCACAAATTAATTCCCCGCCGAACGAACGCAGAGGCCTCTCTCCTCGGTCGGTCGAACCGGGGCAAAACCTAACGTCCAAAACGTGGGAAATCCCTTTCGTAATTTACAAACACTCACAACAGACACAGGAACTAACTAACGAACACTTTCGTCCGGAGCCAAAGAAGAGACGAGGTCCTGTCTCCGTCCTAAAGGAAGAACATGTTTACTCGAGAAAAAAATGACGCAACGGTAGAATGAGTAGCTTCTTCTTTCGAGACGACTTAGTTGTCCTCCCGAGTCGACCACCTTTATCCCTGTCCTGTTCTTCTTCCTCCGAAGCCGAAAGCCATCATCCAGAAACGGGACAGTTTCTGTTTCTTGGCTGCCGCCACCGGTGGACGAAAACTTTCTTCCCCTTTTATCATTTTTGGGTTGCCGGCGAACCCCGAAAAAGCTGAAACATCGAATCTGGATCACATTCTCGGTCTGTTGGTTGATTGTGGAAATGAGATCCCTCCAAGGTCGCTGCTCTACTAGCGAAATGATGGACTCAAATCTGAAGACGACGACGGTAAAAGCAAAAGTTTGATTGAAAAGTCCCGGAGTTCAACGTTTTTGACGTGACGTGACACAATCGAGGAAGAAATTTTCCTCCCGAGAGTGTGTTATTTTTAATTAATTGAACATGATACGGATGAAATTATCCTTCCTTTGAGACTTGGGACTCGGAGAAAAGTGATCGGTTTCTTACTCGAAAAGACGGAATCAAAATAACGGTATCGGATGACGGAATCGATCCCCGGATCCCTCTAAACGCGTCTCGGAGAGGCGGTACCGAACAGTTTTGTTAATCCTCATAAATTAGGTGCGCTTATCCCGGAGCGAGCGCTCGAGGAATGTTCGAAAAATATTAACGATTAGCAATTCTAATGAGATGCTGTAAACGTATCGTCGACGTCGACGAGTGATTGACAACAACAAATCGTCCAGGGTTGGGATTAGTTTCCTAAAGATTTTCGAATGGGAAGCTGTTGGTGACATTTTTGACTCTCACATTATTCTATGTTTATCCCAAATTGAACGGCTCAATTCCTAAAAATATAATAAACTAAGAAAAATAAAAAAAAAAAACATACAAATTTTATGAAATTTTAATAATAAAACATCTGAAAGATCGATGGGTCAAAATTAAGCCCAAAAGGCATTCTTGTCAATTTATACTTGCAATAAAAACCGTCGAAAAATGTGTTTTCAGAGCAAAAAAGCGCCAAACGCTGGTTTCTTCTTTAAATCCCAATAATCACATATTTTATCACTTGACAAACAGCTTTCAGATTCACTGGTGCCCGAATAAGGGAGGGAGGGGGTGATGTTCTGTTTTAATAAAAACAGCTCAAATTGACTCTGGTATCCTCCTTTTAAGCAATTACCCTCCTTATAAGCGTTTTTTTGTTTCAATTTGAGGAATGTTCAATTCCATTCAAATACCATTCAAATTTCATGTAATCTTGACACAAAAACATCTGAAAGATCGCTGGGTCAAAATTAAGTCCAAAAGGCATTCTTGTTAATTCATTCTTGCAATAAAAATCGCTGAAAAGTGTGATTTCAGTAGAAAAAGCGCCAAAGCCTGGTTTCCTTAGAAAAACCCAATAATCACATAGTTTATCACTTGACAAATAACATTCATATTCAGTGATGGCCAAAAAGGGGGAGGGGTGGGGAGGGGGTGATGTTCAATTTTAATAGAGATAATTTTAATTGACGTTGGTGTTCAACTTTTAAGCGAATACCTGATAAGCGCTTTTTCAATTTCGAGAATAGATGTTAACAGAGTTTATGAAAATTAATAATTTAAGCGATTGCCTTTTGGTTCTAATTCAGAACCTGTCGCTTTTCAAATGATAATGATTTTTCCTTAGGAAGAACCTAAATGTTTCCATAAAAATAATTCAAAACTTTCTATTTTTCAAAAATCAAGCAAAAGACAAACGTAAACAAGGAGCAACCCAACGGTGCCACCTAAAGAATCAAAGAAAAAGCCAATGCAACATGTTACCCAGCGTAGACAGAACGCAAAAATCAGCGGGAATCCCGGAAACGGAGTACCAATTTTTGCACCTACTGTTTGTGTTTCGCAAACAAGCGCAGCCAGGAGGATGTCGTAAATTTTGAGCTGAATGAGCTTTCCGATTCTCAACACGGTGACGAAAACAGTAGGAAATTTGCGGCACAAACTTTCTCCTTTCGACACAAATTTTTCAACCCCGTCTTTGGAGTCCAAATGAAAAAAAAATTTGGGCTCAGTTATGCAGTCAGTAATTATCAATGGTGATAAAATTTGGCACTTTTCTTGTTTTTTTTTTTCTTTTTCTCCGATTGGGTTTTTGTTTGATTTCTTCCGGTAGCAAAGTCGGGGGTCGTTGTCTTCAACCATTGTTTCCGATTCCATCGAGACAAATTGCGTTGATTTCGTTTTTTTTTTTGCTCGAAAAATCGGAACCCAAAAAAACTGACACTCACACACCCAGATTTAGTGTTGCATTAAGTTCCATTAAGGAATTAGCTAAGGACAAGTTTTTTTGTCCTGCTTCCTAGATTTGTCTGTAACTTTGCGGAAGATAGTTTTTTTTTTTTGGAAAATCGTTGGGCTCAATCGTAATGCAACGATGCCATCCGTGGGACACATTTTTTTCCTGGATCGGACTGACTGTTCATCATCCTCCTAAGGAGGGTGTCCCAAAACGTAATTTATAAACTGCTGCTGTTGCTCTTCCTTAAGGCAGCGGCAATTTGGGAAAACAAAAAAAACGACAATGATGAGGCTCAACTCTTACACAACACTTCCGGTGTCGCTTTGTTTCATTTTTTTTTCTTCCTCTGTTGGTCTTTGTCAAATTATAAACTGAACATATATCTGGTAGCGATGTCACCCAATTTTGAGAGACCGTCAACAAAAAAAAACTGATATTCAAATGTCAAGAGCTGCGACACCGTGTGATAGGTGTTTTTTTTTGTCTTGTTTCCGATGTGTCATCTTAAAGGAACTCGCGCCCGGGTCCGTTTTTTTTGTTTTGACAAAAAAAAGCCCGGGAAAGGTGAAAGAATCTTCCTCGGTGGGATAGTTCCTTCTAATTCTCGTTAATTTTTCTCGGGGGTAACTTTTTTTGTCGGTAAATATTCTTATTTGGGACAGTTGTTTTTTAATCCACAGTGATCGGCTTGTATCTTGTCACAACTTCTCTAAAGAAAGCTCACAGTCTCACAGCGGGACAGAGCTGTGATTTGCATTCGAAACTAATTATAATAAAATAAATTTTCCGTCAAACCTTTTTTTGGCCGATGATTGGAAAGGGGTCGAGTAGTATTAGGTCCCGGGATTAGGACGAGGAAAAAAAACGAAGATGACACCCGGTGATCTGTTTTTTCCACGTTTACTCAAATCACTTACAGCGGGATCCTTGACTGCAAAAACGTTAGGTTGTAGTCAAGAACCACTCGGTGGTTTGTCAGTTTCAGGGGTACACGGTTTTTTTCACTGCTTCGAAAGACGTCTAATCTCGTCAACTGTCAAAATTTTAATTCTAAGATGGCGCGATCCCGCTGGGATCGTAATTGAGTTAATTTCGAAGCTGAAAGCTGCAAACCAGATGTTTTTCTCTCGATTTTTTTTAATCAAGACAGTAGTGAAATTCTTCAATTGAAAATTGCTCAAACCACCAGACAAATTGCGATACAGTTCACTGACCAACAAGAAACCCCTAGTTCAACTGGCGGTCGTGCCTCATGGGAACAAGTTTCCTCGTGGAACCACGTGGTTCGAGCACCGAAGACAGTAGGTAGATCGGAAGGTCCCGATTAAGTTCCCACTCTCTGAATGAAGCACTGAGCCCAGCTAATAGATACATAATAGATTTTCAATTGTACTTTTTTTTCAAGTCGGAGTATCGCGTCGCGCCTCGTCGGCCTCCAGCAGACCAAAGTAGCCCAAGATACACATTCCCGGACAATCCGCGCCGACTCGTCGATCGGAAAACCGGATATCTCGGACGCGGTGGTGACCAACCGTAAATCTGCACAAATGCCAAGCGGCATTCGCGAAATCCGGAATATGTTAATTTTTTTTTTCTCGGTGTGTTTTTTTTATAAACACAATACTCCAACCTAGACAGCTTTGTAATATGATATATGGATCGTCTTGGGTCCGCGACTTTGCCGAGACGGTCTTTTTTCGCGTTGTTTTCTCAAATTCAAAAGAAGCAAAATCAAGTCAGCTCAGGAACTTCGTTCCCTCGAGAAAACCTGTTCCGGTTTTTCTCCTTAACAATGTAGCTCTGGGAACCAAAATGCATTCGCAAACAAGCCGGACCAAGTCTCGTTCTTCCAGAAAACAAGTTTGCCAATTTTGATTCATCGTCTTATCGTTGGCTCGCAATCTTCGCAGACGCACACACGCTTTCTCCTAACGACCTTTCGAAATCAGGGAAAATGCCTAATGTAGGGCAATTTACTGGCCATTGTTACTTCGGAGCCCATATTTTCTAGTCCAATTTGTACCCAGACAAAATTTCTTCCGCGCAAAAAGCTGCAGCCGTCAGTAAATCTGCCTCAAATTAAGTCTATTCATTGAAAAGGCGTGAAAAACGTCTGCTGCGCAAATAATCCTGTGGGAAAGGTAGATCACTTCCGTGTTACAGTTTTTTCCTCTGGTTTTCTCCCTTTTGCTGCACCCATCTCCCAAAAGACGGAACGAAAGTTGATGCAATTTTTAAATTCCGCTCTACATTTCTTCCTCTTTTTTTTTCGTCCAAACTCCGGACGGATAATTTTCGGTCCATCACCACCACCACACCAGAGCGCCACAAGGCCGTTCCGTCGTCTCAAAACAGCCGTCCTCGAAGGATTTTTGCGAAGAAATGGAAGGCGAAAGTGAATTAAGAAGGAGCAAAAATAATAATAACGTAAACCTCGAGCTCGAGCCACCAGAGACCGAAGGTGAACATTCCTGCCTCTCCGGAGGGTTCCGACTTTTTGCTGCCGGTTTTTGATTCTTTGAATTCTTACGGCGAGCTGCCTCATCCAACGGGAAAGGTTCTCCTCGGCGGTGAAGCAGCTGCTTCCGAGGAAAACCGCGATGCGCTGCTGGCATTTCGAGGTGCTGCTGCTGCCGGGCTGTGACAATTTTGCGCGAAACTTTTGGGACGAGAGGTTGAAAAATATCCTCGAAAAGTTGGTTTGAATGCCTTTTAAACAAAGATTTAGTTTAAAATAATTTTTGGATCGACAAAATTTGGTGCAAATTTGTCTCGAATCATTTTTGGACGGTTTCAGAAATATTCAGACACACTTCTGTTTAGTCATTTTTAAGCTATATACGATCACTTGTAAGCTGCTTTTAAGCTGTATACGGAAATGCATGATTCGATCGATTCTAAAGATTTTTCTTCTAAGTTTGGACCAGTAACTTTGCGTATATGGCCTATACCTAGATTGATGAAAACTTTCTTAAAAAACATCTTATTATGGATGAATAATCCTTGAAGAGGTTTATTGCGTTTAAAAGTACACAATTCATAAATTTTGGGATGTAAGCTGTATTAGACATTATGGAATTTCGCCTCACAGGTGCCTCTATAAGACTTGAAAAAAATTTAACTTAAACTTAGGGTAATTCAATCAAGCAAGACACCGCTTCAACCTACATCTGTCAATCTGGTTCCCGATTGGTGGTGGTGGTGGCCTCACAGGGAACAATTTACCGACTTTGATTGCCCCTGGACAGCAATCACCGGGAAGTTTGTTCATCAGGGTCCTGGCAAAGGTTCCGACCTTTTCTCCGAAGGAATAAATTAGCTTCTGGGGAGAAAATCGGAAACTATGCCTCCAGGCTACCCAAGTCTAGGCTAACCAGAACGTCGCGTCGTCTTGGCAATATCGGAACGTCGAAACACCGTTGTCGTAAGGTCTGTAGACAATGGGTCACCCCCCGCTAAACGCAACTTCTCGCTAAAGACGGGGAGAAAAAAATTCATAAGCAAATGAATTTCGCCTCCGGGCGACTGAGGGCACACACATTCAAACAGGAACTTTTTGAATATTCGCGCGCTCTTTTTAAAGAATCAACGACGACGAAGACGACGACGAGGCAGACTGCAGACTTCGTCTCTCTGCTTTGCCTTCTTCCTCCAGAAGTTTTGGAAGAATCTGCCAGGAGTACGTGCCAGTGTCTCGCTGAGATTAAATTTAGTTCGCAGCCAGGAGCTGCCAAAAAATTGGAAGAAGGCATTGTGTAATACTGGCGACGAAAATTTAAATAAGGACACATCCACACGTATCCAAGTGCCGAATTATCCGGCTCGAAGGACCACCGTTTGTTGTATTCGTAGTCGTAACGCAACTAGTCTGGGTCTTGGGCATAATAACAAAAGAAAATAGCCCGAGGACACCGAGTCGACGCTCGAATTTTTGGGGTAAACCAAAACTTGTCGACGAAAACTTGAGGCAGCGGCTGCTGGAGGAAACCGGACGAGAAACGGGATGCGCAACAGGACATTTAAATTTAAGTTTTTAACTTGTATGTTGGCTCTGCATCGACATGTTAATGTCTCTCCTCGGTTGAGTGAGCTCAGCTGATAAAAACATAGAGCTACACATTCTAAGACAAAAAAAAAAAACACTGGGACTGACCCTTTCGAGAGAGACGTTATTTTCATTTGTCCGTCGGAAACTGATCGATTAACCTTGAAAGAGAGCAAAAACACAAACGCGAAAACAAAGCAAAACTGTTGACGAAGACGACGCTTGAAATTCCACTTTCGAGAAAGAGTTGAATCGCGAATTTCGGGGCCCAATCAAACAACGCACCCTTTCGGCTGTCTGACCTAAGAGTGTGTTCATTATACTCAAGTTAATGTGCTGCAAAAAAAAAGCACACACACAGGACGACGAGGATTCCGTTTTCGCGTAAAAGCGAAAAACAAAAGGAGAAACCTCTTGACTCGGAGTCTCCGCATTTTGTTTTGCGACTATCATTGTTCGGCGTAAACGTGTTCTTTTGTTTTAAGATTGAGATTCCGTCAAAACGGGGGCAGTGGGGGTAAAACGCGCACTTTATGAGGGGTAAAATAGCGAGAGCCCTTGAATTAAATTGTTCCTTTAAGAGAAGACCGTGCTGAAAAAAAAAACAACTATCGCCGGGAGATGTGAGTTTTTCTAAGATTTTTGACGCGTTGAGATGTGTGTTGTTTTCCTTGACACATTTTTTTTCCTGGGCAAACCAACAGCTGTTCGCCTTTCAAGCAGATTGCGTTTGTTTGTCTAAGGCCTCTGATCCAATTTCGAAGTTTTCGCATCACCTTCTTTCGGGCAGGACAAAGGCAGCAGGAACACCTTTCCTAGGATGGGATCAGCTTTAAGAGGGATCGAACCCAAGGAAAAAAGGTGCACAGTTTTTCATTAGCAATTGAGAGCAGAAAAATGTGCAGTACCTATCTAAGGTGCGCAATTACGTTCAAGCTTTTAAAAGAAGAGTGCTGGCAAAAGCAAAAATTGATTACGCATGAATGGGAGAAAGGATGCTGCTGCAGCATCTTTAAACGGTTCGGTTCCAGTGATTTGTTGCCGTTTTTTTTTCTCTCAAACAGTGAACACAATTTCAAATCCAATTAAAGCGGGCCCCGTTTAGTTGGTGTCTCCTGTTCTCAATTGCCGAAAGATGAGACTCTTGAAAGGCGCGCTGCTGCTCGCTATCCTGGAAAGCAATCGTATACGAATCGCAAACCCCCTTCCCAGGATGGAAGTTTTTCCAAGAGAAACCACTTGAGAAACGAACGAAGACAATAAAGAGCGCGATCGAAGAGGCAAGAGATAAGTTTTCTCGATTCGCAACAACTCGGATCATATTACCCTTTAGAAAATTCCCGCCGGATATAGATAGATTTGCCAGCGCACATTTTTGCATGATAAAGCGCAGCCCCGGCTAGCGATATATCAATATTTTTGCCGACATCTTTCTTCTTTGAAAGATCCACATTCACTAGAAAGAAAAAAAAAGACGACGTCTATGAATAAAAGTACATAAATTGGTTTCCGATGCCTTTCGAGGCTGCCGCCGCCGGCGAAAGTGGAAACCCGACTCGACTAACCCCAAGAAGACTTCTTCCGCAGTCAGGATGTGAAGTTATAAATTATAATCGGGAAGGAAACCGTGTTGTAGTCTCGGGAATTCGCTCGCTGTGTCGAACACGAAAGATCCGTCTTGTAACAGGAAGAAGAATGTGCTCTTGTTTATGCAAATGTGCTGCGCGCAAAACTTGCGTGCACGAAAACGCGCGCGCTCAATTTATGAACTCTGCAACAGACTGCAAAGCGCGTTCGAAGACGCCGTAACAGTTTGGAGGGCCCTTTTTTCCTTCTAAGGAGGCAGAACTGGAACATTTGTCAAATCTCTGTTATGCTTTCTGATTCCGATCGGAGCATCGAAGTCCGATTTCGTTCCGCTCGATGACTCCATGGCCTGGAAGAAAAGATAAATATGAAGAAATTTATCACTGAACTCTCTGTACTTTTTGTTTTTTGTTTCTTCCTTCTGTTCCTTTTCCATCCTAAGGATGGCAAACTGAATCGGGATGCTGGACCTAGACAATACCGAGGAAATCTTCTCAAACAGAGGATATTTTTGCGAAAAATTTCACCTTCCTCCCAGGACCAGCTGTCTGGTCCCGTGGAAGAAAAATTGCGCCACCTTTAAGGCGCTGCTGCTTTCATTGAGAGATTTTGTCCTTCGGTTATTCGGTTGTGAAAAATGGACCCTGACCGGACTAAAGCCAGACGCCCGTAATTTATTTGATTGCGTGTTTGGGTTTTCTCATTCAGGGGTCCCAAGACCTAGGAAAGGTCCCCGGAAGAAATTTGGCTATTTGCTGCGAGATTCCCTTCATGAAGCGTACCGGTCAGCTGGGTTCATCAGCATCGTCATCATCTGGTCCGGTGGCCCCTTTCGGTCGTTGATCTTAGCGAAAATGGGATTTTTTTTCTTGCTTTTTGGTTTAAGATTGTTTTCGTTTCGTTTCGGTGATTTTTCACTGAGCGATTTTGAAGGCAAACCTCGAGTGAACGCATTTTAATTTGATTTTTGAACAAAAATTCTCCCGAGAAAAAAACCAAACAAGCGTTATCAAACATCGGTATGTTTTCCTAAATCTTATGAATGAGAAATTCGTTCCGCGTGTTTTAGAAATTTTTACCAAATTTTGGGTCCACTTCAGTAGAAGAAAACAACAAAAATAGCTTGAAAACGCGCTTTTGTCGCTGACTTGATCGAATAAATCGACTGACTAGTTGGCAGGATCGCCAATGTGGAGTCATTTTTTAGTTCACACTAGACAATCTGGAAGGATCGCCAAAGTGGACCTTCAGTAAATCACTTGAATTGACACAGTTTGGTACAGTAGGCCAACTTGATCGACTAAATCGGTTAACTTGATCGACTAAATTTTGTCAATTTTGTCAATTTTGTCAATTTTGTCAATTTTGTCAATTTTGTCAATTTTGTCAATTTTGTCAATTTTGTCAATTTTGTCAATTTTGTCAATTTTGTCAATTTTGTCAATTTTGTCAATTTTGTCAATTTTGTCAATTTTGTCATTTTTGTCAATTTTGTCAATTTTGTCAATTTTGTCAATTTTGTCAATTTTGAAATTTTGTCAATTTTGTCAATTTTGTCAATTTTGTCAATTTTGTCAATTTTGTCAATTTTGTAAATTTTGTCAATTTTGCCAATTTTGTCAATTTTGTCAATTTTGTCAATTTTGTCAATTTTGTTAATTTTGTCAATTTTGTCAATTTTGTCAATTTTGACAATTTTGTCAATTTTGTCAATTTTGTCAATTTTGTCAATTTTGTCAATTTTGTCAATTTTGTCAATTTTGTCAATTTTGTCAATTTTGTCAATTTTGTCAATTTTGTCAATTTTGTCAATTTTGTCAATTTTGTCAATTTTGTCAATTTTGTCAATTTTGTCAATTTTGTCAATTTTGTCAATTTTGTCAATTTTGTCAATTTTGTCAATTTTGTCAATTTTGTCAATTTTGTCAATTTTGTCAATTTTGTCAATTTTGTCAATTTTGTCAATTTTGTCAATTTTGTCAATTTTGTCAATTTTGTCAATTTTGTCCATTTTGTCAATGTTGTCAATTTTGTCAATTTTGTCAATTTTGTCAATTTTGTCAATTTTGTCAATTTTGTCAATTTTGTCAATTTTGTCAATTTTGTCAATTTTGTCAATTTTGTCAATTTTGTCAATTTTGTCAATTTTGTCAATTTTGTCAATTTTGTCAATTTTGTCAATTTTGTCAATTTTGTCAATTTTGTCAATTTTGTCAATTTTGTCAATTTTGTCAATTTTGTCAATTTTGTCAATTTTGTCAATTTTGTCAATTTTGTCAATTTTGTCAATTTTGTCAATTTTGTCAATTTTGTCAATTTTGTCAATTTTGTCAATTTTGTCAATTTTGTCAATTTTGTCAATTTTGTCAATTTTGTCAATTTTGTCAATTTTGTCAATTTTGTCAATTTTGTCCATTTTGTCAATTTTGTCAATTTGGTCAATTTTGACAATTTTGTCAATTTTGTCAATTTTGTCAATTTTGTCAATTTTGTCAATTTTGTCAATTTTGTCAATTTTGTCAATTTTGTCAATTTTGTCAATTTTGTCAATTTTGTCAATTTTGTCAATTTTGTCAATTTTGTCAATTTTGTCAATTTTGTCAATTTTGTCAATTTTGTCAATTTTGTCAATTTTGTCAATTATGTCAATTTTGTCAATTTTGTCAATTTTTTTCAATTTTGTCAATTTTTTCAATTTTGACAATTTTGTCGATTGTGTCAATTTTGTCAATTTTGTCAATTTTGTCAATTTTGTCAATTTTGTCAATTTTGTCAATTTTGTCAATTTTGTCAATTTTGCCAGTTTTGTCAATTTTGTCAATTTTTTTATGCATTCAACTTCAAATATGACAGATTCAACTATACATTCCTGGTTGACCTCTCACATCCAACTATAAATTTGATGGATTCAACTACAAATGTATGGTTGATTTAAGGCATTGTACTAAAAATATAGTAAATTCAACTTTACATTCCTGGTTGACCTCTTAACTTTAAAAACGATAGATTCAACTGTAATGATATGATTGATTAAACCGTAAATATGATAGATTTAACTACAAATGTATGGCTGATTTAAGGCATTCAACTATAAATGTAATAGATTAAATTATACATTCCAGGTTGGCTTCTGACATTCAACTAAAAATATGATAAATTCTATTCTAATGGTATGATTGATTCAACTATAAAAATGATGGAGTCAACTTCAAACGTATGATTGACTTTAGGCATTCAACTATAAATGTAATGGATTCAACTATACATTCCTGGTTAGCTTCTAGCATTCAACTATAAATACGATAAATTCTACTGTAATGATATGAATGATTCAACTGTAAACATGATTGATTTAACTACAGTTGTATGATTGATTTTAAGCATTCAACCATAAATGTAATAGATTCAACTATACATTCCTGATTGGCTTCTGAGATTCAACTATAAATATGATAAATTCTACTCTAATGGTATGAATGATTCAACTATAAATATGTTGGATTCAACTACAATTGTATGATTGATTTTAGGCATTCAACTATAAATGTAATAGATTCAACTATACATTTCTTATTGGCTTTTGACATCCAATAATAAAAACGATAAATTCTACTGTAATGGTAGGATTGATTCAAATGTAAATATGATGGATTCAACTTCAAACGTATGATTGATTTTAGACATTCAACTATAAATGCAATAGATTCAACTATACATTCCTGATTGACTTCTGACATTCAACTATAAATATGATAAATTCTACTGTAATGGTGTGATTGATTCAACTATACATATGATGGATTCAATTACAAACGTATGGTTGATTTTAGGCATTGAACTATAAATGTGATAGATTCAACTATCGGTACTAGACATCGTGGTTGGGGCGCAGAAATGGCTGGGCCATCGAAGTGCTAACCCTAAAAAACATCATCATATTATTCGTTTTTAACATAATCTTTTTTGTGCTTACAAAAAAAATGTATAAAACCACAATGAAAATAAAAGTAAATGCTGGAAAACTCCATAAAAACTATAAATTTTAGTTGAACACTTAAAATCAATCATAGAAGTATAATTGATTCAATCATATTTAAAGTTAAATCAACCATAACTGTATAGTTAAATCTACAATATATTTAGTTGAACGCCCAACATCAATCAGTAAATATAATTGAATTTATTATATTTATGGTTAATGCAAGTAAACTGATGAGACACCACATTAGCAATCCTTTCAGGCAGTCTAGGGCAAACATGAAATAAAGGATCAATATTAGGACTCAACAATGGCGATCCTGCCAACTTTCCTAGATTGAACTTCGATAATAATCCAGCATAATTTTTTGTCATTCTCGGTATTTTGATAAATTTGTGAAAATCTATAAAAATTTCGCCAGAGTTCTTCCTTAGTTTTTCCGTTTTCTTTCTCAATCAAGGATCCCTTCAAACCTAACCTAGTTAAGCCAAGATAAACAAGCGTTGACGGAGGCGACGAGCTGATCCATCTAAACCAACACACTTGTTTCGCCGTCTTTCGAAACCCCAAGAGAGAGATAACCTGCCTCGAGACCGAGTGTTAATGAGGGCTTCAGCAACTTTTCAACGCGTTTGACGCGGGAAACGGAGACGGAGAAAGAGGAGAACCCGAGGTTCTAATTGATTATTTATTGACGGATCGTAAAAGTCGTTCAGTTTCGAATAAACAAGTGTTTATTACCTTTGCCGGGACTAAGGTTGAGGAGAGCGGGCGTGCGTCGACCTCGCCAGCCGGCAGAAGGTTGCCTTCTGAGTGGAAAATTATGTTTCCGCTCTTCTTTTTTCCTCTCTGATCTTCAGGATTCGAACAGAACTGCGTTGCCAGCTGCCACCGGCAGCAGCAACTGATGCAGTCGATAGTAAAAATTTCTTTTGGCAAGGTCGAAGGTGTTTTTGGGAGATGACCAACAACAACCGGTCTCGGGACACAATAAAAATTTACTTTGTTGAGCTTTCATCACGAGGAGATCCTTTTTGTGTCTGTCTGTGCGTATGCCGTATGGAGGTTTTCCTAACGGTTGCCCATAAATTATGCGGCCACGGTCGTTTGATTGTTGCGGTTTATGCGCGGTAGCTTTCTGAGGAAATTTAAAATTCAAATCAGTCCCAGCCCTTAAGTCAGCTGTTGCTTGGGCCAAGAACTCGGGTGGAAACTTATGGTTTCATCGCGCCGTGTCCTTGAAACTTTAAACTTATTTAAAATTCCTTAAACAGCTGTTGCCTCTACCGATTTCGTATTCAATTTTTCGGTGGGGAGCATTTGCTAACTTAATTTTTACCGGCCTGTCAACGGACCTTTGAAAAAGTCCAACGGACGTCGACGACGACGACGACGTGAGAATTAGTGCGTCGTTATCGTCGCCATTGAGGTAATCAGAGCTGAGGACGATTCCGGTCCGGAAGCCTGCAAGTAGGCTCGTTCTCATAATTACCTCGTTGGGGGTAACAGGATATCTTTAGCTTGAACTGTTTTTTTGCCGCCGTCCCATCCTGATTGCGGCAACTCGATAAGCACGTTAACTAGACCAACGCACCACTTTCCTTTTTTTCGAGCGGAGAGCGGACGCAAAATCACGCGAGCTTCCGGTTATAATTAGATTTTAATTCGTGTCCAAACATAATAGGTTGAGCCAACTAGTGGAAGCATCGTGAGGCCGGGCTAGAAAATAATTCAATTTGTGGGAAAATTAAACCCTTTTTGTTTTTTCCCTCCATCAGGATTCACCGCATTTTGTTTCCGCCCGCGATTAGGCAGATGTTTTTGCGCGTCGTCCTTTTTTGTTCTATTTAAACCAGAACAACGCCTCATTGAACAGTGCATAATTAATGGAACGAAACATAAAGTTCACCCGGTGAATGTCATATGCTTCCCTGCTTTTCTGGAAAGTATCAATGTCACCGTAGCAAAACCACCGAATGCTCAGCGAGTCGCGCTGTTTTCCACCTTTTGAATGCTCACTCCTTGAAATGGAACCGAATTAAAACAAAATACCTACAAAAATGGTAATCGACCTGCAGCAATCGTCCCACAAATATGAGGACTTAACCTCAAAATCGCCTTAACGTGCTCTCCCCCTTCCAAGACAAATAGCATTTTGAACGGTGTGCCGCCACCCGCCTTTCGCGGTTTACCCGAGAACCTTCTCGAGGATCTTATCAAACTGGATCGATCTAAAAATTATAGGTAGTTGCATACAGCACAGCACTCTTTTGAGGAAGGGTCACGCAGATGTGGTTTACCGAAATCCCTCGTTCAGCTTAGCTTAGCCCGGCCACAAGTTTTTTTTTCCAGCTAGAGGTATAAATTTAAATAATAAAACTTATTATTGTAATGTTCTGACACAATCGGGCGGTCACGATCTGGAAACGGAACCATCGAGGAAGAAAAAAAACCCCTAGTGGCGAGGGCTGTTGGCCATAAAATTGTTTCTTTGCAGGGGACTTCATGTTTCTTAAATGGATCGTAAAAGTTGAGGCTCAACACTGATGACAAGTTGTGCCATTTTTTAGGAAAGATTGCACAACTATTGTCACTTCAATACTTCTAGAAGAGTTTTTCTCCGAATGGAACTAGTATGACTAAATCAGCCGTCTTTTCATGGTTGAATCGACCATATTAAAGCAACAAGCTCGATTATGTCGACTTACTTCAGACGATTAAGTCGACGGACTAAACTATCTCGATTCGAACAATCCGACAACGTCGGTAGGCTGAATAAAACTTGAACGACTAATATCGACTACAACACACAAAAATCGATCCAAAACAATAAGGTCGCCTGTCTTTTTATAAATGAATCGACCGATATTGTAGGGAAAAACAGACGGACTCAATCGGTTCAATCGATCAGCTGTTGATTGCCTCTTAACGCATGATTTGAATCATTGAATCGATCTACAAGTTTGGACTGAATCGGCCTCGCTTTTTTGGTCGATTCAACTAGTTCGACTAAGAAGGACTTGATCGACAATAAAAAACAATAAAAAAAGGCAAATTCAAGCTCAAATTTTGAGTGCTACAGAAACGATTGTGTTTGACAGTTCGACTTTCATCACTCCATACTTAATCAAAATTAGACAACACTCATTCACATCCACTTGAAAAGTTAGAAAAAAAAAGGATAACAAGGCGTTATCCCCGATAATTCGATTTTCGGTCATCGTCGTCGATGGCGCGCGACTAGCCAAACATGACTTTGTGGGCCCGTTTCACACTTTTTATCCTTGACTAGTCAGCTCCTAAAAACAGAAAACCTGTAGAAGGAAGAATTCAGAAAACAAAAATACAAACGGCAGCCGGCACCTGCTGCTAAGCCCGAAAATTTGTATAAGCCTCGCGCGCCCGCACGACAGCCGGTTTGCGCGGCGCTTTGCGCATTCGGTTCCCGTTTATCTTGTTTATTTATTTGTTGTTTATTTTCCTTCCACCGACATCGGTAGACACAAACTGTCAGTCACTGACATCAATTTGACCCTTGAGTCAAGTCAAATTGACTGTCAACAAGTGGAACCTAGTTTTGCGTTTGTTTAGGTCCGAGTCGATAAGCTTGGCGTGAAAGTCAATTAATTAGAATCCCTCTCCTAGTTAATCGGCGACGCCTAGAGGTCTCAATCTGTGAGCTTTCTCGCGCCTGCTGCGATCAGAAAGTGCACCACCACCTGGTGCGGAAACGTCGTCACATTTGCAACCGTAGCCTACTTGCTGCTTGTTGTTGTTTGTTTACGAAACGAAACACTTTCAAAAGTATAGGACACTTAACCTCTCGAGTGCCGTGGCACTTAACCTCACATTTCCTTCGTTCAGAGCTCCGACAGCAACATTTGCATGCACCGGAACCCTCGTCCTTTGCCTCGCCGTTCAGCGGAGGAATTTTCATGCTGGTTCAGGTCATTTAAATAAATGTGTAGCTATTGTAACAACCTCCAGAACCGAGCGACCCGCATTTGGGTATTGCACTTCTGACTTCTGCTGACTGAAGTCGACGGGCTGCAGTCCAAATTTCCCTTGACGCGCGAGCGAGCAAAATTGCAAAAAGCCGGGCCTCAACAGCTGACATTCGAACGAACGAGGCAACACAACACTTGAGCGTACTCGAAACCGTTTTTGCTACCTTTACCTCCTTCTACTATCGGAAAACTATCAAGCTATTAACTACATACCATTACGCTCTCTCTCGTTGTCGTCCATCAAACTGTCAAAAGCCCAGGTGGTTTTGTTTACACCCTTTGGATCCTTCTAGCTCGAGCGTCGAAAAAAAAAGTCAACAATGCTCAACGCCCACTTGGATTCGAATGTCAAAATCCCCCACCAGTCAAAAATAATAGCACGTGCCTCCTAAACCCGATGATGGTCCTAATCCATCAGCCGGAGTCCTCTCGTCCTTAGACCGCAAATTATTCTTTTGTTGGTGAATTAAATGAAAACCGCATGCCAATGCATTCATAGGCACAATATAGCACACGAGCCACCCGCTCTTGAATAAAATATATCAACAAAAACAACGACGACGACATTGAATAAAAATAACCTAAAAAATAAAAACAACCAAAACCACTTTCGGGTATTTCGAGCTACCCGACTTGGGTTCTGAGTACGGTCGAAGAGAAAAAACAAACCTCAAGCGCAAATATAATAAAACCGGCATCCGCACGTCGTTGTCCTGAATTTTTCACTTATCGCAATCATCCCACTACCGAAAGCCCAAAAAAAAAAACGAACACGTTCCCCAACAATTTTCGTTCTAACCGCACACTACTTTGCCCAGGGGTTCCGAATCAATGAACACAGCTCCCGGTTCCGTTAAAAGCTTGTCCGTCGTCGGCGGCGCGTCTCGGGATGTAGATCACGTTTCATTGATATCTTCTCAATAATGACCGTGGGAAGAGTGGCCACAGAGGGACCCACTAAGAAGGGGGAAAACGTGGTAGCTTCCGATTCCAACACAGAAAAGGGCAATTATACTCGAGCCGGACTCGGTCGGCGACAGAATTATGAAATGGGCAATCACATGTCTCCTCCTGTGTGCTTGTGGATGTTGTTATCGCGATTGAAGAAATGAAGAGCCGGAAGTTTGTTTGCCCCGGAATTGAAAGGATGTTTGTGCCTCTAGCTTCAACAATTTTTTTAGCATCCGTCGTTGACTTTTGTCTTACCTGGTGCTTTTGTTTTTCTTCTACTTTCAGAATCATTAGGCGAAAATGTTGAAGTGGACCGTTACGAAACGCGCCGAAGGAGGTGGGACGACGGCAGCACTTCACCGGAAACAGTCAACCGGAGCGGGTCATGCGCGACGCTCACTTGGAGCTCTGAACGACCGTAAACTACACAGTGATGGAATCACCGCAGCCAGTAAGGTAAAAGCCCGCCGATCCCTCGGGGCCACAATGCATCGACATGCTCACGTCGACAAAGAAAATCAATGCGTCACCTCGACGCCTCATCACATTGCCGGAGGACGACGCTCCCTAGCCTCACCCTACTCGACGGCCCTCCGAGACGTCAGCAATATTACCCCGGACACCACTCCGAGACGTCTATCTTCGACACCCCAAAGTCGAAAGCGGGCCTTCCCAACTTCCCCAACGGCCGTAACCTCAACGGCCAAGAAAGACCCCAACAATCTACAGTACGCCTCCACCTTACCAACCTTCGACATCGAATACTCCCCATGTGGAGTCAAAAACGTCCCATTCCTTTCCATCCGAGGACTAGGCCTAGGCGATTCTTACTTCGACAATCCGGGCCGATACTTCCACGAAGATCAACCGGCCCCAAAACGACACAAAACCTTCCTCGCCCCTGCGGCACCTCCAGCAGAAAAATCAGAACCATCCCTAACCCCACTTTCATCCCGCCTCTCCGAACTCCGGTTCAGCAAGATTAGCTTCAAGCGCAACGCCGAACCCAAAACCCTCAACAACAACCAGATCTTCAACGACGAAGAATCCTCGCTCAATTCGTCCGAAATGGGTGACATAACCTTAGACAAGATGATCGATGCAATTCTGGAGAGTGCAAAAAAGGACCGCCTGGTTCCATCCCGTCCAAAAAGAAGTTCCAGCGTGAAGTCCAAGCAGAGCAACCTTTCGCCAACCTATACCCCAGCCGAAGACCCCGCTGCCGACCTCTACAAGGACACCCTGATCGAGCGACTTCCCCCGAAGCTCATCGAACACGCGGAAACCACAATCATCCTCGAAGAACCCGCCTCCAATGTCAACGAGCGCGAAGTCAAGACCCCAGAAGTAGTGAAACCTCCAACCAAACATTTCCGCGAATCCCTCTCAAGATTCGTTCTTGCTAGCCCATTGGACGCCTGCCACTTAAGACGGCAAAAAGCCGTCCGACGGAAAAACAAAGCTGAACTCAACGAAGTTTGCGAAAAGAAACCCTGTCGAATTGGACTTACAATCCCTAACGGAATTCCTAGCCCCGAAACCCCTCAAAACCCTAACTTCACCGAATCCAAACTTGATCAACTAGCTCAGATGCAAACCCCGTCGGACCTAGCGATCATCGTTGACTCCGATCTACCGCAAACCAAGACCGCCCTCAGTACCATCGAAGAGATGACTCCGAGCATAAGATCGATCGACCTCCAGGGAACTTCAACTCCAACCGGAAATGAAGCCCTCTCGTTCGAAAAATCCCGAAAATGTTTAACCTTCTCTCCGAATCTTTCGGAGGACTCGCTCGAAAAGCGTCGTTCGGTGGCCTCGTCAACTACGTCCCGCTGTTCCCGGGTCCCAACCATGGTCAAGGGTTCGCTAGACTTAAGCCTTCAACTCGCCCCCGATGCCGACAAACTGCACGTTCACGGTGAGTGGTGGATGGTATGACGTCGTCGCAACACTTTGCTCCCACTAAATGTTTCCGTTAAGGTCTCAACCTCGGTTCAAATTTTGACTAATGATTAATTTTGCTTCCAGTTATCCGGTGCAAGGATCTTCATCGTTCGACTGCTGCTACAGGTGCGAGTACGATCAATGCGTACGTAAAGATTGCTCTCGTCAATCCAGCGGCAACCGGTGCTGAGCAAGGTTTCCAGCGGACGGCCGTGCATCGGAACTCGAATCGACCTCTGTTCGATCAACGGTTTGTGTTCGATCTGGGATCGTCTGAAGTCAGCGAGGAAGACGATCAACGGCGGGTCCAGCTGGCCGTGTGGCATCGAGACCGAGAGTGCAAGTAAGTATTGAAAGCTTTTTTTTATTGGAGGGATTGAGGTCGTAACGAACATAAAACAAAGCAATTGAGACTGTAGTTAGTCATTTTAGGAAAAGATCTTTAGATTGAAGGAGGTCTTCAGACTGAAGAAGGTTTTCAGACTAAAGAAGGTCTTTAGACCGAAGAAGGTCTTCAGACTTAACATGGTTATCAAGCTGGTGCAGTTCTCCAGACTCCAATTCTCAAACCTGAGATGGAGAAGGCTTCAGGTTCAATAGGCCTTAATTTAGAAAAAAAAAATACTTTTAATTGGAAAGGTCTTAGATTGAAATGGCCTTCAGTTGAAAAGACTTTCGGTTAAAAAGGTCTTAGGTTAAAAGAGCCTTCAGTAAAAAAGGCCTACGGTCAAAAAGGCCTTTCGGTTAAAAAAGTCTTCTGTAAAAAGGCCTTCCGTTCAAAAGGCCATCGATTAAAAAGTTCTTCGATTGAAAAAGCTTGTAGTTGAAAAGGCCTCAATTTGAAAACACTTTAGATTTTAAAGGCTTTAGGTTGGAAAGGCATTCATTTGAAACACTAAAGATTGGAAAGGCTTTGATTGAAAAGGCCTTCGGTTGAAAAAAACTTAATTTGAAAACACTTAAAATTGGAAAAGCTTTAGATTGGAGAGGCCTTTTTTTGAAACACTATAGATTGGAAAGGCTTCAGGTTTAAAAGGCCTGATGAAGATTGAGGTTACAAAGTCCTTCGGTTGAAAAGGCTTTCGGTTGAAAAGGCTTTCGATTGGAAAGGCTTTCTGTTGAAAAGGCCTTCGGTCGAAAAGACCTTCAGTTGAAAAGGCTTTAGATTGAAAAGACCTTCAGTTGAAAAGGCCTTCGATTGAAAAGGCCTCTGGTTGAAAAGGCCTTCGGTTGAAAAAGCCTTCAGTTGAAAAGGCCTTCGGTTGAAAAGGCCTTCAGTTGTAAAACCCTCAAGATTGGAAAAACTTTCCGGAACAGAAAGGCAATCCGAAACCTAGTTAGTTTTAAAACATTTTTACGATTTCCTGGTTAGAGCAGCAAAATTCCATCGTCCAACCCCTCGACTGGTAAACATTCCGAAACACAGGCAGCAGGAGCAACAACCGTCCACTTTGGCGCAATAAACTCTCTCCTTATCGTGGTCCTGCTGAGGTGAGTTCCTTTGGTTGTTTTGGTGATAAACAACGTGCTCCGGTCCTCGTGAGTTCCCCGTCCCGAAAGGATTCTGTCCGCACTGCGCATGTCCCCCGAAAAAAAAAAACGTTCCGAAGTGGCCTAGACCAGACTCCGCCGTCGGCCGTTCGGTCAATTGTGTCGCAGTTTTGCTCGCGAATGGTTCTACTTTTCCCTCGCTGAACCAGGTCCAGGTCGTTCGCGTGGCCGTTTCCGTTTGTGTGTGCGTGCGTAACTGTGTGTCTGTTCTTTGCTATCAGTCCTTTTTTCCTCTGCATAAATCCTGGCGAAAAGGTGTCCATTTTAGTAAATTAGCTAGCCGTGCGTAATCACTTCTTAGATAGTTACCGTCGCTGTTTTCGAGTGGTGTTTTTTAGGAGTGGTGTACACTGACTTTCTGAAGTGAATTTTAGGTGGCTTCCTAAATAAAAGGTGATAACGAAAGTCGAGAGTGTGCGCGCCCTCTGTATCGATTCAGCCATTTTGAAGCCAAAAGTCGGGGAGGTCTGGAAAATTTTCGCTAGAGGTCTTTGTGTTGCGTTGAGTGCGTGGACAAGTGCGTCCTCAGCGTGCTAAAATCTGGAAAAAAGATATGAAGTTGGGTTCACTAATTGCTTAGAAGGAAGGCTCAAGTGGAAGACACGTGAAAAATCAATCACTGAAGTATCTGGGATTGCTGCTGCTGGTGTTTTTTATGCCTGGTGGCTTTATATAATCGAGAAGAAGTGCTGCTGCCCCGTTTAGTAATGCCCGGGGGGGCGGAAGCACTGAGTTGAGCAGAGCAGAGCCGAAGCAGCGAAGTGAGTGAGTGCTGCAGCAGCAGAGGCGGCATCGAGAGCGCTAAGCAAAGAGAAGTGAGAAGATAGTGAGCGGGTGGATTGGATTGGCGACGGCAGTTAAGAAGACGAGTAACTAGTTGGATAACCCTGGGAAAAATGGGAAAGCGTTGATGGCTCGCGGAACGAGGTGATAAGAAGCGAACGAAGGGAAGCGAAAGGCAGCGGAGATAGAACGAAAAATTTTGGGAATCGCATCGCGGTGCTTGGTTGTTTTTTTTTCTTCGGGGGGATGGAATAGAGTGAGTGTGTTCCTGTTTCTCCGAAGTTGATTTCGCATTGGGATTAGCTATAAATCACCCGTATGTGAGCACATACACGAAGAGGTGTGAAAACCCAATATCCATCGATATATAATCCAGTGTGCGATTGTGTATTATGTGTGTGTACACCCGATTGAAGGCCGTTGCGGTCCGGTTGTGAATAATTAATCTCCAGTGGATTACCTTCAGTTAGTTTGGACGGACGGACGGAAACTCTTTTGTGGATTAGCCGAGTCAAAGCCGAGATATGGATAGCCTCAACTAGACTCATCGAAGTAAAGCGTCTTCCGGTAGCTATGCGAAAAATGCTATGCACCTTCTCAGTTTTTGTTCTGCACTGGCTCCCCGAAAACTTTTGCCGCTGCTACTGCCTCGTAGTTTAGTGGAGTTTCAGTGCAGTTTCAGTAGACTTTTGGCTGAGCTCGCCACATTCACACACACTCTCGTGTATATAGACATAACTAGGTTGTTATCGCTTTGAAAGGGGAGCCAAATTCCATCCCGCGAGAGATCGGTCCTTCTTCCATTTATTTTCCGTTTAAAATTTCGCTCCACGGAAGCCGAAGGCAATAACTCATGTGGAACGAGACAAAAACTCATTACCACTTCCTTTCGCGAATAACTTTTCTTATTTCCCCGAAAATCTTGTATTGCATAACCTCACAAACGGAAAAACGGGGGCTGTAAATCGATGGACGGAAACCGTCCGATTTCGAGATAATAACTTTACTCCCTGACCTGGTTTTTGAACCTGCCTATTCATTACCCAACCATCAGAATCATCAGAACGTTGAAAGGTCATTGGGGATCCCATCAAATGGGCTGAAGCCGGATCACGCAATCCAATTTTCCCCGAAAGCTTTCAACCGACGACGACGGCTAGCTTGCGTGTATCTGATTTGGTATTCCATTTGGGGAACATGCTTAAAAATTTAACCGACGAAAGCCCCGTCGTTGATGGATTCGATTTCTTCCTCAGAGAAAGCCCATCAAGTTGGTCGTCAGCCAAAAAACCTAACGAATAGCTTTGCGGCTTGACGCGACGCTGTCCCCGTCGCCAATGTGGTGGCTTTCTGTGGAATTTGTTTTCAATTTGGCCCGAAAAAAGTTGGCAACCTCTCGAGGTGGGATTTCCGGCAATTTGGCTCCTCTTAGTTTTAAATCTGAAACCCTCGCTTTTGCATGTGCGGTTATTGAGTTCCATCAACAAACAATAGTTCTTAACCTCTAGCAATAAAAACCATTTTTAGCTTCCTCTAGCAACTACTTACACAGACACAAGCTTCCTCTGCACCAGCAGCGCACCACCTGCACTGACACAACTTTTAAATAACCAACCAATCATCGCTTTGACCGTTGTTTTTCGAGAGACAGTTATTTTAAGAGACACAGGCTCTTAAACAAACAATCTACCCAAGACTCAAACCAAACCAAAACGACAAATGTCCTTCGTATTGCAAACAGTTGCCGGAATCCTCCGTGGAGGTGGTTCCGGATCGTCTTCATCCGTATCGGAAACCTCCGGCGGACGCGGCGGCAAAAAGAAGGTCAACTTCGACCGATGCTGCAACAACTCCAAGGGACGGAGCGGCGGCAGCAAATCCGAGTGCTGCCATCGACTGTATCTGGACGAGGTCCAGCGGGAGGACGGCTTCCGCATCTGTCAGCAGCTGCTGCAGAGCGTCGAGCTGGCCGAAAGCATCGGGCGTCCTTCTGCTGTTCCGCGACAATCTCAGAAACAGAAACAACAACAACAACAACAGTCGGTTGTTGTCGACGAAGGCGACGCCACAAGTAGATGACCCGACGACAGCCAGGCGAAATCGGGTGGGACTCAAAAAACGACCGAGGACGACAAGTCTGTTACGGAAAAAGGAGAAGAAGTGGTGGTGGGACATAAGAGTGGCGACGAAAACGAGAGACTGTGAGTATCTCGGCGGATTGTCTCTGTCTGTGTCTCTGTGTGTATCTCGATGTACAACATTTCTGGCTGTGTGTGTACGTGTTCGTGATATTTAAGTGTAACTCGCGTAAAATCCTAAAAATCGTGGGAGGATAGAAAGCTAATTTTGTTCCTTCCGTGAGATAAAACACGTTGCTTTTCGTCTCTTACCAATTTTTCGACAAAGGGAAGTGTAATACATTTGCAATTGTGATGCTTTACAAGAAAAATCTTAGAAGAAACAACTTTAGTTTTTTTTAGTGTTTCTTAATCAGTCGAATAAAAACGCCTAAAGGTAGGCAACAAATAACTGAAAAAGCTACCCCATTCAGATTTCAGATTCAGATTTCAGATTCAGATTTCAGATTCACATTTCAGATTCAGATTTCAGATTCAGATTTTAGATTCAGAATTCAGGTTCAGATTTCCGATTCAGATTTCAGATTCAGATTTCAGATTCAGATTTCAGATTCAGATTTCAGATTCAGATTTCAGATTCAGATTTCAGATTCAGATTTCAGATTCAGATTTCAGATTCAGATTTCAGATTCAGATTTCAGATTCAGATTTCAGATTCAGATTTCAGATTCAGATTTCAGATTCAGATTTCAGATTCAGATTTCAGATTCAGATTTCAGATTCAGATTTCAGATTCAGATTTCAGATTCAGATTTCAGATTCAGATTTTAGATTCAGATTTCAGATTCAGATTTCAGATTCAGATTCAGATTTCAGATTCAGATTTCAGATTCAGATTTCAGATTCAGATTTCAGATTCAGATTTCAGATTCAGATTCAGATTTCAGATTCAGATTTCAGATTCAGATTTCAGATTCAGATTTCAGATTCAGATTTCAGATTCAGATTTCAGATTCAGATTTCAGATTCAGATTTCAGATTCAGATTTCAGATTCAGATTTCAGATTCAGATTTCAGATTCAGATTTCAGATTCAGATTTCAGATTCAGATTTCAGATTCAGATTTCAGATTCAGATTTCAGATTCAGATTTCAGATTCAGATTTCAGATTCAGATTTCAGATTCAGATTTCAGATTCAGATTTCAGATTCAGATTTCAGATTCAGATTTCAGATTCAGATTTCAGATTCAGATTTCAGATTCAGATTTCAGATTCAGATTTCAGATTCAGATTTCAGATTCAGATTTCAGATTCAGATTTCAGATTCAGATTTCAGATTCAGATTTCACATTCAGATTTCAGATTCAGATTTCAGATTCAGATTTCAGATTCAGATTTCAGATTCAGATTTCAGATTCAGATTTCAGATTCAGATTTCAGATTCAGATTTCAGATTCAGATTTCAGATTCAGATTTCAGATTCAGATTTCAGATTCAGATTCAGATTTCAGATTCAGATTTCAGATTCAGATTTCAGATTCAGATTTCAGATTCAGATTTCTGATTCAGATTTCAGATTCAGATTTCAGATTCAGATTTCGGATTCAAATTTCAGATTCAGATTTCATATTCAGATTTTTTGAAAAAATCCTTGTTAAAAAATCGCCTTGAATTCGGCCTCAAAACGCCTAAAAGTAGGCAGCTTAATATTTCTGTTCTAATTGACATTAAAAATATGGATTTTTGCAACGTTTCGAAATAAACACATCAATCTTTTTCAAGTTTTTTCCTTGTTTTTTTTATAAATATTTCATCAAAAAAAGTTTACTAGGAGTAGGAGTTTCTGTCATCGCATCGAATCAACATTGTTGGCAACGTCTAACAAAACCACAAAAGCTGAAGCATCCGAACGAAATAACCAAATTAATTAGACAGTCATCCAGCTAATGGAACACGAGGGAGGTCTACCAGCAAAACTTCAACAACGTTATAAAAAAATAAACAGAAAACAAGCGTTGGAGAGGGTGCAGATTCAATTAATCTCCTTCTTCGTTTCGGTCCCACCGGAACCCTGAAGTGCTTCGGATTTTTCCGTAGTTGTTTTTTTTTTTTTCTCGGAGAAAACGGAAGGTGGAGTGCGCATTAAATATTTACCATCCTCCAACCTTCCAAGAATGCGGCGTGGCACATTGTTGTAGTACACACTCCCACAACACATTGCACCCACGTGTTGTTGTTTTGGGGCCCCAAAACTGCCAGTTGTAAATTCGTCAACGTCCTTGCCAAAACGACAGACAAGCAGACAGGCAGACGGCGACCGAGCGAGCAAGCTTCTGATTAAAACATGGCATATTAGAGTACCTCACTTTATTGCTTGCTGTTACATGAGCTGCGCTTCTCCTTTTGTTTGGCTGAAGTAGCAAGACATTTCTCCATTTTTCTCATGTTTTATATGTGCTTTGTTTTATGTTCGCGTATGTTACTTCACCGGAATCACTTTATGATTAGCTTAAACGCCACCCTTTGTGCACATAACTTACCTTTGCTTTCCCTTTTTCTTTCTTCCTTTTTCCAGACGCAGCGAATTCTTAGGATGCATGTCCTTCCCCCTTAGGAATGCTATCAAACAACAGGTTAGTATTCGATCGAGCGCACGCTTCAGGCACCGCTTTTTGTCCAATCGAAGCTGTTGAACGTCGAATGCTAATCAATGCGTCTTCTCTTTTCCCCATTCCAGGAAATTAATGGCTCTTTCAAGCTTCAACCGCAATCGTGTCTGACGAATCCCGCACCTCCGCAACCGATCGGCACCGACATGTGCGAGAACTCGCAATCCAGCGTTGACGAAATCGTCAGCGTTGAAGAGACCGGCCCTGGATGTCCGGGTCAAACCGTATCAGTGACCGTAGTCTCCTCGAGCAGCCAACCTACCGAACCCATTAGTCTGAGCAAGAAAGCCCTCCACCAGCGGGATGCCGACGAGAATCTGTTCCTGCGCTTCCTGGAGCTGGATCCTCCACTGGAAACCAGTGGGAATGGAAGCACCGCGGCAGCTGGCAACACTGGAGGAGGCAGTGGGACAGTCCCGGCAACTCCTCGACGAAGCTCCATCTGCTCCAACAAACCAAACCCAGGCCGAACTCCCTTCACGATAACCAAGCGACTGACCCGCGTTGCCGACAAAGGTTTTGGCTTCTCGATCGTCTGGACCCATCCACCTCGGGTCGAGAAGGTCGAACCGGGCCTTTCCGCCGAAAAGGCTGGAATACTCCCCGGCGACTATGTAGTGTTCGTCGACAAGCACAACGTCGTCACCATGCCGGAGCTAGATGTGCTGAACTTGATCAAAACTCAGGGCAATACGCTGCTGCTGGAAATCTTCCGCAGGCCTCAACGACCACCCACCACGAATGGCCTAAGGCCGGGAAGTACTGGTGCCGTCTCCACCAGCAATCTCATCAACTTTGCACCCTACAGCGCGCAAGTCAACTTCCAACAGCAACAGCAACAGGTGCAGCAACTTCAACAACTCCCGTTGCAGCACCAACTCTTAGACGAAGAACCCTCCCTAAAACCGTCCATCGTTCCGGCCCGTTCTTCGACGGCCTGCTCCAACATCTCGATTGAGACCGCCAAGCGGAAACTCAACCTGCCGCAGGTCACCTTCAGCAAAGAGGTAGGTAAAGGCGTACTCGTCTAGAGAGCGATTCCTTTACCTTCAAACATCCCCAAACTAGCTCCTAAGGCAAACTCTAGTGAAATCTCTGTCAAACAGAAATCTTCGGCTAAGCATAACCTAAGTAGGCGTTAAGTTCCCGATTCACACCATGTACATATAGCGAATCACCATAGCAACGCGACATCGACTCTCACACCCAGTTCCACATCGAAAAAACCTTGCTCTCACGAGAGAGAACTTTGTTTTTTCTCTCTGGAGGCAAAGGTCTTAGACAACTATACTCTAACTATCCTAAATCTCTTTGTTTTGTTTTTAGTTCATTTATTTGTAAATAGTCCCATCGATAAGTTACTTTTAATACAAAAGAAACTAAAAAACATACACAATCATTGAAAAAAAAACAAATCTATCGAAAAACCAAACCCCTTGAAAGGTTCAGGACCCCCCAAAACGGAAACATACGCTTCTCTTAACTTTAGTTCAGTGCGATACACCTTTCTCCTTTTGCGGAGAAAAATCTAAAAATGTTCCGGAAAGGTGTCATCAAACTTTTATTTTATTTATCTTTCTTTTTCGTTAATGTTGTTTTCTTCCCAATTTTCCTCGACTTCCCTTAGCTTTCCTAGTTCAAAACTTTGAGTACAGTATCTTTATTCTGGATTCTCGAAGTGAAAAACGAATAAAAAATAGTAATCCCATCAAATTCTCAGATGTTCATTGAAAAAATCATTCCGATTGTGGTTGGTCGTTCGGAAAAATGCAATACCATTAGGCTTAGTTGTAGTATTTTTGGTACGTTAATTCTTGTTATATTTTGTGAAAAAATATATTTAAAAAATCCAAAAATTATTCAACGATTAAAGTAGTTAGGAAAAGTTGTGTAAATACTCATTGGATTCGTTCGTAAGGCAAAAACAATCAAAATTAACTTTAAATGAATGTTTTTCTAGTTAACAAAATTTCTATCAAAATTAAGAGGACCAACCAACCGAAAAGTTTATCGATCGGAATCGATTTTTCATGAAGGTTATTCTTAAAAATACTAGGAAAATCTCTTTAATCCTTGTTTCAAATCCCACATTCTCCCTTCTAGTTTTACTTAGTTTAATTCCAAAATTGTTTCGTTTTTAGTTCTTAAGTTCAAACAGTTGATGTGTGAAAAAATCTCCCCCACACTGAAATCGAATTGGCGCTATCATCGATAGACGACGATTGGCACTTCTGTTTCTCCCCACCTCTGTAAATACACTAGAAAATTAGCCACTTCGTCTATTGATCTATAAAGGAAAAAATTAAAATCGAAAATATTAAATAGGTATAACGATCTATGTTCAGTTTTGTTTGTTTGAATTAAACTTTATTAGTTCTTTAGTTAATTTATTTATTTAAGTTGATCGAAACAAAACACCCAAAACCAATGCTCTCGTTAAATTATGTTTTAATAAATATTTTAATTAGGATCGAAAAAATAGTAAAACAAAAAGTTTCACTTTTTCCCATTTGTTTTGTTAGGTTTTTGTCATCGTGAAGTGAACTGACCTATTAAAAGCGGAATGTTATCGATCGCAAATGACTATGATGGTCAATGTAAATGAAATAAAACCAAACCATAATTTATAATTCCATATAAGCAAAGACAGATCCATATAACTATTGTCGTGTTTTTTGTCCTGTTTTCTCTCTATTATTTGTTTATTTTAAATGTATGTCGCGTCGACGGGAGAGAAAAAAACGGAACAGGAATATTTATTTTGTGTTCCATGCCGCTCGATATATTACTAGCACAACATGTTTGGAGACATCACAACCACAGACAACCTCCCCACTCCTCTTTGTTCATTTGTAAATAAAATAAAACTCACTAGCATTGTTTATTGAATAATTGACTTGTGTTTTATTGTTTTTTTTTTTTTTTGTTCCATTTTCCCTTTTGCATCTTCATTAATGGGTTCAATTGGTTTATTTCGAAAGAGAAGGAAATTTTTCCTTCTTTCTCCTCTTAATATTCGTGAATATTATCCTTTCCCAATGTATTCAAATTTTGGAGCCTTCATTGTTGGAATAATAAATTCTTCAGTTTTCATTTTGTACTCTAATCAATATCAGAATGCGTTACTTCATTAATTTATTTTTTGTCGTCAATCAGTTGTAGACCGTTTCATTAACTTGCTGATTCGAGACGAACAGAGCACCATTGATCAGGGCACGATGAGCATTTTCTGCCGTAGAATTTAGCAGCGAATTCCGCTCGATGAAGTCAACTCAGTTATAGAGCTATGTACATCTTTGTCGTGATTTTACGATTCTTACGAATCTCAAATCAGAGATTCACTCAGACACATCTGTCGCTCTCAAGAATAGATCAATGACTGACTTTGTTTTGCTGGTTTTGCCAAGTTTTTCCAAAATAACAAACGTTGCCATCGAAATTAATTTATTTTTTATATCTGCAGGGTTGCCAAATTCAACTTTTATTTCGTTTTACTTTCAAAAATTTAAATTTGATTCATTTTCTGCTCATCCTTCTACATTACAAACAATATAGTAATTTTATTTTGGCTTTTTGGTCTTGGATCAAACAACGGTGGTTTTTTAAATACTCTACGTTTCGATCAGTTTTGTTGGTCATTTTCAAGGGAATTTGCTACCTGTTGTTTTTGTTTTGGTTTCGTTGTTACAGTCGACTAATACAACAGACAGCAAATTCCCTTGAAAAAGTCCGATCGAAAACATAAACCTAATGACAAACAATCACCAGCTGGCCTTAAATCTGTGCTTCTTAAGCCAATCCGTCTTTATTCACCGGAAGGTCAAATCAAACAAACAATCCTCAGCTTCAGCCTTTAAATCTGCGCTTCCTAAGCCAATCTGTCATTATCCACCGAAAGGTCAAATCAAAACAAATTAAAGGGTGATACGGTCGAAATTTGGTCAAGGGGAAACGCATGAAAATCGGTGAAATCGTTTATTCAAAAAAACAAATTAAATTTCTTTTTCAAGTTTCATTACTTAAAATTCTGGAAAAATATTCAGTTAGGCTTCCGCTTTTCCAAATCCGAATTGCCGGGCCTTACGCTTAACCCCTACCATCAGATTTTGTACAGCCACCTTGTCCACCTTCTTCGCCGCAGAAAGCCAGTTTGCCTTGAACTGCTGCTCGTCCTTAGCAGTTTTTTTGGTCTTTTTTAGGTTCCGCTTGACAATAGCCCAGTATTTCTCTATTGGGGGCGGAGCTCTGGCGTGTTGGGAGGGTTCTTGTTCTTGGGAACGACCTGCACGTTGTTGGCGGCGTACCACTCCATGGCCTTTTTACCGTAATGGCAAGATGCTAAATCCGGTCAAAACAGTACGGAACAACCGTGATTCTTCAGGAAAGGCAGCAGACGGTTATTCAAACAATCTTTCACGTAAATTTCTTGGTTGCAGTCCCGGAAAATATGAAAATGCTGCTTTTCAAGCCACAGGTACAGATGGCTTGCCAAACCAGATATTTCTTCGCGAGCTTTGACAGTTTCATGTGCTTAAAAAAATTCTGCTACCTTTCCCCTTCCTTTTGCCGTATAAAACTCCTGTCCCGAAAGCTGCTTGTAGTCGGCTTTGACGTAGGTTTCGTCGTCCATTACCACGAAGTCAAACTTCGTCAGCATCGTCGTGTACAGCCTCCGGGATCGCGCTTTGGCCGTCGTATTTTGTTTATCATCGCGATTTGGAGTCACTACCTTCTTGTAAGTCGATAGTCCGGCTCGTTTTTTGGCTCGATGCACGGTTGTAGACGATACACCCAGCTTATTTGCGGCATCTCGGAGAGAGAGGTTAGGGTTTCGCTTGAAACTACCGGCAACTCTCTTTGTCGTCTCAGCGGCTTCCGGTTTTCGATTTCTCCCCGATCCAGACTTCCTGGCTGTCGACAAACGTTCCCCAAACACTTCAATTACATTTGTAACGGTTGATTTGGCAACTTCTAGCGATTTTGCCAGCTTTGCGTGCGAGTAGCTCGGATTTTCGCGATGCGCGAGCAAAATTTTGATACGTTGCTCTTCTTCTTTGGACGGCATTTTGACAAATGAAGAGTGCATTCCAAAATCAAAATAGGAGCAACATTCTACACACACACATCTTCAAAATGAGGGGTGTTCAGGTTTTTTAATTGCAATATTGAAATAAATACGTCAAGTTGATATCGATGATTACTTCACCCTTTCCTCTCTACTCTTCTGACCATAACGACTTTTCTTATTCTTTCGTTTTAATTTATTACTCTTTACCTCTTTCTCATCTTTCTATAATCTTTTCTTGTTTTCCTTCATTATCACTATTTTTCTTACTTTTCACTCTTAACTTTTTTTTACTCTTTACTCTTTATTTTTTAGAGTTAAGTACTCTTTAATAATCATTTTTAACCTTCATCCTTCTTTCAATACTCTTTTCTAATTACTTTCTGATTCATTCTTCCTACTTTTGACACTTGGTTTGGTCGTTTCTTAACCCAGCAGGACCTTTTTTTAATAAATTAATTTTCGTTTAGTAATAGACGTAACCTGTTTGGGACTGTAAGTCTCCAAAACTCAGGACCACTTATTTTTTGAAAGTAGGACTTCATTTTGTCTTCATTATTTTCACCTTAACCTGTTGGGAACTGTCATTCATCCAAAAACTGGACTTCATTTCCGTTCAGATAAACTTAACCTGTTGGGACTGTTATTCACCCAAAATCAGGACAATATATTTTGTCTTGTTTTTAATAAACCGGTCTGGGACTGTTATTTACCCAAGTTTTGTTTCCTTTTTTTAATTTTTATCTTTATTCTCTGTATCTTTCCTTTTTTTTTGTTCTTAATTCTGCTCTGTACTTTGCACTCACTGCTCCTAACTGCCAAGCCATCATTCTCTACCACTTACTTTTTTTTCCTTTTGCTCTGTTCCATTCTATTTTTTACTCTTCCCTATTGGATTTTTAATATATACATTCTGCTTCTAAAGTTTCACTTTTACTAGTCACTGTTTATGCCTCTCTTGCTTTTAGAGGAAACAAAGTAAATAAGTTTGCTCAATATATTACTCATACTTCTATTTCTTCCGTTGTTATTCATTGCTCTTAACTTTTTTTCTTTTTAATCAAAAATCTACGTTTTTTCAACTTCTCAGCACATAAATCTAATATTGTTGGTTTTGTTTTACTCATTTTTTTTGCTTACTACTCTTTGCTTTCTGACCTGAATGACTTATGAAGTTAAAGAGTCATTAATAAATATTATTATTATTATTACTCTTTGCTTTAAATGATTCATTTGCTTGCTGTACACTTGTTTTCAACTCTGTTGGCTTTAATTTGTATTTCAATAGTTTTCATACTTTTTACTTTTAAATTTTTTTAAACTCTTTACTCTTTAACCCTTCAAAACTGTTCGCAAATATCCGTTTCGGGAAAATTTGACCTAGAGTTTGTAAGCCTTCCTCTGGCCGCAAATGTTAACCTATTTTTATAATATCTGATTTATTGTATAGGTAATTTACTCTTGATTCATAAAATTTCAAAATAAGTTAAATTTATCTGTAAGAGGGTTCCGAATGCAAAAAGTTTTGGAAAACAATTTTATTTTTAAATTATTTATAACTTCTGACAGCTTTACTGTATTTGAGTTTCTTTGATCTTTGGAGTTGTCAAAAATAAATCTAGCCAACAATGTATAAGTATGATGAAGTCCGATAAAAAATTTTATCACTTTCCCGGATTTTCCGTAGAAAAATAGCTTACTTAGAAAAGATAACATCTAGATTACAGCTTTGCATCGCCGTATCTCATTTTTCAATAAACTGATTCTATAGACAAAAATATTAGTTTTTTCTTGTTAGTTTGATTATCATTCTTGTTTCACTCTTCCTTTAGTTTTTCTCAAACAATTTACATCTTTATCTCTTTCACTTTATTTGAAGATATACACTTTTTATTTTCAAATTTATGTTTAGGAAATCATTTCACGTTTAGAATAATATGAATCATCAAATGACATATCCCCATTTTATAGAAGCAGTTTTGTGATGATTTTTCATACCAAATTAAATGTAAATTTCTACCATCCATAAAAAAAACAACAATAATTATAAGTTTTTATTGATTTCATTTTTCTAATTGCCACCCTCAAAAATTTTGGAGTTACAAAAATTTGCGAATAAAGCTAATTTTTATTCATCTATTTACAATATTCGCCACAATGACATCCAAAATAATGTCTCAAAATCCCTTAAGAGTTACCAAAAAAAGGGGCGTTTCTCATGAAACAGTCTTAGTTTATTTAAAAATAAGACCTTCTGCTGACTTTAAGCCTGCACCCATTAGCCAATATTTGATGATAGACACAAGTGACTGCCGAAATTAGAAGTGAATGTTTTTCTACTCCCCTATATAATAATTGAACATAAATCAATATCGTTATGCCTTGTTTGCAACTTCTTACTTACTTTTTTTACTCACTTCCACTACTGCTGACGGAATCTATCAGAGGCATTCAAATTCAGACATCACTTTACTACAGCAACAAAATTAACCAGTTTACTATCGTCAGGCAAAGTATCGATTTCACAATTTTCTTTTTTTCACTTATATTGTGTTTTTTTTTTTTTTTTTTTTTAAATATGTCTTTATTTGTACCAATTCATCATTACATTTTTATTACATTATTACATTAAATTAGGTGTTCAGTTCAATGATGAACTGTCCAGAGCCCTATAGTTTATTAATCACTATAATTTATTTATTTGAATTAATTTTGCTGAGTGCAATCAAGTATTTTTATGTAGGAGAACATCCTGTAATGTCAAAAAATATTTTAAACTTACTACTAAAAACTAAAACTATCCTAAATTAAAACTAATTATAGAGAGAACGAATCTCTGCGATGGAAGACTGCATCGATTTGCCTCTGAAGTTGGAGATGATTTTGTTGGCCATCTCTTCGATCGATTCAATGCCCGCAATCCGATGAAGATCTTCGGTGCTGTGCCAAGGTGGAAGCCGCAAAATCATTTTCAGAACCTTGTTCTGAATCCTCTGGATGGCTTTCTTCCTCGTCGCGCAGCAGCTAGACCAAATCGGAACTGCATACATTATCGCTGGTCGGAATACCTGTTTGTAGATTAACATCTTATTTCGCAGACACAACCTGGATTTCCTGTTGATGAGAGAATAAAGAGATTTAGTGTATTTATTACATTTAGATTGAATATCTTCAATGTGATTCTTAAAAGAAAGATTCCGATCAAGTGTGAGTCCCAAGTACTTCACGTGATCAGACCATTCTAAAGAAACCCCATTAAAAGTTATGGAATGATTTTCATTAGGTTTTAAAAAATTTGCTCTTGGCTTATGGGGAAATAAAATAAGTTGAGTTTTGGAAGCGTTAGGAGAAATTTTCCACATTTTCAAGTAATTCAAAAAGGAATTTAAATTTTGTTGCAATCTACTGCGTACCACTCGTAAATTTCGACCTTTGGCTGAAAGCAAAGTATCATCAGCAAATAATCTTCTACCTTTTCCTTCTGGGACATCAGGAAGATCAGAAGTAAAAATATTGTATAAAATAGGCCCAAGTATACTACCCTGAGGGACACCAGCTCTAATGGGTATTCTTTCAGAGCATGAATTTTGATAGCTTACTTGCAAAGTTCGGCTAGTCAAATAATTTTGAATAATTTTGGTGAGATATACAGGAAAATCAAATCGAGCTAATTTAGCTACTAAACCTTTGTGCCAAACACTGTCAAAAGCTTTTTCAATATCAAGAAGAGCAACACCAGTTGAATAACCCTCAGATTTGCTAGCGTTAATCATATTAGTTACACTCAAAAGTTGATGTGTAGTAGAATGTCCATGACGAAAACCAAATTGTTCATCAGGGAAAATAGAATTCTGATTAACTTATATTGTGTTCTTTTTCTCTTTTTCGCAGGCTTTGAAAGGCGAAACAAACAAATTGAAACATATGTTTTTTGTTCGAGCACAACGAAAACTACAAGTTCATAAAAACTGAACACTGAGAGCTGTCAACAAATCAAACTAATCCAATCACGCGTGAAAATATCGGAAAATACTAACATTGGTCGGTTGGTTTGTTCGCTTCATGGCCTGCTTCCTTTTCTGTGGTTGCGGCTTTCAAACCACTTTCTCTGGGAAACTCAACTAATTTCAAATTTTCAAATCGTATTGAAAATAATTTGAAGCTTGGTTTTCGATCTTTAACAATTTATTCAATTTTTCATATTTGGCTTTCGGTAACTACTTCAGTTGGTTTCAATCCTCTGCTGATTCACGTCGTAATCATTCTATTACATCGTCAAACAATTCAATCATTCGCTCAAATCACCTGTCCTTCCTTTCAGCACTTCACAATTGACATGTTCATTAAACAGATTTATTTTTTCTCTCTCTTCCTTCCGGATATTTCATTCATCCAACACGACAAATGGCAGCTCGTTTTCATTATATTTTCCAACTACCACCAGTTCTTTTACCCACCCAGTTCTCCTCTTCTTTATCAACCATCCAGAGACAGCTGATGATTTTGGGAGTGCTTAAATTTGGGGTGGATCGGTTTTATCAGTTTCACTGTGGGCACACCCCCAAAGAAGGGTGGCATATATTTTTACAATAAAGTGAGTCGTGTTTAGTATTTTGGGAATTCCATTTCCATTCGGTTTATTATTCACATGATAGTTCCTACATTAAGTCAGATTTGTGGATCCCTTGATCCCTTATAAAATAAACTATTTTCTAACAGTTTTGATAGTATACGAAATGAGATAAATTTTTTAAACACTGTTATAGCTCTTAAACCGTTAATTTGGAGACTTAAAAAATTTAGTTCAAATTCAATTTTTTTTCAAGAGAGCAGCTTTTGTAACTGGTTTTTACAAAACAAATAAATAATTATAATTTCTATACAAGTTCACATAAAAAAATTGGACACTTTTGATTAAAATTAAAATTAAAAAATTAAGGAAAAGTTTTTGTTATCAAATTTTCATGTCAAGTTTATGTTATCGAGCTCTGCTTCATTTGGTTTCGAAATCCATTTCTATGCTTAAATCGGAGCTGTATGAAATTCTCACTTTTATTCTCATTCGTATCAGATTCGTGTGCAATTAGTTTTCCACTTTTGTAGATTTCCCATCAGAATTTACTTTCCTATTAGACAAATATCCAATTGACTTGTGTGCAATGTTGTGTGCGACTCGCAACTGATCGAGAAGGACTTGCAGCTGAAAGCTTCATTTCTTAAGGATTATAAAAAACCGTCAACTGAGGAATTTCTTTTCAAATTCAATGGCTTCTAGAAAACTAATGTCTACAAAAAAAACATGCGATTTGTAACCTACTAAGAAAAAGGGGAGATTTGCAACAAACTTTGTTTTTAATAAAAAAAAAATATAATGAAATTTATAGTTTTTGATATATTTGTGATGTTATATCGTATAAAGCGTAATATCGTTATATCGTAGTAAATTAAAATAAAACCTAAAAAATCTCGTATTCATATGCTGAAATATGATTATTTCCTTACGCAATTGTTAACATTAAAAGTTCCTTCGTCCAAACATTTTTATTCAAGATAACAGCTAGTAAATTGTTTATAGACAGAGAGGACGAATGAGGCGATGGATGAAATCCTCTCAAAATAAATAAAATTAGAATTAGAATTTGTTTATAGGAAGAAAAAAAAATCCAAATTTAAATATTTAAATTTCCTATCGACTGATCCAGTAATGTTGAAAAAGTATCTCGGCAATTTCAGTCTAAAAAAATCATAAAATAAAATAACATCGTTTTATGGTTTTTTGAGACTGAAATCGCCGAGAAACTTTTTCAAAAATCCAAATTTATTTTAAACAAAATAAATACTATCTACAATTGCTGTTTTTATACGTTATGGCCTTTATGGAATCGCAAATTTATCAAAAACTACAATTTTTCTTACGTTTTTATTAGATTTTTCATTGAAAACCAAATTTGTTACAAGTTAGCTCTTTTTCGGGTAAGGTGAAACCTCATTTTTTCCCTTTATTAAATATTTTCAATTAAATATAACAGGCTCTTGATTCATGATCATATTGGGCCGAACACTTTTTAAATTTAAATTTGTGTTTAATTCGAATTTTGTTAGATAATTATAAATAACGTCAAATCAAGGACATCAAATTGACTTAGATAGAAAAATTGGAGACTTCAAATAATTTTTATAAATACGCCAATTTTATGTACTATATAAACCTTAAAACTTTTGATTGATAAACGGTATAATTAGGCCGGAATAAATATCAATTTCTTGAAGAGGTTATTCCAAACTGTTGGCCGGTAGAGTACTTTCAATTGACCCGAGAGAAAAAAAACAACGCACAATTGGGAAAAAAAGTTTATAAACCGAGAAAAAATTTATATTTACCCTCCTACACGAACCAAATCTTTGAAAATAAACTTTTCTCTAAGGAAAATGTCCGGAAAATTGATTGGACATAAGTTCAGTCCCTTTTTAACCCCTAATCCCCCTACATTTAGAAAACAATCCCAAAAAAAACACTAATTTGGACTATCAAATTTTAAACCAAACCAGACTTATCTTGTGTATTTTTTTTTTTCGAGGAATCGAATAAAGACTGCTCAAGCCAACACACGCTTCGGAAAATGGAGTTATGGCTGATTTTACCTTCGATTTCCCTATATTTTTCAACTAATTTTGGAAAAATAAATTCAGACTTGAAAATTATTAATCAAATGACACCTAGAGCTATGATCATTTAGTAGCAGCGTTTTGTTGGTTATGAAAAGGACTATCTTATCTATTTTTGACAGATTAAAAAAAAACCTGTGTTTGAGATATTTACGATGCAAAAAGACATGGAAAAAATAATTTTGCACAAATTCTTCATTGTCGACTTGAAAACTAATGAGTCATGAACTGTTGATTTTTTCTGATTTTTTTTTGTTCCAAATGGTTAAGAAGTATAAGGAGTCACATTAGGATCCACACGAAGTTCAAACCAAGCATCAGAGTGGAACCCTTGATCTTAAATATGGTAAAAAGTCTATGGTTATTGGTGATAACTGAATGCAGACCCCTTAAATAATGCAATAAATCCATTTCCAGCGGCCAAAAAGTGATGCCTAACTAGTAGACACCATGTTTATAACCAATAGTGAGCAGTTCAATAGATCGCAATCTGTGCAACCGATTTTTACGCAATGTGACAGATGTGTTCTGATGGACAAAGAAATTTATGTTAAAACCGGATTTAAGGGATCAAATTCTTCGAGATGCTTATTCATGAAAAGGTTTCAACCAGATTCCAATTGCTTTTTCCAGGTGAGTTTGTGTAAAATATAACTTTTTTGCAAAGGTTTTGCTTCTGTGGTAAAAATAATAGATCAATACATGACTTAAAAAAGTGTGCAAAGATAAAACAGAGATTTTATGAAAAAGTAAAAGAATTTCTTGAAATCATTGAAAAATATATTTTTTTATATTTTACTTTAAATGTCATTTTAAAACGTGTTAAAACCTTCATTTTGTCCATGGAAAGTTTTACGATCAAATGAATAGTTTTTAAAACACACGTTTGTAACTGCACGGATTCTAAATGATCATAGCCATATATTATGAGATTTTTTTTTTCAAGAAATCGAATGAAGGCTAATTGACCACCGCACGCATCAGAAAATAGAGTTATAGCTATTTTACCTTCAATTCCCCTACATATTCAATATAGTTCAGACGACTATTTGGACCACCGCACGCATCGGATTGTGGCTGTTTTTACCCTATATTCCCCTACATTTTTCAATAAATTCAGAAAAACGCATGTTTGGACTTATCTGACCAAGTGAGACCTTTCTTGTGCGATTTTTTCCTAGGAATCAAATGAAAGGCTACTTCAGCCACCGCACGCTTCGGAAATTCTAGTAATGGTCGTTTCACCCCCAATTTTCTAACATTTTTAATGTTGTTTAAAAAATGCTTGTTTTGACTGGAAGATTTTGGAGCAAATGAGACCTATCTAAAGCCTGGTTCGTTTAGAAATGGGACACTTTCTTTTGCTGATAGCTCATTTACGAGTGATCGGACATTTTCTGAAAGCATTCCTGTCGCCGAACAACCAGCAACATTGGCGACACTGGCGTGAAGAGACAGTTCATCTGACAGTTGACACGAGCAATTTAGTCGAAAATTAACCTAAGAACTTCCGCTCTTATAGAAAGCTAGAATTGCTATAGTTTTACATTCCTTCTTAAAGTTATCAGCCTGTTTTATACACAGGTAGCTAAAACTGAACTATCTATTTTGTGAATTCTTATTACTGACTTTATTGAAAGGTTGTGAAGGTACTTGATCTGCATCATACACGTTGGATTCCGACTCCGATTTCAGATACTTAGTCTCCGCTAATAAGTAAATTTGATAAATAATTTACGTTACGTGGTGTTTACTAATAAAATTCATACGCAGGTCTTCATCTACCGCGAAAAGCAATAGCTAGTTGTCAAATAACAAATCGGCATTAATTGGACTGAAATGAACATAGATAAGTCTCATAACCTACAAACTTGTAATCACCATCTAAATAATAATTCTATTAATTTTAGTTTGAAGCTACAATAAACACTTGCTATCAAAACTCATCCAAGTCTATTTGGCAACAATTCCTCTGCCTCTAAAATGTACTATCGGACAAAATTTTTCCAAAATTTTAAATTTACGCGTTTTTGAGATATTTAAGATGCAAGAGAAATAGAAAAAAATATTTTGCACAGTTTCCTTCAAAATCCATCATTATGAAATTGATAGCTGACGAAACCGTTGATTATATTATTAAAAGAATTACTGTGTGTGAGTGGTGAAAAAGTATGCAAACACTATCCAAAATGTCCACAAAGTTCGAATCAAGCATTAAAGTGAAGCACATGATCGGCAACTACGGATGAGGGTCATCAGGGAAGTCAAGTCTCATACGAGAATTTTCAATTTTGATCTAGAGAAAAACCAAGTGTAGATCGCTGAAATGTAAAAAAAAACGATAAGCTGAGACTGTTGCCTAGTTATGAGTCATCCAAACCTAACCTCATACAACAATTTTTTGCTAGTTCCAGTTCTTGTAAGCTGTATAGCCGGTACCGAGGCTATAAGACAGAAGGTTTTTAATGGACGACAAAACTTATGAAAACCCCTATTTCAAAATAATTTCAACGTTTGAATCCTATAACATGTCTGCTCATGGCAAGGTCGCTAGCATATTACAGTATGTTTATGCTGGTTGTTTTGTATAAAATAGAATGATTTGCCAAGGCTCTGCTCCTGTGAAAAAACAACCATTTTCAAAACAAAAGCTTTGGTTTACGCTGGTTTTAAAAGCCTAAAAGGAGTAATTTGGTATGTATACGCAACCTACGATCTATACTCACCTATACTATCCGATTATACATTAAGTTCAAGCCCATGATAGTTTTACTTCGTTATTATCAGATTTTGCCAGCAGAAATTCAATTGAAAAGGCTTTAAGGTGGCAGAAAAATAAACAAGTTTTGTTAATTTCGGAACAGCTGTATGCATTGAATTGCCTCCAGTTTCTTTGAAAAGAGATGTATTGGACCGAAAAGTAGCAAAGAGGACGATGCAGCCGCCTGAAATAGAGATTAGACGAAGTATAAGTTGAAAAAACTGATCAATATCATGACTGAAAGAGGTGTGCGCTGGCCGATGGGAGATACCAAGAATAACGTTGAAATTTGTAACAGTACCATTTCTAAATGCACTTAGCTTTAGTGTGGTTTTCCCAGGAATCGAATGCAGGCTATTTGAGCCACCAATCGCATTGGAAAACGGAGTTACGGCTATTTAAACCTCAATTCTCTTCCACTTTTTATACCTACTTCAGAAAAAGCATGTTCGGACTTGGAATTTTTGAACCAAAAAAGACCCATCTTGTGTCAGTTTTTTCACGATAAATCGGATGAAGGCTATTTGAACCACCGCACACATCGTAAAATGGTGGGTGTTATGGCTGTTTACCCTCGATTCTCCTACATTTTTCAAATTGTTAAGCTATAACTAGTTAAAAATTAAAAGATTATATTGTAATTATTATTTATCATTCACTTTCGACTATGTCGCAAAGATGTGTACTTATTAACTTATCCTTAATCTAAAAGAACACTTACTTAAATTAAAGTCGAAAAGGTGGTTAACATTATTAAAATGCCGACGAGAATTTTCCAGAGGGTTATTACAGCTAAATGTCGAGACTTTCTTTCGCGCTTTTTCACTTCGCTTGATTACTTTTTTTTAAGAAATCCAATTTTCCGAATTTCAATAAACATCCGATATCATTTCTTGCTGTCTGTTCATATCACTTTCTAGAGATCCAACGTTTCTTGCTCTCGCTCTCGCTTAATCGCGGATATTTAAATGTGTGTGTTCGGTAATCTAATAACACGTAATGAATTTCGGTTGTAACATTCAATTTAATTCTACTACCGTTTTTCATTGACTTATGATTTCTACACTATATTGTGTACGATGAGTTGGGATTCTTAGGAGAAATGGTAATGACATAATGTTCTAGACGGGGCACTGATCTGTAATTTTTCGACCAACCAACATGCTATCTATGTTACTCGTCAGGAGATCATAAATAAACAAACGTTGAAGAAGAATTCTTCTTTCAGCGAGAGTCGGCAGTCCAATAAGCCTGCACCGCCTGCACGTATGGCGGTAAGTTGACAGGACCGTTCCAACGTAGCGTTCGAAGTGAGTAACGTAAAAAGCATCTCTGGACTCGCTCGATGCGATTAGCATGGACGTCATGGTAAGAGGACCAGACTAGAACACAGTAGGTATTTCAACACGATCCAGACAAGAGAGTTGAACAGCGTTTTCAAACAAAAGATATCCGTAAAATCTTCGTATTACGACGTATCAATCCTAGTGTAGCAAACGCCTTTGTTGTGATTGCTCCAATGTGCGTTGTGAACTTCAGCTTAGAGTCAAAAACGACTCCTAGATCCTTTATCTCGCTCTTCCGTTGAAGCGTAGTTTGATCCATTCTATAGTCGAGTAAGATTGGATTTCGTGCTCTAGTAAATGATACAGTATTGCATTTCCCTGCATTTGCTTGCATTCCGTTTGTGTTGCACCATTTCAACAAAGTGTCGATATAATTTTGCAGTACACAATAGTCTAACGGACAGGTCATCGTTCTGAAAAATTTTCAGGTCGTCAGCGTATAGCAGTTTCGTTGAGTGTATCAGAGAGCATAAGTCGTTAATAAAAAGAACAAACAATAAGGGGCCGAGATAACTTCCTTGGGGCACACCTGAGGATATCTGTAAAGCTTTGGACACAACGGTGCCTGTTTTAACGTAAACTGTTCTATTCACTAAGTACGATCTTATCCATTTTGTGAGCTAACTAGGAAGACCCATCTTTTTCAATTTCTCTACTAACAGTTAATGTGGTACTCTATCGAACTCTTTTGTGAAATCTATGTAGACTGTTGTCGTTTCTCTATTTTATTTACACATCATGTTACAAATAGTTGTTCGTTTTTTTTACAAAACTATGCTGATCAGGTGATAAAACATGTTGAACACTTTGAGAAATTCTCTCGTGCATCAAACTTTTCATTAATTTCAAAATACAACTCAGTAAAGATATACACTCTGTGTGGCTGCTCGTCACTGGAGAGGAATCGTCCAAATGCGTCCAACCTGGTCGACGGTCCACAAGGAAAAGAGGATGATTCCACGTGGTTTCCCATTTGATCGGCCGCTGAAAGATGACAGCTGTGCTGTCACAGTTGGTAGTCCGGCAGGGTGTTGTTAGCCCGACAAAGCTGCAGTGTTGCCGAATGTCAGGAACTGTTCCGTGTGCGTCACACACTCCGGCCAAAAGTTTGGAATCACTCTCTTAAAAACTTCAAAATTTTAATCGGCCATATCTCAGCCATCTTACTGCGTATTGGATTTCTTTTAATCTCATTCAATAGATCGTGAGCAAAATTTACTTTATACTTATTTGACAAAATGATAATCTTGAGTTAATATGACTTAAATTCAGCTTAAAGGATTGACATGTGGGGTGATTTAAAATTTGATTATAAAATTTTAAAATTCGAGCTGTATTCGAATCCTTTGTTCATACTTATTAAAATACATTTGTTATGTTTTGTACAAAAAATTGGCAATGTACTGAAAGTATATAAAACAGCTACTTAAGTCATCGTCCAAAAGTTCGGGATCACCCCGTAGTATGGTGTAACGACCAAAAGTTTGGCATCAATCATCTAAAACATGCACTTTTATTTCACGCGTATCTATGTTATCATACAACGTATTGTTTATCTGGTAAGCTGATTTGGAAGCTAATGAGCTGAACTTGCTTTAAGGATATTTAGCTGAAATATATTTGATGACAAACTTCTTTAGAAATCTAGCCAATATCATTTTCTGGTGATATTCATCAAAAAGTCCGACCGTTAAAAATTATTTTTATTTTTAACGGTCGGACAATTTGGTGAAATAGAGTTCTACAACCTTCAATAAGATACTTCAAGTAATTCAACAAGGTTAAGATTTTAGAAATTCAGATCAGTGGTTGGCAATTTTTAGCTCTTTGAATTTTGAGGACTGACTATTTCTGGACGTTGGACATTTAGGTGTTAAAGCAGACATGATCTTTTATTCAAGGATACTTGATCCTTCATTCGTGCTAAGTTGTTATTTTAATTCATTCAGTTGGAAAAAAAAATCATCTTTGTGTGCTAACGGGACCCATAGCAAAATTTTTGAAAAGTATTTCTTAAAATAATATAGGTACTAACATTGCACTGAACTTAGGCATTCAGAAATTTATATTATTTTCCAACGATCACCATATTGAAACAAATATTTGTGATTAAAAATTTAGAATTGGAGACCTTGTAAACCGGCCAAAAATACTCAGCCAGAGGACAAAATATTATTCAAAAAGAAAGTCCTGCCGGAAGGGACACTGACCCGTCTTCGGCTTCATGGACAGGTTCGCGATTCAACTTCAAAGATTAAAACGATCATCTACCCGCGTCCCAAAAGATGAATACAATGCTTCAGCATCACAAAATAATAAATTCAGAGAAATAGCTTTTAAAACTTATATTTACTAAAAAATTTCCCCGATTTTTCCCAAATTTCCCACCCGCTCTTATAACTACCTTACCTTAAATTTGTGTGAGTGTCAGTGTAGTGTGTGCTAGTGTATCCCTCGGCGAACAGCTTGAAGTCCTGCATCCGGATGCTTTCCACAGCGTTTGTTTAGCCTCGACTGGTTTTGGTCCATCTGCGTTGGCCATCGTATGGTTGAGACACAGGCAGTCCCTAGCTCAAGCCCCAATGGGGCAAGTGGGGATCGCTCACTGTGTCTCCTTTCTTGTAATCACCACCTCAGAGTTTGCGATGGCCGAAACTCCATTTATAAGCCGCACTGCACCACTGAGAGATAGAAGTCCCATCTAAGCATTAATTGATATTCAATTCGCACTGATTACCACATCTTACCGATCTCTCTGACTCCTAGCAGCTTATTTGAATTAGCCCGTCATTACGCCGAATGTCGAGGCGAACAAATACTCCATATCGGCTGTGGGTTGATAAGAAGTAGTGAGTTAGCAAGTATACAAGTTTCTAACTTTCACTAACAACCTGATACAATTCGAACCGCTTGCTTATCAGCCCGTCGTGCACTTTATTCTCTAAGTGACTTTAAACAAACTTTTAGATATAGATTTTGATATAGATCTAGATATAGATTCAGATGAAAGTGAGACAGCTTTGGTTCGGGTAGCTAGTGGTCTCCTTAATGTTGAACCTTCAACTGGTGATGCTTTGCATGATTACCATTCGTTTTGTTAAGTTAGTCATCTTCAACGTTGGATGCTGTATTAGTGAGATTAGATCAGCTATCGTAAGTGCCTAGATCAGGGATGGATTTGTCGGTGTCATAGGTGCTTGTTTATCCCTTCTGTAGAACAGATTGTATCGTGTTTCAGTGATGGAAGTAGGGTGGTTGGTTTGCATGGGTCTGGATTACTAAGCTTGGACCGCAAGCTCCTGTCCAATTGACTCTTGACTACAATTGGCATCGTTGTTCATGTTCTGTTGAATCTGTTGTTTAGTATTCTGTTGTACAATAAACCTAGCTTATCTTACTTTAACATTTTATCCAGTTTTGGGGGATAATACCATTTCCAAGGGTGCGTGACAAAACCATGTCGCATGCTGCCGTTCGAGCAAGTGACAACCTTTCAAAATGATGAAAAAAATGATAAGTTTTTCAGCAAAAGTTCAATAATCTTATATATAAAAAAATGGAGGCGTTTTCTTTGTAACACCATCACGCTTGCATGGTCGGTCGGAATTAAATGAAATTTGGTATCCGAGGGTTTTTCGGGTCAGAGATGGTTTGTATAATAGTTTGAAGATCATTACTTTTTAAGGAAGAGGGGCTCCTATACAAAATGGAGGCGTTTTCTTTGTAACACCATCACGCATGCATGGTCGGTCGAAATGAAATGAAATTTGATATCCGAGGGTTTTACGAGCCAGAGATGGTTTGTATAATAGTTTCAAGATCATTACTTTTTATGGAAAGGGGTTCCTATACAAAATCAACCAGAAACGAGACAAAATTCGAACAGCTTGAAGACGATTTTCATGGAAACTGATTCACGAGCACGAAGAAGTTAAAGAACTGTAAACATTTTCCAACGATTTTTTAAGTAACGGGTAAAACGATGTTTACCGGGTCAGCTAGTTCACTATATTTTTCCAATTTTTCTAAGGAAACAGCATTGATAACTAGCTACTTGACCTATATACTATTCAATTTCTGTTTGACACGATGAGTTTGCCGACCATTATTCAACATACCTTTTAATCTCCGATTCATAACCCTTCTTTCATCACTCAGTCCATCCTCCAGCAGTTGCCGGACGACCATCGGCGGAAGTTCCTCTATCAGCTCATCAGCCGGGAGCAGCACTTCGTGACGGCAATCAACTTCGGCATCGACCGGTTCGTAAATCCGCTGCGGGACCGGAAGGATCTCATCTCCCCCAACGATCACAAAACGCTGTTCCAGAACATCGATGAGGTACTTTTTACGAATTCTTAATAGAGGGATTTATTATTTATATTTTTTCTGATTTTGAAACAGCTATCGCGAATATCCGAAGACATCCTGGAGCAAATCATCCAAGACGAATCCGAGCCTCAGATCCATTTCGCTTCCCGCGTTTATCTGTCCAAGTGTACGGCCTTGTGTGCGGCTTACAAAAAGTACTGCAATGGCCTCAAAAAAGCTGACTGCGTATTGGTTAGTGACTTATTTAATAGATACATAGCTTAGCTATAAGGCATGACCAAATTTAATCTTCTATCACAGGTCAACAAATCGAGAAACACTAGCTGTGATTTTATGCGTTTTATTACGGAACCGCCGGTGCCCCGGAGAAGGCCAGATCTGACCACCTTCATTCATCGGCCGTTGCAGCATTTTAGGGAAATTTTAAAACTAGTCCAGATGATTGCGTCCCACTGCCGGGTCGATAGCGAGGAGCACAATAACCTGAACAGTGTGATCAACGAATTGCAGGTGAGAATTTTTATAAGTTCAATATTGAAACTGTGTAGAGTACAAATCCAAAACCAATTTACAGGCGGCCTATCGAGAAATAACCGTTGGAGGAGGTCTGATGGAACCAATTGGGGAGGGACGACCTCTTTTGACATTACAGGATTTGGAAGCCAGGATGGTATTCACCAAGTGTAAACCATTTCAGTTGGCTTCCCATGGGAGACAGTGGATTTTTGGTAATATTTTTCAAAGCCTTTTAATAGATTATTATAAAACTTTTTTGCTTTATTTCTATCTCTCTCAACAGGTGGTGATCTTTCACGGGTTGAGGGCCGGTCGGTGAAACCGTACTGGACGTTGTTATTTAGTGATATTTTGTTGTTTGCTAAGGTGAGCCGGGATCGAGTGCTGTTCATAACGGAGGAACCGATTGCCCTGTCTACCATTACCGATTCTTGCTTCAATGTGCGGAAAAAGAGTAAGTAAAAATTCATTGGTGAAATTCAAATTTCACCAGAATGTTGTAACATTGTTTTGATATATGGGGCAAAAAACGCCGTTGGATTGCTCGGAACCGTTTTGGTAATAAGAGAACCAGACCAGACAGCAGAGGCGTATTCAAGGACAGAATGAACTAAACTAGAATGGAGACTCTTTAAACAGTAGATATCCTTGAAGTCTTTCTTCATGCGGAATAGTAGGCCCAGGCTTCTAAAAGCTTTATCGGCGAAGTAATTAGTGTGAATTTTGAAATGTTATGTGACTTGAACTTAGCTTAAACCTTATTCGTCCCCGAAAAGTTGACTCGTCAAAGTCCTTGGAGTGTAAATTTGACTCTCCTGACTAAAACCAATATAAAACTCTCGTTTTTCAATCGATTTACACAAAATTTGTAGCTTTGGAAATCTCGTAATGTTACTCAAATATGTATTTCAGACAATATTCAGGTTCATTACTTCAGTTTTCCGTTAAGTCTAAACATGCTCCGGAAAAGACTGTAGATCAGCTACCGATTGCTCAAAAAAGTTCCATTTAGAGTCGAAGAAAGCTGAAGTTAGAGGCTATAGGATGCGCACAATGATAGGTTTTTTTTTTTATTTTTTTAGGATCATGACCACAAAAAATGCAAAAAATCTATGTAAAAACCGTACTTTCCATTCAAATAACCGTCAAAATTGTTTAAATCACATCAGATTAATTAAAAAAAAAAAAGGATTGGAAAGATGACGTTATTTGTAACTTCTACGCGTCTTCAAATTTAAAAAAAAACACACACAGACAGCATTTTTCCTACTTTTTGTCAAATTGCAATTTTTCAGATTTCAAAGCACTTAAAATTAAGTTTTCACTTGAACAATTTTGACGGTTATTTGATTGAAAAGTACGGTTTAACATTACTTCAGCTTTCTTGGACACTAAGTAAATTTTTTTAAGCATTCCGTAGATGGTCTTCAATCTTTTTCCCGAAGCATGTTTTCTCGGATAATTTTTTAAGACGTTGAATAACGGAAAATTGACACTCAAGAGTTGATAAGGGTTAAAGTTGGAACATTTTCCAAAAACTGCTCTTATTTGATTATTTATTTATTCGATCCTAGGCTTCAGCCTTTAATCTTCACTAGTCATAACAAAATATTTAAGAATATTCTAACTTTAATCTATTTTTGATTTGTTTTCTGGACATTTCAAGCTTTATTACATTAGCATGAACATTGTAGAGCACCATCATTCTAAAAATAGGTTCATTCCGAACGTAGTTTTGGATCCAGTTTGTTAGCTGGAACGGTCTCATGCTGCGCAAACTGCTTCGTCCTTCGTCCTTTAGAACAAAATTTAATTTGCCAAATATCCTTAATTTTTATTCCATATTCCACATCTTTATTTTCCCTCCTACAAATTTTATTTAATTTCTGCTTATCCTTCAACTCATCTCTACATTCCTTCTCAACTCTATTCTCAATAGAATCTTGAATTTACAGACCTTTGTCCTTCTAAAAAACAAGATTTTATATACCAAATATCCCTCATCTCATCAATTCTACATTCCATTCTCTGCAAAAGCTTTTCAAATCTTAAAGTTTTATTTATTTTCTGCATATTCTTCATCCCATCCGAAAATATTCTTCACAAAAGCCTTCCCAATTTGTGCTTTTCCTGTCGCTCTGCTTTTGTTAACCAGAGCCACAAAAAAAAACATTCTTTGTAACAGTTTTCTAAAACTGTGCTTTTCTTGTCACTCTGTCTCTGTTTACCAGGGCCGCAATAATTCGATTATATTCTTAGAAACAGCCTTCCCAACCAGAAGGCTAATTCAAAACAAACAGTCAGCAGCAGTAGCATTAAAAATCCAAATCAGTATAGAAAATCAGAAGCAGCAGCCTTACAAATCTGCGCTTCTCAAGCCAATCCTGTCTTTTTCCACCAGAAGGCCAAATCGAAACAAACAATCAGCATCAGAAGCCATGAAAATCTGTACTTCCTTAGCTGATTTCGTTTTTTTTTTTCACCAAAAGGCCAAATCGAAGCAGACAATCAAAAACAGCAGTCTTAAAATCTGCGCTTCAAAAACAAATTCCGTCTTATTCAACCGAAAGGCCAAATCAAAACAAAAAATCAGCTAAAGCTGCCTGAAAGTCTGAGTTTCCAAATCCATTCCGCCTTTTCCACCGGATGGCCAAATCAAAACAAACAGCAGCAGCAGCCCTAAAAATCTGCGCTTCGAAAGCAAATTCCTTCTTATTTAACCGGAGAGCCAAAACAAAACAATCAGCTGCAGCAGCCTTAAAAATCTGCGCTTCGAAAGCCAATTCCGTCTCCTAGAGTAAGGTTGCCAGAATTTTTTTCAGCACGTGTTCGGGCCGGACAAATCCGGGCAATTTTAAACAAAAACCTGGAAAAATACGGGCATTTAATTTCAAAATTGACGACCAAAAGTTCGAGCGATATCTGGGCAAAATTTGTGAAAATTCAGAAATTATTCAATAAAAATCAAGAAAAAAAATTAAAAAAAACTTTCTTCATCAAATCTCGTCGACAGATTTAAAATCGTATTTAAGACTTGCAGAAAAAAATACTACCAAGATTATTTTCATGAAATTTGCTCGAAAAATTGCGTTATGGAGGCATGAAAAATAGTTTTTACAACACGATTTGTTTTTTTTTTTCGTTTGATTTGCCAAATAAAATGAATAAATAAATTTTAAATAAAATTTAGTTTATTTTCTGCATACCGTCAACTGGGGCAACATGCAACTTTTTTCAACTTAAATGGCTTCTAAAATCTTAATGCCTACAGATAATCATTCCTCTTGTACATCAAAAGTTTTAAGGTTGATGGGACACCAAATTGACGTAGTCAGAAAAATTATTGGTTTTACCAGTTATTTTTCAATGTTCAAAAACATGTGATTTTCACCTTACTAAGAAAAGGGGGAAAATTGCAACAAACTCTGTTATTAATGAAAAATCGAATGAATACGTTTGAAAATTTATAGTTTTTGATACATTTGTGATGTCATAATTCATGACGCACCAATTGCAGTAATTTTTTTGTTTTGTTCGAATTAAATTTTACATTTTTCTATCAAAATGTTTTTAAGGAAAAAGTGTAATTTTGCTGCATACATTTAGGGGTAAAAAAATACTACAAATTTTATATTAGCCTAAATCATGAAAAGAAATCTTAGGATGGATGAAATTTGAATGTTAACAAACGCAGACTGGTGAGTGAATTATAAAAATATTTATTTAAAAAAAAATTGGTGATTGTCCGGAAAATATTTTTACACCAACAGTGTGGGTAAAGGATAATGAAAGCATTATAAAGTTTGTAGGTGATATCAATAAGCCAATCAGTCATACTGGGTAAAAGTTTAAAGGCATGGAAAAATGTAAAAATTTGTACATTTATTGCTCGATTTTTTTAAATTTTTTATGAGAATCAGAAACTTTTAAAAACTCTTAAGATGTTAAAAACTATGTCATCATCAATTTGTTATCATTCAATGATAACTTTATTACAGTATATTGAAATTAAAATAGAGCTAAACTAATTTCTCGCGGTACAAAGCCTAGTAGCTTGTACTAGCGAACTCGCGACACTATTTTTCGTCACCTACAAGTGAAACCCTTTCGCTAGAGGGGTCGCAAGTTGAAATCGGAGCTTAACTAATTTCTACCGGTACTAACACTAGTAGCTTGTCTCAGGTCTAAAGTCTCATGTCTCAGGTCTAATGTTTTATGACTCTTGTCTAATGCCTCAGGTATCATGTCTCAGGTCTCAGGTCTCAGGTCTCAAGTCTAAGGTCTCAGATCTCAGGTCTCATGACTCACGTCTCATGTCTCATGTCACATGTCTCATGTTATGCCCATCTCGGTTTTGCTTGAGGAGGATGTCTATTGCTACGACAACATTGACACGACCAATGTACGAGACCTCGCCAATGAGGACTCGATGTTCAACTGGCAGCAGCTGTGGGACAGCTCAACGAGAGGAAGGTGGACCCATCGTCTGATCCCGCACATCGGGAGCTGGATCGGAAGAAGGCACGGTGAAGTGGACTTCTATATGACGCAATTCCTGACTGGTCATGGATGCTTCATGAAGTACCACTACAACCCCAGATTGTGGAGACGAAGAGGAAACACCCGAGCATGTGGTGTTTGTCTGTCCGAGGTTTGCGGCGGTACGTACTTCCATATTTGCCGCCTGTGGGCCTGACACGACAGCAGATAACGTTGTACAAAGGATGTGTGCGGATTCCAACACTTGGCATGCGGTCGGCGATGGGTTCACCCGGATCATGACTGCCCTGCAGAGGAGCGGGAACCAACGGCAGTCCGCGAACGGTGTAGGATGACTCCATCGGCGGGGAGCATCTGAGTAGTGTGCGTCCGATCCCTTGATCGAAGCTACAAAGATAAGGCAACATCTTCTGCGTAGCGGAGGTCAGGGGTGTGCCGCGAACGTGTGTAGGATACCCCAATGTCGGGGGGTATCCGAGTAGTGCCGCTTCCTAAGAGGGAAACTGCGGGGATAAGACTATACCTTCCTCGTAGCGGATCTCGAGGGAAGAGGGTTAACCACTGTCGGGGGATACCCACGGGTAGAGAGGCTCTCGAGTCGGTGTAGGATGTCGTCACCGTCGGGAAACATCCGAGTCGTAGCGTTCCAAGTCCCGAATGTGTGCCGTGACAGGCGCGAGTCTAGGATAAGCTGCTCTCGAACTAGCACACGACGGGCAAGGTGGCAAACTTCGAACCCTGAAGATAAGAGGTCGGGCTTAGAGTCGTTAGAGGAGAGGTCAGGCCTCAAACCTTCAGGCGGAGAGGTTTGTGTGGTCAACCCCGAGTCTTTATGATAAGAGGTCGTAAGAGGAGGTGGCCACCTCGAGTCATTACGAGGAGAGGTCAGATTTCAAGTCGTTAGAGTAGAGATCGAGCCTTGAATCGTGCAGAGGAGAGGTAAACCTCGAGTCGATGCGAGGAGGGGTCGGATCTCAAGTCGTTAGAGGAGAGATCAGGCCTCAAGTCGCGAAGAGAAGAGGTTTGTGTGGGAATCTCGAGTCATTGCGAGGAGATGTCGGTTCTCAAGTCGCTAGAGGAGAGTTCAGGCGTCGAGTCGTAAGGATGAGAGGTTTTGCTGAAAGTGGTCTCGTTAATGAGTATTGCCTTGGAGCGCATTAGCGCGAATAGACCTCCCACTATTGAAGCATAGTGTACTAAACAGTTCGAGCCGGGAACCAGGTCTGCGGCCCCAGGTGGAGTTTAGGGAGTAGGGGGTATACACGGAGTATATCATGAGTCTTCCCATTGTACCCATGGACCCAGAGTAGCAAACTGGGGGGACGCGGTGGCTCGCCGTGCCTTGGAATACAGTCCGTAAACCGGGATTTACCACCTGTGGTTACCAACTAAAAAAAAAAAAACTTGTCTCATGCCTCATGTCTCATGTCTCATGTCTCATGTCTCATGTCTCATGTCTCATGTCTCATGTCTCATGTCTCAGGTGTCATGTCTTAAGTATCAAATCTCAGGTCTCAGGTCTCAGGTGTCATGTCTCAAGTCTCAGATCTCGTGTTTTATGTCTTAGGTCTCAAGTCTAATGTCCCATGTCTTTGGTCTCATTCTTCAAGTCTCATGTCTCAGATCTCAGGTCCCTATGCTCAGGTCTCAGGGGTCATGTCTAAAGTCTCAGGTCTCAAGTCTCAATGTCAAGTCTTAAATGTCAAGTAACATGTCTTATTGTTTCAAATTTCAGAGCTGCAGAATTTGAAGGGTCTTTTTTTACACGGTTTTCGGGAATTTTGCACAGTTTTTTCTACGCGATACGTATATCAGTGTAAAAAAAAACCTTACTGTAGCTACTTTAGTTATCGACCAAAGGTTTACAATCAACTCGCAGTTTCCCAGCATTTTTGTTGCTAAATTCTTATACTGTTTTAATATACGTTCCAAATACATGAAAGAATGATCGTATGAAACTTGAAAAAAAAAAGTTACCTACAGAAGTGGAGGCAATATATTTACATACATCAATTTCATTTCTTTCTAAAGTGATGAAATCTACACCAAATGCGCGTTATCCAACACCTTATTCGTACCTATCGGAAGAATGCAAGAGAGCGTAAGATTTTACTCTCATAGCCTTAAAATTGTTGCCAGCGACAACTTTTTCCAGTTCTCGCATTGGTCAATATTACTTAATCCCCATCTGATTTCTAGCCATCTGGATGCACTGCTGGTTGCAGAGAGAACTTGACGATGATTTTCTCACTTGAATCCTGCGCGGGAGTAAAATCATTTAAAAAAATTACAAACATGGTGGTCGACTCTCATATCCTATTTAAACTGACTTCAGTCGACATTTCAAACGATCTTTTCACTTTCCTTTTGGAATAGCGATTCGAAACACCATTGTAAACGACGTAAATTATCATTTCTGATACAATTTCATGTTTGTTGGGTTGGATCTACGATTCATGGTTTAATGGGTGGCAATTAAAATTTGGAAACTTTTTGAGGCCCCGATACTGAAACATAAAAGAGCTCAGAGAAAAATGAGAGTGTGTATGTGATAGCTTTTCTTCTTCTCTTTTCGCCAGTATTTTTTATTTGTTTATGTTTGTCCAGTTAGCTCAAAATGCCGTCGAAACAAGAAACATTTGGCGAGCGCGTTGTACCGTTCTTCGAACTGTACAACAACAAAAGTATACATTACAACATTTTTAAAGTGAAAATGTGACTTCCACTGATTACCGTATGAGGCCCTTGGAGCCAAAGGGAGTGCATGGAAGCTAATGCTGTGTGGCAGCGGCCTAAAGAATACTGCCACTGGGATACTGGTCCATGTCGTACGAGGCGACTTATCCAGTACTTCCCAGATACGTTTATCTCATATTTCTCTCTATTGGAAATCAATGAGGCGAAGACTTTTTCGGAACTTTGAATTCATTGGTGTACAAAAACAGCTGGAGAGCCAAAAACTTAGAATTAGATAATCAAGAGATGTTTTCACAAAGTTAACATAAAGGCCGTACAGCGTTTCTGTTCCGACATCAAACGGAAGCTTCGGCGAACAGCCGGTTATGGACCGTTTTCCACTGTTCACTAATTTTTTTTTTCAACAATGGACATTGTATACCTTTAATTCCAACAGCAAAATTTTACAACAGGATCTGTTTTTTTTTGTAAGATTTGGCAAATAAAGTGAATAAATCCGGACAAAATCCGGGCTTTTTCAATAAAATCTAGGCAACCGGGCCGGACCGGACTTTTCTCAAGTTTGTATCAAATATCCGGGTAAACCCGGATAAAACCGAGCAATCTGGCAACCTTTCTGCAACACTTTTCAACTACAATGGCTTCTAAAAATATCCACAGATAATTATACCGCTTGTTCATCAAAATTTTTAAGATTGATGGGACATCAAATTGACGTTATCAGAAAAAATATTGGTTCATCGGTTTTTTTTTTCATTTTACAAAAAACATGAGATTTTGACTCAACATTTTGAACTTTTTGAATTTGTTCATATGATGTACATGTGATGCTTTTTAAAACTCAGGGTTGGTCAATAAGAATGAAGAACGATAAAGCAGGAGTTCCAGTAATAAAACTTTGAATTCAATCCAAAACCTATTATTCGTAGTTCAGGAACCAGAATTTTGAATTAGAGCTTATAATTTGGTGTGTGAATTTTGAACTGAAAAGATGAGAATTACAATTCACAAAACTACTGTAATTTATGGTTTTAGAAACTCATAATTAAAATTTCATTCAATTTAAGTTTCAGAATAAAAAAAGATGTTAATTTTCTTCCAACAGATACCGAATTCCGCATCACGATCGACCCGAACGGCCGAGCCCAGCTCGAGAGCCCCACAGTTCACTGTGCCCCGGATTTGACCCGAACGCCGAAGAAGAACTCAAAAAAGCGCTGCATCATCCTGCGGGCCCCATCCACCGAACTGAAAGCCGTCTGGCAGAATCTGCTGACCCGACAAATGTAAGCCCCTTCTCTGATTTGGTTGAACTTGGTTGATTGTTTCAATTTAACTCGATTTCGTTTGTAGATTCCTCGTGAATGCTACCTTTGGAGCGACGCCGCTGAGTAGTCCTCTGGACTCACCGGATATCCTGCAAACGCTGTTGCCCATGGGAGATATCGGAACGACCGCTGCGTCGATGGCTTCGGTCAAGGTGCCGTCACTGGATAGCATTCACCTCAAAAATCAACAGGTGTGTTCCACTAGTCTAGGTTTAGGGTCCTCTTGTAGTAGCGTGTCCTCTCTTCAGAACACAATGAATACGCCCGGTGGCAACACGTTAGGGTTTAGTGCTAGGAAATATTCCGGCTTAGCCGGAACCGCTCGGAGTATTACTCTAGAGAGCCGTAGTCTTCGGTCGCTGTCGACGGTTATCCCGGGTTCGATCTCGGAACTACCGGAACTTACCATGAACAACGGCTGTGCGAGTAATGGAAAACTGTGCAGCGAACAGAACGAGTTGAACGATGACATCAACAGCAACTACCTGTCGAAGACTCCAACGAATACTACGGCACCTGAAGAAGCTACCGAAAATGGAACGACCGAAAAAAGTTCCATCCGGTGTGCCATATCAACCCGGGATCGTATCCTGAACAGCTTCACCCGAGGATCACGGGACAACATGCGCTCGGTTGTGGAATTCAGCCTCAGTTCCGTGGGTAGATCGTTCATCGACAGCGCCGAAGACTCGGAGGATAATCAATCGCTTAGCGGAGAATACGTCAACACCCCGGATACGCCACCTCCAAACGTATCACCCTCATCATCGCTCAGGAACTCGGAAACGTTCAGCAATGACTTCAAGACCTCTTCAGCCCCCAGCGCTGCAGTTTCACCAATGGAGGAACACTCCAACGACTGCAGCAAATACCTCCTCGCCAGTGGCTACGGAGGATCCTGGGATCTGCTAGAACTTGACTTAGACTTCCACCAGGTCAATTACGATCCCTCTTTTGGGAACGATGTAACGGAAACCGAATTCCTGGGCGATGACGACGATCCGTTCGGGATGCTGCCGACCCAACCGACGCCACCCAATTTGCTGGATCTCTAGCTTTTCCTGCAGATTTGTTTCAGCAGCAACGAAGATTGGGCCGGTGAAGGTTTGTTGGCGGATTCGGCGGCTCCCGTGGAAGACGGATTAGACTGGGAAGAGTGAGAAAATAAGTAAGCAAGATGGCAATCAAGTGTGAACGTTAAGTTTCAAAATGTTTATAGTTTTAAACGAAAAGATTGATAAAACAAATCTATAAAAACCACTCAAATGTGTGCAATGAAAATAATTCAGGAACGAAGTAGGAAATTAGGTTGTGTTGTTGGTTTGGCAATCATTTACATGAAAACGAAATTTGCTCAGTTTGTGTTGTATTAAAAAAAAACATTTAGGGATAATAAATTAGTAAACTGATTTTTGTTTAAAAAAAAAGTTAACGCATTACAACGATAACAACCAGGATTTATGAGATTTTTTACCGATATCAAATATCTTCGACTGTTTTTTTGGATTGATACCTACGTTTGATAAAAATAATGTACAGATTAGCCACGGTACTAGTAAAAAGATTGCAACGATTACGCCTATGTTAACAAAATCATAACAATAATGTTTTCAGTCGTTACATTCAGTTAAAGTTTATTATCTAATGATTGGACTAGAGAGAATTCGCACTATCAAATTGAAGTAAGAAGTCTACGGGTTAAACAATTCTGAATATCTTTAAAGATGTTCCCGTTAGATTGACGAAACCAAATGTCGAGAAGGTATTGCTTCCAGCTTCGATGATGCAGGCGTGTTCTGGAATTACGTTTTTTTTTTATTTAAAGGGTAACATCATAATCAACAAACGCTAATCTCATAGCTCACTTATGTGAACCGGATTTCTCACCTGCGACGGTAGCATAAATTTCTGTAAGACTCAAAATTCTTTAAAGAATTCATCATCTGTTGCAACAACGATAAACTTTGTCGAATTTTTCAATGATATATAATACAATACATTGCTGTGCTTCCTTCCACCATATTATCAACGAAAATTATGTGGCCCGTTATTTTGTTAGTGAGGTGCGTGACGGCCAATTTTAGGAACTCAGATAGGGCCACAATTTGTAGCGGAGGCCGAAATATGGAACATTTTGATCAATTCTTTGGAAAGATTGTTCTCAAATTATTCACAGTTTCAAAGCCGAGACACATTTTAACTGCATTCTAGGCAAGTGAGCAATCATGTTTATCGAAGGAAAATCTTAACTGCACAGTACAGGAAGTCTACAATCTTGAGAAAACTAGTCAACCATGCCTTAGGGGCCAGTATCGGGTACATTTACACTGCACGTGAAATCTACCTGCAGCGGAGATGGGTCAGTTTCAGTTAATCCGATTCATTTTTGCATCCCATTTATGACTAGAAAAGATTTTGTACAGCTCGTAACGCTCTTTATACGAAGGTGGTCAAAATCACAGAAAAATCTAAACTGACCATTAACATTTTGTAGAATTTCGCAAAAAAAAATGACCTGTGCTAATTTCCAACTCAATCAAACTTGATTTTAGGTTTCCTCACAGCGCTCAAAGTTTCGATTTTTATACCTTCAAAACTCACCAAAAGAACAACTAAAGTAAATCGGAAAAATCGAAATTTTAATTAAAAGTCTAAGTGAATTAAAAAAGCATAAAACTTCAAAATCTGGTGTAATCTAAAGAGAGAAAAAAATTGATCAAAAATCGTCCTTCAAATTTCAAAAACCACCAAAGGCGATCCAGAAAATCGTAGTTTTGATTTTGATGCTAAATAAAATAGAAGTACATTTTTGGTAAAAAATCAAGTTTCTGGAACTTCTTTCGGTAAATTGGCCGTTCTCGGAAAACCGACTAAGTTCCAGAAAGTCGATTTATAATTTTTTTTTAATAACATCAAGGCAGTTGTGTTGGTCCATCTACAAAATGTATATGATCTGTTTTAAAAATTCGATCATGATATTTTTCCCGTACCCTACCCTGTACATACCTAATATTGGGCTATCTGGAACTTTACTGTTCTTTCAGATCGTAGCAGTGTCCGATTTGTCGGTCGCTTAGGCCGATGACATTGTGAGAGCGAATTAGCGAACGCTGTCAATGCGAACCCGAGGGGCGGAACTTATTGACATCTGCTTTGTCGCATTTAGTATGTCAGGTTTAAGCGATTCACATATATTTCCATCAAATGTGGTTGGCCGCATTAATTTGTATTTGCCGGTCTGCATCGCATCGCGTGCACTATGTCATCGGCCTTACTGACTGGCTCGCATACACCCCAGACAACCAGAAGTCGTGTTTTATTTTACAGATTATATCGAAAAGAATGTTATTTAAACACATTTTCGTATATCTGCACCTACAATGTGCGGCTCAGGCATATTCTTTATCGTATTTAAATGCACAGCATGATTTAATTACGACAATCCGTATATCTGCATCTACAATGCACTATGGGGTTTGAGGCGGCAAAAAGTGAAAAACTGAACTTTATTGGATCGCTTTTTTATTTTTACTAATTAATAGCTTAATATTTAACTAAGATATTCCCAGTTTTTCAACTCATTATCTTGAATACTGAACGCACCACAGACATCAGACTTTCAAAAATTGAAAATTTTTTATGATGAATAAAAAATTTAAATCACATATATTTCAATGGAAAACATTTTTTTCTTGAATTCAAAGGACACCATATGAAAGCTTATATTAAAAGCTATCATTTGAACCATTCAAAATTTTTACACACTAAATTGATCTATGATAAACATGGATAAATAATAATTTTTTTCAAAAGTCAAAAACTTTAAAGCCTTGCCAAAAAAAATCCCCACATTTCCCCATACTCTTTTCACTATCAAGATCTATTTTGAAGTCCTAAAAATACAATGAAAGAGATTCCAGGCACCTTAAAGCACCGTTTTTGAGTTATAGTCAAATAAAGCTTAAAATATCAGGCAAATGGGTAATTTTTACTAATCAATGAGTATAAATTCAACAAAGTTGATGTTGGTTTGTCAAATAAAATGTTTTTCATGATTGATCAATCATTTCACACATTTTTCTCTTGAGTTTCATGAAATGTCTTGATGTTATTTATCATTTAATGATCAATTAGTCCAAAACCCGGTTTTCAAAAGAAATAAAAAGTAGGGTCAAAAATAACACCAAGCATCGTACTTTAAAAGTTATTTATACAAAATTTTTGATAGAATTTATTTTAAGTTAGTTAAAATAGTAATTTTCATACAAAATTTTCAAAACTAACAAACTGGTCCAAAATACCTAATCATACTTTTTGCCGCCTCATTGTATGGAACTGCCCCATAGTGCAATGTGCGGCCCATGCATATTCTTTATCGTATTTAAATACATTACATGATTTTATTACGACAACACAACCAAAATCAAGAATATGTGTGCTAATATACCTATATGGCCTCCAAAATGATACGTATACACTGGTTTTGCTGCATTATATACGTATATTTGCACGTATATTTGGGTTGCAAATTCGAAATAACCACCAAATGGTTGTCTGGGACGGTCGTGTCGGATGACCAAGTGTCGGTTTAATCCATACACACATCCCCCTCCTACCGCAAACAAAATATAAAAGAATGATTACAAAAATAGTTATTTTTTAATATACAAAACATGAGAATAAAAGTAAGAAAAATTTAAAAGTGAAATCTTTAAAAAACAACACTTAATTTGTAAATTGGGCTACGATTGTCTTAAGCCTTATCAACTGATCACTCTGACATGACACTTAGAACAAAATTTCGTTCAAATGTTGTCTGAAAGCCTCCTACCGTCGACATTGCGCGGCAGCAATTCGAGCATAGAAATTTGACTCAAGAGCAAGGACTACGACCTGTTCAGTCCGTTCGAGTAGTCTGAACTGATTGATATTTATCAAATATCTGGTTTAATTTTCCAGCCGTACTACAAAATCGATCGAAGCGCCTCTGGTATCGACATTGTTCGTTAATTTTTCGAGCAGCCAAAAATCGAAATCGAATGTCCAGTCAGTCTGGTCAGGGCTTTATCTCCCGAATGATTGTTTACATTTTGCTTGATTGTTGTTGACGTCTTATGAACATTTAAACTGTGATATAATGTAATGATAACATGTTTGTACTCTGTGTTAAATTGAGATGAATTAGGAAATCTATCATCTCTTCAACATGAATTTCAAACTGTAAGCTAAAGAAACTCCAAAATGTAATGTGAACATAGTATTCGAATGCTGAACTTCATTGGAAGGTGGATTTTAGCTATAGGATTCCCATTTACGCCTTGAATATCACAGAGCTCATTAGCAATCACACGACAATTGATCGGCAGATTTTGATCCTTTCCATTTTCTAGCAGTTTCAGAACTGAATCTCTGAGTCTGCCTTGCTGGCTTCTACAATATCTTGCTATACTAAAGCAGAAGTGTCAGCTGATTGTGGGACGATCTCGCGAACTAGTATCTCTTCTGACTGGTCAAACGAAATCGCCTTTTGAACTGACAACCGCGACAAGATAGCTGCCACATTCTTTTTTCCCGACATGAATACTACTTTGTAGTCAAAGACCTGGAGGCTCAATACCCATCTCTCTATACGCGCACATGGTTTTAAACGCTGGTTTAACAGGAAACTGAGAGCTTTACAGTCCGTGTAGATATCAAATGTTTCTCCAGAAGATAATATTGGAAGCGCTCCACGCCCCACACAATGGCTAGAGCCTCTTTCTCCGTTTGGCAATAGCGCCGTTCTGTGTCAGTTATAGATTTAAAGGCAAAACTGATCACAAGGTGATTACCAACATATACAATCTGGATCTAAATAGCCCCTAAACCGTGTGGGCTGGCGTCAGTAATTATTGCTGTATTATCTTTAACTAGATAAAATTCCAGATACTAAATTGCTATCTCTTTTATCTGCTCTTTTAACTTCCTGAGTGGTTCCTAAAGCTTCAATCTCCGAAAAGGATAAATCTTCAAGGAGGGCTCTTCTGCGAACCACCCTTCAACTACCGCGTCATTCAGATAAATATCGCTCAAAATGGAACTAACTTCAGTACCATATTTTTCAAATCCGCACTGGAAAACCTGTTGTTTCAGCCTTATCACAAGTCCAGCAAAGCGTTCTCCTACCATTTGTTTCATCAGTTGAAGTTTTCATCTCTGATGTACTCTGGTGTCGAGGTTCGAAAAACTCATCTAGCTTTTCGATAGCACAATCATACCATCTAGGCTCCAATGTTTCCAGCGGCACGTGATTGTTATTGTAATTTTAATCTTGAACACGACTGGCAGGGCTGGACCACCCAAGTGCAGGAGTTTTGCTCTCTTCTGAAACTGGTCAGTGACGTCATAGGCAGCGAAGTAACATTCGAGCCCCTCCTTCCACGTCTTCCATTCCTTTGAGATCTTCCCAGCTTTGATTTGGTCGCATCGAAAAGCTGTAACTAGTCAAGAATCTTGCATCTGAAACAAGATTAGAAGACAATTTTAATTGAAAAAATTCCAGTGTTCAATTGTAGTGATGTTCCCAATCAGTTCTAGCTTTCCGATCTGTTCCGGAGAAATTCCAAAGATTTTTGCCATCTACCCGGGAAAGTCCGAACGACCTCCGCCACAATTGCTTCCAAGAAAAATCCTTAAAATTTCTGCCTACTCCAGGAAAACTCTTACGAATTTCTGCCTCATTCAGAGTAACTAATGCAGAGCCCCTTTTCCTTCTTATTCTTCATTTTTACGTTCAAGATACTCAAATCGCATCATCACTTTTTTCCCAAATCACAACTTTCTCTCCTTTCTTTTTATCGCCATTTAATGTGTTTTCACTTCGTTCCACTGAGTAACTTACCATTTTAACTTCCGAAAGCTTCAAATGTTGGATTCAGAATCCTCGTCGACAAGTTGTTGTATCGAGTCGTCCGCTTCCGTACAATGAATGCCGTTCTCGAGGTGGATTCCCCACCGCGTGTCCGTATGTCAAACTGTCTGCCAGTCTAGTCCCATATTCTACATCGTTGGATGCAAGGTTGCCAAATATCATTGAAGGGTCATGTATGGTGTAAATGCCATATACTATTGTGCGTTTAGATAAAAATTTTACAAACGTCGTTGGTGAACTGGCATCGTGACTGACTTCCGACCAAAACATTTTGAGTCGTTTTATTTAAGCGTGCGCCAAGAAATTTTCTGTTTTCAAATTCACATAAAATCAACGTTGCCACAAATTCATTTGAATCGTTTGTGTATCTCATTCTTGCCCGTAACAGCAACAAAAAAACATTTCCACCCCGGCAGAGGGTGGTGGTTTGTACAAAATATTTCGATCCCGACCGATTTTACTCAAACCGTTTGGGCGCTCATACAAGCAGTGCTATACACGATGCAAATCGTGTTCACAGCGACAAAATTTCATCGGTTTTCATCGCATTTGTACCAATGTTGTGTAGTCTGTCGCCCGCTTAATGTATGTAGAGATACTCTGGTGGATACAACTTTATGTGTGGCAACTTCACATATAATACACTGTTATTTTTTTAACACAACTGTCAAAAATTCGGAAGTAAGTTCGGGATCGGAAGTCCGGACTTCCGAAGTAAAATTTAGTGCTGGCGCTATAATACACGCTTCGTTATACATTCTATGTATATTCTATCTTAATCTACTTTTCAATCTTCTTCATTATGAATTTTTTGAGACTCCGAAACTAGCTCACAATACGCTTTCTGCTTTCAAATTTTTTTCTAAATTCACTTGAAATTTAAAAACAATCTGTTCAATATGTTTTCTCAACAAGCTTCATATTTTCATTTCATCCCAAGCTGTCATTTCAACAAGTTTAGGCTGTCTGCTCAACTCGCCATTCAACACGCTTGTAATTTCAATCAAAAGTTTTATAAGAAACTCTCAGCGTATTTTAAAAAACACATTTCATGCTTGTTTTATTAAGTTCAAACTTTCGCTTCGTCACAATTGCAAGCTGTTCTTCCAACATTCTCGAAATTTTCATGCCCTCCTCAAAACTCGCCTGGTTGTTCCTTCTTTCAAGCTTTCATCTCAACCCTATTGATTATTCTTATCAAAACGCTCAAGCTGTCCATTCTACTCCTCTCAGTTCACTTCAGTTGAAATTTCAAACTGTCTTCTCAACTCTATTGAAAAGGTTTTTCAAACCCCTTGAGTATCCATCCACTCTAAGGTGTTTTTCTAAATCGTTTCACGATATATTTCACCAAATTGTCCTCACAAATCATTCTAAGCTGATTTTTTTTGTTAAAATTTCGTGAAGCTGTCCTCACAATCCGCTTGAGTTTTATTTCTTGTCAAGCTGTCCTCTTAATTAGCTTCATAGTGGTTTCTCCCAATCTGTTTAAACTCGCTCGCTCAACTCGCTCATTGATGTTTTCAATTTATTTCAAGCTGTCCTCTCAACCCGTTTGATCACCAAACTGTCCTCTCAACTCGTTTATTGGTGTTTTTTTAAATTATTTCATGCTGTCCTCTCATCCCGCTTGATCACCCAGCTGTCCTCTGCTGATTTAATTTAAAATCAATTTACCTGTTTTTATGTTTTATTTCCTGTTCTCTCTATTCTTCATTGAGATCCGGTTAATCTATACACACAACTATAAATCTTTCTTTTCCAAAACCTAAACATCTGTCCGACAGTCCTTTTTACACTCTAGGCAGATTGTTCAATGGTTTACAATATATTGCCAGAATATCCAAGAAAAGAATGTTCTTTAATTTGATTACCAAGATGATAATCCCCGATTAAGGATGCTGCTCACTCAACTGCACCAGGGGCTTCTGAGCTTGGGTCTTGAACTATCGTTAAACTATCCTTCAAAAGGAAAAGATCATACTTAGCCATATATCTCCTTTTTACGAGTAGAGGCCTGATTTCTCTAGTAATGAGTCAAGATCCTACCATTACTCGTAATGACTAGAGGTACACACACAAACCTCTCTTTTTGACAACTCGAGATCTGGATTTTCCTCGTCAGGACTCGACATTGACACGCGGACCCCTCCTATAAACACTTTGGTTCTGACCTCTTCTGGTGATGATTCGGGGTTTCATACCAATTTCTCCTTCAGGCGATTCGAGGACCGACATCACAAAGACTCGAGGGTTGTCACTTATTTCCTCGTCTAAATGCAGCTTATCCTTGGACTCGCGCCTGTTAACCCCTTTTTTATTAGTTTATCACCCAGGTGGTAATTTTTTTTTACGGATTGCATTCCAAGGCACGGCGAGTCACCGCGTCTCTTCAGTATGCTACTCTGGGTCCATGGGTGCAATCAGTCGACTCTTGATACTATGTACCCCTACGCCATGAAGTTTTCCTGGGGCCTCTGGCTATAATTCCCATCCGGAACTGCAACGAAGGCTGTACCCGTGATGGGAGACCAAATCCGGACTTCTGCACTCATCATCGGTTTACTCGATTTCAAGTCAAAACTCCAGCACTAAGGTCCTTTCCTCTGACGACTCGGGGTCCGGCCTTTACTCGTCACTTAGTTCTCGCTTAGTTACCACGTCTATCGTGCACTTCGCCTCTGTTCGAGACAACTGCTAGAGACCAATGACCTCTCCTCTTACTACTTGAGGTCTTGGCTCCATTTGGTTCGTGGCCCTCTCCTCTTTGCCCGTCCGTGTGCCGATCGAGAGCAGCTTATCCTATACTCGCACCTGTCACAGCACACATCCGGGGCTTTACGAAACTACTTGGATGGTTCCCGGCGGAGACGTCATCCTACACCGACTCGAGTGACTCAGCCGCCGACGGCGTGAATTCACTCTATCCGAGAGTATTCCACGGCGTGAATACTCTTCTCCCTACGAGTTCGACTGCTAAGAAGGTCAAGTCTTATCCTCGCAGTTTCCGTCGAAGGAAGCGCGTTCTACTCGGACACTTCATGGCGATGGAGGTATCCTACACACGTACGCGACGTACCAAGCCGCTCGACATACGCAGAAGATAAAGTCTTGCTTTTGCATGCTACTTTATTCTACTCAGATGCTTTCCCACGAAGGAGTCATCCTACATCGGTCGCGTACTGGTGCTGATTCCAACTCCTTTGCAAGGCAGTTATGATCCTGGTGAACCCATCACTGACCACGCGCCAAGTAATGGAATCCTCACACATCCTCCGCAAGATGTTGTCGGCTGTCTTGTTGGGTCCACAGGCGGCAAGCATGCTAATGCGTACTCCTTCAAACCTAGGACAGTTGAACATGAATCTTCCGTGACTAATCAAGAACTGCGTCATGCAAAAATCCACCTATCCGTGTTTCCGTTCCATTCTAAATCCAACGTTAGGGATCAAGTGATGGGTTCACCGGCCACGTTCCGAACTTTCCCACTGGTGCTGCCAGTTGGACATCGAGGCCACTCTTGCATGTTTCTGCACATCGGGCATGTCCCTGTGCTCGTAGCAGAAGATATCTTCCTCCTTCCAGATCGGCATGAGCCCCACACCAACATCAGCTGCTACCGAGAATACTGTTCGGTATACGCTGATAACCCGCAGATTCATCAGCCGCTGCACGCTGCAAAGCTTCTGCAGATTACACTGCCTGCTCAAGGCTGCCTCAGATTGGACGAGGTCACGCTCGCCAGGACCCTCCTTCTGCTGCAACGGACAACTGAGTTGTTCGACATGGCCCGCGAGAGGGCTGCCACCGCCATCTTTAGCAGGCGCAATCGACATGGCTCGTGAAACTCAGCCGATCGTCGATAATCACCACCAAGTACTTAACCGCACGCTTGGACTCAATAGTGCACGGTCCAGCTTCAATCGTCCCTGTTTGTGCTGATATCAGGTTTTAGATAAGCACAATCTCGGTCTTGTGGTGAGCCAGACGCAAGCTCTTGGAGCGCTTCCAACTTTCCACTTGCTCGATCGCTACTGTGGCTAGTAGCTGGACTTCTTCTGTTGATGGGCCCGATGCCAGGAGAACCACGTCGTCGGCGAATCCCACAAGTCTCACTCCCGTGGAAAGACACAGTCTCAGCAGTTCGTCGTAGACGATTTTCTACAACACTAGGCCAAGTATCGATCATTGTGGAATCTCTGCCAAGACGCTCAATGTTTCTAATCATTCCCTGGCCATATTCTGTAGTTGGCGATTACGGAAATAACACTCGACCATCCTACAGATAGATATATGCCGGAAACCTCATTTGAATGAGCAACGACACAATTGCTGCCTAACTGACGCCTAACTCACCGTGAAACCTCACTCAAGGTCGTTCAGCGCTGTACTTCTTCAGAAAGGCATTTCCTATAAGCACCTTCAGCAATTTTTTCTTGTAGGTTATCTGACACGATCCTCACGAAATTATACCTATGTATACGGATCAAAGTTTTTCTCACGTTGGCAGCAATTATCGTTGCTATGGTTCCTGCATACAACAACTAAGATTGCTATGATTTATGCATCATGGGTTAATCTACTACGGCATGGTTCGAAATTTGTATGGTATGTTCTCAAAATTATGAAAATAAGTAATTCCAACCAATTTGGTAGTGCTGATTATATTTCATGTCAACATCAACCCTTGTTTTCGCTAATAACAATTTGAAAAGCATGATATTTGTTTAGGAAGCTTGACCTGCATATTGTTGCCAATAATGTACGTAAATAGAGTTGCGCAAATGAGTAACGCAAAATCGTAGTAGCAGTATTAATTGATTATAAACAAAGAAACAAGAGCTCCAGAAAGGAAAAATAATCCTTGCATACCATCCACAGTAACAGAGAACAATGATACGAAACAGAAGACATACAAGAAACCAAAGATTATATTTTAGGAAGTAGTAAAAAATTTACCAGCCGAATGTGTCCAATTCGCTTGCGTCGCAGCCGTCTTAACGAAACACGTGTGGATTTTATTAGGGCAGCATGTCAGCTGCACCCTGCAGTATCAATTAGTGTAACGCGTCATATTGAAAAAAAAAACTTAAATTGCAACCAAATCGAAAAAAAATCATAAACAATTTTAATCATCGATGTCGTGCTAGCTTTTTATCCAATTGAATCCATACATACAAACAAATGAACAAAAAAAAACAAAATAGATAGTATCAACCAATACAAAAAATGTACAACAAACAGAACAAAAAAAAAGCAAACAAAAATAGTTACAGCGTGAAAAACAATTAAGATTGAGACTAGTTTTGAAAACCTTGATGTGAAACTTCTTCCGTTCAAAAGTGAAACCAAACAGTAAAAAAAACAAACGTGCGAAAATCGAAGGCCAAATTATACGTCAACAAATTTTAAAGTGAAACTAGTGAAAAGAGATAAAAAATCGCACTTCTTTCCCGGGCATCACAGATCGAACACTGACTCACTCTCACACTCACTTAGAATTTTAAGTGCTGAAGCGTGAAAATAAAAGTCTATTTTGTCTAAAAATTAAACGCTTGTTGGTTTTTATTGCTGCAAAAGTGGACGGCCTAGTCGAGAGAATGATTGGATTTATTTTGGTTACGATTGTTGTTTCTTTCTTTTGTGATACTAAATTTTAAAAGTGGGTTCATTGGATTGAATGATGATTGCCTGGGTTCAAAATGGCGGTTTTTCCGGTTTGCTTTGTTCTCGGACTTGAAAGCTAGGTTAGGGATCGCTAGGCTGGACTAGGCAGGCTTTGACTAGTATGACCGACAAGCGTTCAATTTTTTTTACTCCCTTCAACACATACATACCCATTCTTCTCTAACACACAAACACAAAATTACACGCACATTTTCATGATCCCGTAGGAAACCGGATACAGATAGAGACAAAGAAAAAGAGAGAGAGAGAGACACCTACAGTAGACAGAGGCTGTTAGATTGATAGTAGAGAACTCTTTATCATTATTTCTTTCTTTTCCCTTTTCCTATCTCTTCCTTCTCTAAATCATCTTTACTAGTTGAGGTCGAGTAAGGTCCCCCGGCAGGTTGAGGAGTTGATCGACGAAAAATGTAGGAGCTTGAACAAATCGGGTGGCGTTCCGAAGGGAAGTGCTCTGCACCTTGCGCAGTGGATGAAGGGTCAGCTAGACAAACAGGTGGTCGAGTCGGATCCCATCGATTCGGATCCAGAGCAAACCATCGAAGAGTGGTCCATCGAGCAGGTGGCCAATCGATCGAAAGAGCTGAAGCTGGTAGATAAGGATGGAAATCTGTGTGCCACCCAACCGGCCATTTCTCCTACCGGTGGAGGATGTTTGATGAATGGGGGCATAGGGTTGGGTTTAGATGGAGGAGGAAGTGGTTCTCTGGGGGGTTCCAACTCGAAACTGGGAGATGCTGGAGCTGGAAGTACTGCTGGAGGCGATGCGCTGCTCGAGGATGGTTCCACCTACGATGGAGACGATGACAATAGAAGCGTGTCGAAGAGCACCACATCAGATAGCCAGGTAAGATGGAAAAGTATTAAATTTTTGTTTGCAGGTGAAAAATGTCAAGCTGTTTTGCAACAACATTTAAAGAGTCAGTTATAAAATGAATGTTCTTTTTTTATTTGAAAAATAATAAATTTTTTACAATGCGGTCCCACGTTCGTTTGCGATGTTTGTTCTAGCATGAGGAACCGTGAGAATCAGTCATTACACGCTGCACGAGAGCTGGCGTCTTTTTCAAGCCAAACGGCATGCTAATAAACTGAGGAAAGAATTTTTACAGGCTGTTCTTCATATCGATGCAAATCAGACTTCAGATTCAATATGATAAAATACAATTAAGATTGTTGAGGAATTTTAATGAGACAAACACGTTAAGTTTGAAATGCGGTTGGGAAGTCCCAGTCTATTATATGTAGCCAGACGCAGAATAGATCTCATCCCTCATACCCTTGTGAATAGCTTTCATGAATATGCCTATATCCTTTTTGACAAACGGATGCCATTTGCCTTTTAAGAGCTTCATATACTTTTCGATTTTTCGGAATATCGAATACCTGCAGCTTTTTCAGAGTAATACCTCTCACTCTTTCGGTGTAATAAATCTTTTGCATGCGCTTTCAAGGCATCATTTACCTCTCGACCTTTCATGGCACAATGTTCTTGCCTTTTTGCGTTATCGAATATGTCATACTCATTCGAATAACTCATGACTCATTCTGGGTAGAAAATATCTCTTTATTCTGACGGGCGTACAATGTTCCTCAGCCCTGGAAGGATCGCTAAAGTTTGGTTCAAATGATTTACCTTATCTATAATATGTAGATGTTTTTTTTCTCCGTCATAGATATGCTTACATTTTTATGTCATTTACGAGCCTGGAGTCACGGCTGGCCCTCACGATTTTTGAATATTCGCACAACTGACTTCATCAACTGTTATATCAATATCTAACATCGTTAATATTGAAGACTCTGTCATAACAGCATAGTCAGCAATCTGTAATAGTCATGAGAGCCAGAGGCATACTGAGGCTCCCACAGCTCGCCAACCAATTGCAATGGTCTATGAAAATGTTAGTCCTTCAACCCAGCAAATATTTTTGAAGTTAAATTTCTCAACTAACTTTGTTATACGATTCATATATAACATACATTATTAAATCATCGCATAAAACTCGAAACCAGCATTAACCAACTAAAGTGGAGGCAATATACATACATATTTTTAACTTCTGGCTAAAATGATAAGACTTATACAAATTGGACAATATTCAACATCTTATTCGTACATCCAGAAAGTATGCGAGAGCACGCAAGTCTTGCTCTCAATGCATGGAAACCGTTGTCAGCTACAATATTTGCTGCTTCTCTCATTTTACAATTTTTTCAAATAAGCCATCTGAAAGGCCTGAATTGAAGGCCTGTTATATCGTGTCTAATTCGAGAGATCACGATGGATTGAATCTCTAATAGATTGGGGATGACCTAGCTTGGACTAGTGAACAATACACAATTTAAGTAGACTTCATCACGTACCAGAAGGCAGACAAGCTTTCATCTATATTAGTGTCCTGGTTCTTGAGCTATGGGACTACTTAGTGACTGTTTATGTGACTGTAGAAAGTGGAAGAAAACCATAAGAAGTAGGTTGTGCTACGTAGCTACATGCTATGTCACTCTTCATTCGACCTAGCCCCCAATACCTACCTACCTACCTAAGGGTCCAGCGCCGATTGACCGACGCATAGGGCTGAGATAAAAGATCTCCACTGCTGGCGATCCGGAGCCAGCGTTTTCACTTGCTGCCAGCCAAGGTTCTCGTCAACAGTGCGGATTTCAGCGGCTAGACTCCGCCGCCACGAGCTTTTGGGCCTGCCTCTTCTTCGATGCCCATTTGGATTCCAGTCAAGCGCCTCTCTGCAAATCTCGTTTTCCCAATGCTTCAGAGAAAATGATACAACTGCACATTCAAGGGCGGACAGTTGGTGTCACACCAAAAAGCAACAGATCGATGTCGTCTTGACCTGTGATAATACTGAAAAGTTTAAGGTCATCAGCATAAGGCCGATGACATAGTGAGTGCGATGCGATGCGAATTGGCGGAAAATTTACGGACGCAGCCTATGCGAACTCGAGCGGCGGAACAAATTGACATCTCCTTCGCCGCGTTGAGTATGTCAGGTTTAAGCGATTCACATACATTTTCATCAAATGTGGTTCACCGCATTGAATCGCATTCACCGCATCGCATCGCATCGTATTCACTATGTCATCGGCCTAAGCGAGTTTTGGACCGTCGAGGAGAGAAAGTACTTCGTTGAAATAGGCAACAAAAATTATGGGCCCCAAATGGCTTCCTTGAACTGCCTTGAGAAGTGATTTCCAGTTTGAACAGATAGTTTTGTTCCGTTAAGTAGCTTAGAAACCACTCAAATATGGATCTACAGAAGGCTAAGCGTTCGAGCTTAGCGATTGCAATATCGTGGTTCACTTTATCGAAGGCAGCAGAAAGATCGATAAGGATGGCATCAGTTTTGGTCTTCATAGCAAAACTATCTTGCACAAAGGTTGTGAAGGTCAATAAATTAGTAGTAGTGGTTCTTTTTGGCATAAACCCGTGCTGATCGTTGTAGAAGTACTGTTAGCAGGACGAGAAGATGGGATCCAGAACAACAAATTCGAACAGTTGGGCAATACCACATAGAGCTTAAATTCCGCGATAGTTGTTCACATCCTTTTTATCACCCTTTTAGGACCAGGGAACTTGTAAACTTTTTTTCAATGTGCGGGGAATATTGCCACGCCCAGCGAAGCTCGAAAAATATTCTAATAGGCTCCAACAAATGTGGTATAAAACGTTTAATAAAGATGGCAGCAAGAAGGAAGAGTTTTAAAGCTTGGCTTTTGCTTTTTAAAATAGCTGCATCGTCAAATGGAATACAAATTACGGAGGAATCAAGAGGTGAGAAACTTCTTACAGCCATATTCAGTTCCTCTGGAGAAATGGACCCATATATAAAAATGCCGGAGAACTTCTCGACAAAAGATTAAAAATTTCGTGATCACTGTTCGCCGTATGGTCGTCCAAGAACATTTGAAGCAGAAGCCCTGATTCCTTACGCTGATTTTTAACGTATTTCCAAAAAGATTTAGGATTTGTTTCGAAATTGCGCTGAAGTCGATGTAGATAGCTCGATAGCAACACTTACTGTTTTTTTTTTGTAGGCTGAGTTCAGTTTACGGTACTCATCCTTAGTGTGGGAGGACTTGTGCTTGTTGTAGATTCGAAGCGCACAATTCTTATCCGGCTTCAGGTGCTACGCTCCGTTTTGGCCCATGGCGGTCGATTCTGTAGTTGAGTATGTTCGAAAGAGTCACAGTTGCTGCACGGATCAGAGAGATCGAACTCATCTTGCTATACGATGGAATCCAGGACAAAAGGAATAGCTTTCAAGTCAACGTTCTTGAAGTCTTGGTAGAAGGACGCTGTTTCCTGAACCGGAGCATTAGATCTGGTGACATCGAATGAGACCATTAAGGCTGGGTGATGAAGAACTATTTTAACGAAGGGAGGGGGGAAGGGAATTCCCAAACCCTTCTATAACAAAGTAGAGGTCGAGCATACGGCCGTTTTCGTTTTCAAAGCTGTTGATCTGAAGTAGAGTCGCGGTACTCAAAGCGTCTAGAAAAATGTTGGAAGACGCGCAGGCTGCAGAACCCCTTCAGCACAGACAAACTCAGGGCACGGAACGACTGTTGTCACTGGCAGAAAACAGCGCAATTGACTCGAAGAGCTCAGGGGTGTCCGTAAATCCTGATACGTTGCGTCCCGGTGCTGAAAGTTAAGTAGATGTAGCCAAGCCTGGATAATTTTGGGGGGTTTGATCTGTTTTGGATCGGAAACTGGATACGCGAGGAAGATGTTTTCATCGTAACCGGGTACTTGTCTATAAGAGTGGTCTGGAGAGCCCCTCGCCTCCAAAGAACTTAAAGCCAGAACGACTGACCACGCAGGAAGGCGCAGGAGACAGAGCGACTGAATCGAAGGACTCCAGGGTCTCCATATAGTACATATCGTTGTCTTCTGGTGCAGAAACCCAAGAAGTTGTCTAGGTCAGTGGTCGGCAACCTTTTGAGTCAGAAGGGCCGAAAATTACAATTTTTCAAAATTTGTTTGTTCGAAAGAGCCACATTTGATAGTTGTAGTTCTGATGATAAATCTTAAATAACACAGGGTTTTCATACTTTGTCTCCAGCAGCTCTATTTTTTTGAAAACCAAGGGTTGATTCAAATGAGAACTTTCAAATTTTTTTTTCATAAATACTATGACATTTTATTCTGTTTTTCAAACTGAAGCTTCAAAATCAAGAATCAGCATGTTCCAAAATCACAATTGACTCTTCATGCTGTTCTTTGCCCTCATTCAGTTTAAAATGAAAGTTTCATGAAATTTTAGAGCATGTCAGGTCGAAAGTTCCAATTTATACAGTTCTATGATATGGCACATCTTACCCATCGGCAGATCATGGGACTCAAACCCAAAACTCACTGCCAATACTGAAATCCAGATACAAACCGCATGGTAATCTTAACCAAATTTACACCACACTAGCGTCGCTTAATCTCCAGCACTTCACATTGAACCAAATGATTGAACATTTCCAGTCCGCAAACTTCTGTCACTCTACTTAGTATATTTCACTTAACTTTCTTCCTACCTCGTTCGCTCCTACGATAGCCCATTTTGAATTATCTTATTCATTCACTTAATTTCATCGTTATTTGCAACCTTAACCACCATCCCCCGCTAACACTTGATTGGCCCTTTTCCATAATCTTCAAATCTCAGCGCTTGCTGTGATTTTTCCAATTTGTTTTTCTATGTGTCACCACCATCACCAAATTAATTATCGATCATCAGTGTAAACTTACATCGATGACTCTCCATCGGAGAGAAAAAAAACGCACAACAATAAGGGTATATACGGACGATAGTATTGGCGAAAAATTGGCCTCAGCCATAACCTCAAACTTTGATTTGCTGGCGGCCTCACCAGTGATGCAGGTGCGTTATTAAAATCAGTATTTGTTTGTTTTAAACAAATTATAATATTTCTGAATTGATTAAATTTTTTAATTATCAACAACAAAACGTTTAAATTTATTAAAGGAAGTCCCTAAATGGATGAAGGTAAGCCATCTTTTTCTAATGAACTTTTAAGGTGAATTTAAACATCTGAAAGATATTTTCATGTAGTGCTTGGTAGATTAAAAAAAATGTTGTTTCTAACTTCTAAACGAATGTGAAATCATTCACTGTTACAAAAAAAAAGTAAATTAATGAAAGCCCCGTCTAAGTTGACTTTGAAAATAATCGCCTACATGCTCTGATTATTTAAAACATATGCATATAATTCGCTACATCGTTTAAGTATGCGATACAGACAGTTATTTCGTTCAGATAAATGTTGCGTTTAAATCCACATTCGAATAGAAATCTACGGAAATGTTGCAAATTCTCAGTACTTATCAAAAGGTTTTTCAATAACAATGCAATGAAAAAAAATATAATCATTTTCCAAATATCAATGCACTTGGCATCCCTGATCACCCAAACTATCAAAACATGAACATCTGTGTATCGGTTTTGCACAGGGCGAATTTGTCGATATTAGTACCAAAAAATCGCGTTTATCGTGCGCCCTTCTCAAAAATCGATTCTGTTCTTCCATGGTTTGAGGTTAGGGCTGAGGCCTTCTGTTAAAGTGGTGTTCGTGTAGAACTGTCAATATATCCTAATAAGGGTATATACGGACGATAGTATTGACGAAAAATTGGCCTCAGCCATAACCTCAAATTTTGATTTGCTGGCGGCCTCACCAGTGATGCTAGTGAGTTACTAAAATCAGTATTTGCTTGTTTTAAACTAATTATAACATTTCTGAATTGATGAAATTTTTTAACTATCAACAGCTAAACGTTTGAATTCATTACCAATCCATAAATGGATGAAGATAAGCTATCTTTTGCTAATGAATGTTCAAGGTGAATGAAAAACATCTGAAATATATTTTCATGTACTGCTCGGTAGATTAAAAGAGTTGTTTCTAACTTCTAAACGAATGCAAAATCATTCACTGTTACAAACAAGCTTAAGTGAAAGCCCCGTCTTTGTTTAATTTAAAAATAATCGCCTGCATGCTCTGACTATTTTAAACAAATCCACATAATTCGCTTCTTCGCTTAAGTGTGCGATACAGTAAGTTGTTCTTTCGTTCAGATAAATGGTGCGTTTAATTTCACATTCGAATATAAATCTACGAGAAAGTTGCAAATTCTCAGTACACATGAAAAGGTTTTTCAATAACAATGCTTTTAATTGCATCATCATCGTTTTCCAAATATCAATGCACTTGGCAGCCCTGAACACCCAAAAAAAAATCAAAACACGAACATCTGTGTATCACTTTTCCACAGGGCGAATTTGTCGATTTTAGTACCGGAAAATCGCGTTTATCGTGCGCCCTTCTCAAAAATCGATTATGTTCTCTCATGGTTTGAGGTTAGGGCTGAGGCCTTCTGTTAAAGTGGTGTTCGTGTAGAACTGTCAATATATCCTAATAAACAGGCTTCACATGTTTTCTCAAATACTATTTGGTAAGAGCCCAAAGTGTTTCGGTCGGTCTCGCTTGAGGACAATTTGGCTGATTCATCTCCTTCGGTACGATCTGGACTTTATTGGATTTGTACCAAGCCATCGTGTCTTTTGAGAAGTGAACTAATGCCAAACCCTTCAGGCATTCTCGGACGTTAAAAGCTGTATTCATCTTGTCAGTAGTTACGAACGGCTCGGAAAGCATGCCACACTCACATATGGCTGCCAACCTATTGCCTATTTGACGAATTTTTCTATAATAATAATTGATGTCTTCATCTCGTCAACACTTTGACCATCACGAACAATGTAATACTAGTCACTCGGAAGCGTCTTGTAATCAAACTTGCGTAAGGTTTCGTCATCGATGATCACGCACACCGATTTTCCACACAGCTGTTGATCATACAATTTACGAGCTCGTAGTTTGACGGTAGAAGCTTGATTTTGACGGGGTTTCCGGTCCAAAGTGTTGTCCACCGGATCCGGTTTACGCTTAGTTGTTTTTGTCCACGAAGCTGCTACCCTCTACATTCTCCCGAATCAAATTCAAGACCGCTCCAATGCTTACTTCTCCCATTTCCGCCAAATGTCTTAGCAAAAGATTGAGGATAGTACACCATTTTTGAACGACCTTTTTGCACTTTTCCGGGCAAATGTCCTCTTTTTCTCGAACATTATGGAAAATGGAGCTCGCGATACACAGAGTTTCAAGTTAAGCTGTTAACAACAACACTCAGCAGAAATCAGCTTTTTAAACGTCATCCGGAATGAGAAGGGTTGTATCGAAATAGTTATTAGACATAATGGGACACCCTATAAACTGAAAACAAGGCGACAATCGAGTGCACTTGTCGAGAAGCGAAGCATGTTTTACTGACTCGAGGTTCATCTAATCATTGTTTCGACCTTCCTAGGGTACTTCTACTGTTATAATTTTTTTTGTGCAATGCTCAAACCGGGCTTTCCGGAACGGGCTTCAAACCTGCCTAAAATGGCGATAAACAATTGGCCAATAAGCGTAAACCCGGAACAAATATCTTCCGTAAGGAAAAAGGGGTCCTGAAGAGGATAAATTTTCCATTCAGGTTATGTATAATTGCAATACAATTTGCTACTCACGCTTGACCCCTTTTCTTCGTCTTTGCTAATGGCTTGGCAAACAGGTCACACCGTAACCGGGTGCTGGCTCGATGTTCCGGCGGTGAGCGTTATCTTGCTTCCGGCTCCCTCTTTCGCGTTGCGTAGAATTTGATCTGGAAAAGAATTGTTTAAAAATTTAAAGTAAATTTCATACTGATGTTTTAGCAGTCAGTCTGATATTTTGTTTTCCCTGTAAGACTTCTGCACTGACAAATCCGTAGATAACGTCGAAATTACTATTCTCTCATTTTCTTGTATTTCTAACAGATAACCGTCCGATCAAGTCCACTAAGCAATAAGGTAGACACCATCTCCGTTTGTAGGCAATGCCATAAAAACTGCAAAAGCAGAATGAACTCCCCGAGCAGCAATTCACTGACGGTGCAGCACAGCCAAACTTCATCAACGCGATGCTGCGTATCGGCTTCGACGACCGGCAGTAGCCTGAACAAAAGTCCATCCAGTATTTCTTCCACCAGCACCCTCACGATACCCAGCAAATCCCCAACGAAAGGCGACGAGGAAGGTGATTTAACAGCTGCGTCGGTTTCTGCAGAGAGTGGAAGCACTGATCAACCGGACTCAGCGATGAGTTCTCCACATGTTCCACAACCATTAAACATTAGCAACAGCAATTATAAAACCAAGTGCCAAACTCCGTGCCACTGCAAGTGCACACCGAAAGACTTTGAGAAGACTACGATCAGCCCGGACGAGGTGCTACACGAGCGGGTGCGAATACTGAAGAACATCAGCGAGATGAATGCGAACACTACGATGGGTAATACGAATCTCGTGAATGGATTCTCTAGCGGAGAACTGCGAACGAGTCGCTGGGAGCCGCTAGATGACAACAGTAACATCGAAGACTGGTCTCTGATGCTGATTGGACTGGCTCAGATCAATCCGGCGGCTTCGCTGGTACGACTGGATCCGTTCGAGGCCGTTCCGACGATAGCGGTTGTGCCACCAACACCGGACGCCTTGAACAATTCGGCCGCTAAGCATGGGATGTCCCTGAATTGGAGCGACTCGAACAGACTCCAGTTGGGTAACATCAGCGAATCCAACGGACTGGTGGTGGGTGGCGATGGGGATGAGTATTCTCCGGACAATTCACCGGAGGATGAGCTCCCGGAGCCACCGTATCGGGTGCTGAACACCGGCATGAAACGATACGGGACCATGTCTAGTTTGGAACGGGTGCCGTCGGATGAAACCGACGATAAGACGTACAACTCGTCCGAAGATGATGAGGAAGAAAATGGTGAGTAAGATTGAGACAATTTGGTTTATCGTGTACCTTCATTCAAAAATTGTTTTTCTAACAGACATCAAGATCGTCACCAAGGAAGTATACGATACCAGTACGCAGCCGTTTATGAATTGGACCGCGCGGGCAGGCAGTTTCATCGAAGAGTCGCGGGCCTTCATAGATCGGTATCTTGGGCGAGGGAATTCTAACGAGGATGCACCGAAAGACGAGATCAACTCGCCACCCGGTGACGAAGGGGAAACCTCGGTAACGTCGGGTGAAGAGGTCTGGGGAACTCCTACTAGCGGAGGTGAAAATGATGACTTGCAAATTTTTGGCAGCATTGAACAAACGCACTCGGTAAGTTACACTACAGTAATATTGGGATCCTTATCTTGAATCTTGTTGATAATATCCGTTATTAAAAAATTAAACAAATGTGTCAAAGTCACCGACCAAATCGACGTCTTCCTACACCGGCGATGACGATACGGAGCTGATGATGGACGAACTGCTGATGGCCCCACCGATGACTGCCAGTGCTGTGCGAGGGCTTTTGCCACGGTACGTAGCAATAGTTGTTATGATTTGTAGTTATTTGAATAAAACGAATTAGATAGAAAGATGCAGATTAGGTCGTAAATAGGAGATTTTAAAGGTTTAGATTTTCAAGATTTTTTTTTTCAATAATAGCTTTGATAGGACAATAGATTTAGTGTAAAAGATTCAGGCCGGACTTTAGCACCCAGTACTATTTCGGATTTTGACGAAAATATTGAATCACTAATTTTTTCCGAATGAACTTCTCAAATAATTTTGAACATATAAATAAACTTCTCTTAGAGAAGAATGACTAATGCTTTGAAAATATCGTGGACTTCATAATGAACCATTGAAAATTCATAACAATGCTCTTTTTTATATATTTATTTCTCTTTTTTTTTTTTGAGAAAATGATGTAAAGCTTAAGTTTAGCTTAAGCACACGTCTAGATGCCAGTTGTAACATAATTGTACCCGCACAAACTCACCTCTTTTTCAAGTTAAAAAAATGACTTTTTTTTAATAGTGAAATGAAAAATCTAATACAGGTATCTATAGAGTACTGTAAATTTACCATGGAAGGAAGTTATATAAACTAACTTGAAGAAAAAAAAATCAGTGACCCAGGACCAACCTTTCGGCAATTAACTGAAACATTTAAAATAGTGGAAAAATCATTCGCATTGGCTTATTTTTGACCTCTATCTTTGGCATAGGTGGGCTCACCAACCAAAGGATCACTTGGGGCTGAAATCGTTCCTTAGCCAACCAAAAAGCCCCACGCCAAATTCCAGCTCATTTGGTTAACCCTAAAGCGGGCCATAGACTACACAAATGGCCTGTACAAATTCGATGATTCTACGACGATTGTTTGATCTATGCTCGCCCTCACACTATATAAACATATTTCATGCGAACACAAACGATTGCTGGCGAAAACAGAAACAAAAAAAAAACCATCTCCACCCCAATATTTCGATCCCGACCGAATTTACTCCAACCGTTTGGACGCTCATTCAAACAGTGCCATACACTATGCAAGTCGTGTTTACAGCGACAAATTTTTATCAAATTTCATCGCATTTGTACAAATGTTTTGTAGTCTGTGGCCCACTTAAGGGGTTGCTGAACTTGGCTCAATGACAGTCGATCATTTTTTCTAGCTCAACTGCAAAATCTACTTTTTTGGGTTAAATTTTTATGCACCGGTTGTTTCAAAAATTTGCACTGAACCCAAATTCACTCTTAAAATACACATGATTTTTCACTTAAAAACAAGGATCCAGTGATTTTCTTCCATTCAAGTGCGACATATACATTTCACTTGGCAGTCATTTAAATTTCAAGTGAATTCATCCACATTCACTTCAGTCGTCACTTGAATTTGAAGTGAAAAAAAAATTCACTTCCCCATCACTTGAATTTCAAGTGAATGTCAGGTTGTAATTGTGTTTATTTTCAGAGTTCAAAATGGCAAATTCTAAAGAGCAGTGTTTAAAGCTTATGCTGAATTTGGATTTTTCCAATTCTTTAAAAGGCGATTTTGGCGGTAGTTTGTGTTAAACGTGATGTAAGAAAAAGTTATTTAAGGGTGTTATCATGTTTCAGCTTGTGGGTTGAACGGGACAGATTTTCTGGTATGCAGCAGGGAAGATTTAGAAGTCGCACTATCCGCAGTAACCGATCTGCCTTGGGATTACGATGGAATTTTCCTTTCGCCATAAATTTATGGCGAAAGCGTAATGTAAGTATTTTAAATCATAGTGCTGTTCTATGAATATTCTTTCATTTAAAAACGCGAGAGATAATTAACTAGAAACTTACTTAGAAACTCAGATAAATTTCACTCGAACGTCATAGTGTAATTCACTTGACCGGTCACTTAAGTGAATTCACTTGACCCATCACTTAAAATTCAAATGAAATTACGTATGGCGAGAATTTACTACAGATGTCACTTATTTTTTAAGTGAAAATTATTTTGGGTGTGGTTTTCTAAATCTAAACATTATTCCACACATTTATATTCAAGATGATACGAGTTACGACAAAAGAGTTATTAAGATTAGAAGGTTTGGCCTTCTGGTGGAAAAATACGGAATTGTAGCGTGGATGGTTTGTTTATGATTTGGCCATCCTGTGGAAAAGGCGGATTGGCTTAGGAAGCACCGATTTTCAAGACTGCTACTGTTGATTGTTTGTTCCTCCGGCAAAAAAGACAGAAAGGCTGGAAAATGGCAGATTGTTAGAGCTGCTACGGCTAATTGTTTGTTTTGATGATTATTTGTTTAGATGGAAAAGACGGATTGGCTTAAAAAGCACAGATTTTTCAGCCAGTTCGAATCGACCTTGCGATAGAACAGACGTATTGTTTAGGTAGTTCAGGTTTTGAAAGCTGCTTGTTTGTTTCGATTTGACCTTCTACTGCTCAAGGTTGCCGAAAATACTTCTGTGTTTTGGCGAATAAAAATTGTGACTTTTTGTGATTCAACCCAAAAATTCTGTGATGGTTTTCTGTGACGCTATTTCCTTAAGTTTCATTTAAATTCATGAAAAAATGGGTCTTTTTTACTTTTTTTAGAGGAAAATCAATTAACATTACAAATCTTATCATATTTTTTCAATCTAAATTAAACAATCCGAAATTTATGTTGACATCAAAAATAATATTTTGGAACCTGGTACAAAATTCAAAAAATCTGAGAAATCTGTGAATATTCCCTAAATTCTGTGTTCTGTGACACAGATTCAGTGATGAAAATTAATAATTCTGTGAAATTACAGATTTTTCTGTGATTTCGGCAACCTTGCTGCTGCTGCTGCTGATTGTTTGTTTTTGACTCGGCGTCTGAACAGATTTCTGCTTCTATGGGTCGATTCACGCACTGGCTGACCTCACTGTTTTTGGCACTTCGCACCCAAAAGAATAAAGAAATTATTTATACGGGATTTTTCACGTAAACTAAGATTTTCCTGCATAATATCGATTCTACGTGTGTCTGTAGTAAACACAGTGTATAACGGAAGCCCTGGTAGTAACTAGTTTACTTACACATATCTGACTCATGAATTTCACGTAAAGTCTTAGTGGATGGCTTACAATACATTTTCTCAAGCGTGGGTTATTAAATTCTAATTAGAATAGAAGCTGCCATCAGTCAGCAACTTTTATTTACTAATTTGAAAACTCGTGTTGACCGTTGTGTTTGGTTTTTTGGTAATCTCGTTGGTTTATGGATACCTGGAAACGTGGCCGTAATTTCTGGCACTCAAAGTTTCAGTTAATAGTTGAATAAATTGTGCCTCAGTCCTTAAGGTGGTTCTTCAGATTGAAAAGTTCCGGTAAATCGAGAAGGATGTCATATTCGGTAGACCACCGTTTAATAGTTTCTAAAAAGCGTTTGCATTTTGGTGAGTTCGATTAAAGATATATTTTAAAATCTGTTTCAGTATCTGAGTTCTCAACAATTTTCAGGCAAGTCAACTGTGATCTAAATTGGAAACAAACCTGAAAGAAATGAAGGCCAGTTTCGTGTACTCCATCCATAAATTTCACAATACTTGTGATAGTGATAAGTAGTAGTGGTTGTGTGTTGTGTTAAATAATTTAAAAAATAAATTTAATTCAATTTAGCTTTATTGTTATTTATTACAAAAAAAAGCAACGAGAAAATTGACCCCAATTGAATTTCGAAACCAAAATTATTTCATGCGTTTTTCATAATCGCACCTAAAATTCAAGTAAAATGTAGCTGAAGCTCATGGCGTGCGAATTCTTATTGAGGTGCGTTCACATGGTTTACTCGTACAAGCGACGTGAAAATCAATTGGATAAAAATTATGTAGTTTTTCACGTAGCCACGACGTGCGGATTATTTTGGGTGCGCAGTTTCTGTTTTGATTGCTTATTTTCCAATTCTACATGATGAAGAAACTAAGCAAACATTTGGGTCCTTATTTAATTTCCACTCAAACATTTTAAGCAATAGTTCTCAGCTCAATTTTGGGTTGTAAATACGTTTTTACACCCAAAATAATCAGCACGTCGTGGCTACGTGAAAAACTACATAATTTTTATCCAAATGATTTTCACGTAAATTATACAAATAAAATATGTAAGCACTCCCCTAGTAAGAATTTGTGCTTCATGATCATCATCTACAATTTACGTGAATTCTTAGTGACTTTACCGCGGTGTGACAATGAAAGTTATTGTTAGTTTTATTTGAGTCTAAATAGAATTGGAACAAACTTGAAATGAACGCTTAATAAGAGTAATTGGATGTTTGATTTGTATTATTTTTTCTTTTATTTTTTATATTATGATTTAAATAACATTCATAAAAATATCACTATCAACTCACTATTGTCACTTCCCGGGAAAACATCTGGATTCCATGGATCATCCGACGGCTGATAGAAGTATCTTGGTGAAATCCTGTAGAAATAGAAAAAAATCACATTAAAGAAAATAATTATTTGGACAAGACATGATATGGTTATTACCTGATCTGAATCTAAAGGAAACTCATTCCCTGGAATACATTTTCGGTTGGGTTCGGTTTCATTTTTCTCTGTTGCCAGAAGTCAAAATTTAAAAATAAATAAAATTTTATCATAGAAAATTGTCTTGAAAAACAATTTGCTTTAAAAACTACGTACCCTTATAGCTGAGGTTGACACCGGAACAACATTTTTTGGTTCCATCTGAACTCTCTGACGAGGACCATGCGGTACTTGGATACCTTCAGTTCTTTTTTTTTTTTACTGAATTCCAAAACTTCGTCGATCCGGTCGGATCCATTTTAATCTTGGCTTTTGCCGTTCGGGGCGGTTCCGTCCTACCCCAATCCATGGAAGCGGGATGTGAATTAATGGATCGGAACAAAAATGGACACCGATACCGAATAATAAACGCCTAAATTTTAAGGCTGACACAAGTTCTCACCGGGCAGCTGACAGATGCCCGTCCATTTTCTGATAAAAATTACTTTTGAAACAAAAACGCGCTCACGAAATAAAAATTTAAAAAACAACTTTAGCTATGTACATCGTTTTCAAGTGAAATTTATGCGTCAGTTATGAGGAATTGAAGTAGAAACTATTAGAGGCTCGTAGAATCTATGGGACGCATCAAAAACTTAGTTTACGTGAAAAATCCCATAGAATGAATTTCTAAATTATTTTGCGTGTAGTATGAGATAATGAAAAATCCATCATTTTGTGTGGCTGCTGCTATTGTTTTTCAATGATTTTGATTCTGCTAATAAGTTTCAGCAACGTAAGATTCCTGATATATGGAAAAATTCGTTCGTGTATCCGGTCTTTAAGAATGGCGAACGTCGCACACAAGGGTAAATGCACCTAATAAGCGATCAAAATTATTTGCGGACAAACGGTAAACGGTAGACATTTGATGTCTTCGCAACATTTTTATATTTTTTGATGATCTATCAAATTCTTGAAAGAAAAAAGTGATTTTTCTACCTGAAAGGAAGATAAAAAAAAATTTCTTGAAATAATTAGTTTAGAGACTTGATGTCTTCACAAAAGTTGTAGATCTTAATATTTTAAACAAATTTGTTGAAGACACCATCAAGATTGCATGAAAATCATAAAAGTTACGAGCATTTTATCAAGTAATTTTGAGTTTTTATTCAATATCTTTTTTAGTATATGATTTACAAACTAGGTATATTTGAGAAAGTTGTTCAAAATTGTTGAAACACACAATTCTGTGGAACATTTCAAAGACATATTTCAACTAAGAAAGGAGATATACTACAAAATATCCAAAATAATGCCTTTTTCAGTTAGTTATAACCTTAAGAGTTCGGACGAGTTCGTATAATTTTTTGAGTGGGTTTTGTTGGTCAAGTTATTGGTTTTCCATTGATATATAGATATATATGTATTTAACATTAGTTTTGGATAGATTTTCTGCAAGTTAGCAATCAATTATGCGCTTTTTCCACTTAAAATTCGAAGAAAAAAACCCTCAATTTATCCTGTTTTTAGAGGAAAAAGCTCATTTTCGATTGCTAGTTTGTAAAAAATCTTATCAAAACTAATGTTAAATTTATATATATCAATGGAAAGCCAATAACTTGACCAACAAAACCCACTCAAAAATTTATACGAACTCCTCCGAACTATTAAGGTTATAACTTACTGAAAAAAGGCATTATTTTGGATAATTTATAGTATATCTCCTTTCTTAGTTGAAATGTGTATTTAAAGTGTTCCACAAAATTGTGTGTTTCAACCATTCAAACAACTTTCTCAAATATACCAAGTTTGTAAATCGTATACTAAAAAAAATATTTAATAAAAACTCAAAATTACTTGTTAAAATGCTCGTGTTTTTTTTAATGCTCGTAACTTTTATGATTTTCATGCGATCTTGATGGTGTCTTGAACAAAGTTGCTCAAAATAATAAGATCTACAACTTTTGTGAAGACATCAAGTCTCTAAACTAATTATTTCAAAAAATAATTTTTTTTATCTTTCTTCCAGGTATAAAAATTAATTTGTTTTCTATCAAGAATTTGATAGATTATCAAAAAATATAAAAATGATGCGAAGACATCAAATGTCTATCGTTTATCGTTTGTCCGCAAATAATTTTGATCGCTTATTAGATGCATTTACCCCTGTGTGCGTTGTAACGTGAAACAATATCGTGGTATTACCAGTTTGTCAGCAGGATCAAAATTATTTGAAATGATTGTAAATGATGCCCTTTTATGCGCCTCATCGCAGTATATAGCCATCGAACAGCACGGGTTCATGCCAGACAGATCAGTTTCTTCGAATGTTTTGGAATACATATCTTTTTGTTTGAACCAGTTGGAAAAGAAAAAACAAGTTGACGCGGTATACACCGTCATAAAAGCTGCATTCGATACAATTGATCATGGAATTCTGCTAGCTAAACTGGCTAAGCTTGGAATCCATAACATCATGATTGTTTTGCTGAATTCATTTCTTACTGCGCGATGCATAAGAATAAAGCTTGGCAATAGCATATCTTTTCCCTTCGTGAATCAATCTGGCGTTCCTGAAGGAAGTAAAATGGGACCTCTATTGTTTGCGCTATTCTTTAATGATCTAATTCTCAGATTAGACGACGGAACAAAAACTATATACGCTGATGATTTAGGAATATTTGATCTACTGCTGATTGCGTCCGCCTTCAAGTGCTGTTGCATCGTTTCGGAGATTGGTGTAACTGTCCGTTAGTGTTTCGAAATGCACTGTCATAACATTCCATCAAGGTAAAACGCCACTTCTTTACGATTATAACATCGGCAACCAGATTTTGAACCGGGTTTCCCAGGTAAATAACCTTGGAGTAATATTTGATTCGCAACTCACGTTCAACCGTCAAAGCTCTTCAGTCATCGACAAAGCTAATCGTCAACTTGGATTCATCACCAAAGTGGCTCGTGATTTCACAGATCCTCTATGCTTGAAGTCTCTGTACTGTGTCCTCGTCAGGTCAGTGATTGAACATGCTTCTATTGTCTGGGCTCCTTACCAGTTAAGTTGGATTCTGCGAATAGAGCGTGTTCAGAAGCGGTTTATCAGATTCGCCTTGGGACGCCTGTAGAGAATAAGAGAGCAAATTTATATTAATGTTTAAATTCCTTGTGGTTTTGAAAAACTATAACTTGGATTTCCGTTGTCTGTGAACTCTCAAGCCATTCCAAATCAGAAAAACAACCGGACTTGAAATCAGCCAATTCACTCATACAAGCGTAGCGAATTGAAGTCGCTCGCTACATTGAAAATAACCGAGAGAGTTAACATCGTGCAGATTGCAGGGAATAAACTTAACGAAACCCCGTATGACTGTGTGTGTGCGCCTCTGACTGAACGAGACCGACGAAGAAAATTCAGTTGATAGCATATTACGGTATCGAACGGATTGTACGGAAAGGTTTTAGGAAACATTTCCGAACGCGAGTTGGGAAAATAAATCCTCCGGACACGACAACACCTGCCCTGGCGCCGTCCCGAAGATCTTCCTGCTTATCCAAACCGATGTCAGCTCTTGGGTCTTGATACTCTTTGATGCCGCCGAAAGACTCAACAGGCCGCATATTTACATCGCCAAAATAATGAATGGAGAAGTGCAATAGCCTAAGCTGCTAATTTTGATCAACTTCAGTGCCCCATCGGAGAATCTACGATCCAATTCGTTACTCGCAGGTCAAATTCACCGAACTTCATACGGCTTCAACGAGCCACTAAGTGCAATGATGCGTTTGTTCCGAGATACTGAACATCTATACCAGTTTGGAGAACCTACTAGTCGTTTTGTTCGTCGTATACGCCAATTCAGATTTTTACTTCGGTTTGATCGTGTTTTTATATTCAAACTTTTATGTTCGATGAATTAATATTAATAATAATAATAATAAAAAGATGGACGGCTCAGAAATCGCATATTCTTGGGCTGCAGCTTTGATTGTTTTTGAATGTTTTGATTGGGATGAGATGAACAAAGAACAAATTAAAAAAATAAAAGTTATGAAAATAAATAAAACAAATATGTGGCAACACTGGAAGAGAAGGAACAAAGTGTAAACAAAACCACAAGTCAGTCATTGATCTATTCTTGTGAGCAACAGACGTGTCTGAGTGAATCTCTGAGCTGAGATTGATAAGAATCGTAAAATCACTACGATCCTTATCTGGAGCTTAAACTAGATGCTGATTATGCTCTCTAAGTTTTGAGCATCATTTAGATCTTCCTCAATGATATCTTTAGAGTTATTTTCCCAACAGTACTGGGTGCTAAAACTTTTTAAAATAGGTGACGATTCATTTGTTCTGAGTTAGTGAGAATAGAATAGAAAACCTTAGATTCTAGGTTAGTAATAGTCATAGATTTTTTTTCCTAACAAAATACGTTTTACCTTCTCTTTTGTGTTAATGTTTTTGGTTTGTGTGAAACATAATATTGTTGGAAACAAAATGCCTGGTTTGTTTCCTTTAAATATAATAAACAAAAAAATCACACACCTCTAGGCGGAAGTTAGAACCGCTCTTCGAGGAGGACAGCGAAAGCTGCGAGTCCGAGGACGACGACAACGACAGTAAGCCCCTGAGTGGTCACGACAAACAGGTAGGATGTGATAAATACAGTCTGTAATGTTCGCGCAGTTTCTTGCGCTTTCGTTTGCGTTCGCCGTTTTTTTGTCTGGTATCGTTTCTGTGCGTCGAGAGCTGTTATATTTGTAATAGGTTCGGTTTCAATTTGTTTATTTTTGCAGTTAATTTTAAGGCTTTAGATGAAAAGAGAATATAAATAAAAGTTAAAACATTATAAAGTTTTTTAACCGACGATTTTTCATTTGTGTAATAATTCTATTTACTATGGTTTGACAACTAGTTATAAGTAGTTTGTAGCACGTTCTCAATTGCTTTATTTAAAAAAATGAGTTAACCTTATTATATTAAATGCAAAAATTGTCTCTGTTATTACAGAATCGTAAAACGCTTTTCTACATATAAAACAACATTGCTAATACTTGACTAACGAAAATTCAATGAATAGATTTGAACATTCATCTCATAATTATTTTTTTATATTTTATCTTTATGTTTCCACTTATGACTTTGTAAGAAAATTCGTTCAATCAGCAGTTATGACCTCGCCATCGCCAATTTTTGCCAGTAGGGAATATTAAATCAATTTTATTGTTCTTATTTTTTCACCTTATATCGCATTTTTCAATCAAAAAAATATATCATAAAATGTAGAAACTTAAGCACCAACACACAATCAAATGACGTGAGTAACTTTTCCATATAATGGTCTATCATCGCTTGAGGCGATTTATTCGATAATTTTGTATAACTATGTGCACCAAAACTTCTACCATGCCTACATCTGGTATCATAATGTGTTCTTGCATCCATTTGATAAACTTTACTACTGACTGTACAAAAACGATATTTTGAATAACTCTTCAAATTTAATTGAGTTTTCTTAATTTTTTTTTTTTGTACTTTACTCAACTAAAATTAAACTTATTTGATATATCATAACTAATTTGAAAAGCACATATTCATAGGATCTATTTGAAAGTACATCGATAGATCGTTTCTCTATCTTTTCTGGTCGACCATTCCGCATAAAATACATAATGTCTTGCAAAAACTTATCGTTAATGGTAGCGTTAGTAACATTAAAATAATCGTCTTGTCTTTTTTCTGAATGTTGCAGATTTCTTCCATTAGTTTTAATTAAAATAAATAGTCTTCGGTTGATTCTCCTGGCTTCCGAAAACGTCCACTAAAGGCTAAACGTTGAGAAACCTCATATTTACCCAAGCAACCAAAAGTCCCATATCTACTTAAACTCGTGCCTCCAAAATTCGAAATTCGCTGAACAAAGGTTCCAAAGGGAATTGGTACCGAATTTTCTCGAATGTGAGCATGAAAGTTGCAAAAGGTTCCTCAAATAGCCTTTTTTGTGACATGTCAATCGCATCCATTCAGTATAAAAGTTTCAAACTGAACTGAATTTTTATCGTCATCCGATATTTTGTTCGCTAGAAAGCATGCCTCGAGACGTTCACCCCAGTCAGAATAGGAAGTTCCTCTTCTATAGGATTTGATTGAGGTAGCTAGGTTTGACTTAGCCGCTGATTCTGCCATTATGGGCTGACTGTCTTTCCCGGCATGGACTTTTAATTTTGAAACAAAAGAAACGCAAAATTAAAACTCACTTTCCTTCCAGATCCAAAGCGCGTGAAATGTAAACAAAACATTGCCACAATTTTGTCAGCACCATGATGAATCTAGTATAGTAGTCTCAAATGCATTTTTTTTGTATCTTAAATTAACACTCCGCACTTTTCGGATGCTTCGAATAGCTGTGATTAACCGTGATCATAGGAAGGATACTTTAAGCACAGATAAACAGACAGGACACTCTGAACAAAAATCAACTCATTTTTCGCAAAGCGATAGCATTACCATCTGCCGGCGCCCCCTCCGCCACCCTTCAGCTGATTGGTTCCCTCGTTCAAAAGAGCCAAAATCTCCATCTGGTTATCCTAAATGATACCCATTAGATCCGGATTACTCGATTAGATCTTCTGGAGCAGCAACGCCAACAGACGAGGGTCCTCCTGAAGCAGCTTTTTCATCTCGATGAAGATCGGATGTTCCTTCAGGAAAGCCAGCCGCTTCTCGGACAATGGAATGTCATGCCTCGCCATGTTACCATCCTATTCGATAACTTTTTGCTGCTTCCAGACAGCTCTTAGAAGAAAATAGTGTTGAATAAGCATAAATTTGTCATAAGTCATGCATAATAAATGTTACTCACCGCTACCGACAAAGTTGGCTCCATCGTCTTCCAGCTTTGCTTCACAGCCCGGAGCTCAGCGGAAGATTTTTTTTCGATTCTATGAATTATATTTGCAAAAATCAAGGCGAAATCTTTGTCTTAGCAAAACATCAGAGCAACTGGCATCCCAGCCAGCCAGCCAACTGTCAAATTTCGGCTGCGTCTTTAACACCTCACGAAGATAAAAGACCACAGTTGTTCTAATTATTTCAGCTGGTTATACCAATCGTCAACTCGTAGTTGATTTTTTCGCATCCAACTATAAATATAATAGACTCAACTACAAAATTATGATTGACTTTACGCAATCAACTATGAATATAATGGTTTCAACTGTAATCGGATACTTGATTCAATTGTAAATATGATAGATTCAACTACAAATGTATGATTGATTCTAGGTATTGAACTATAAATATAGTAAATTAAACTATATTGTTAGGATAGATTGTGTCTTACTTGAATAGGGTAACAGACTTATTTTGGACCAGGGGACCTATTTTGGACCACCTTGTCTAGCTCTCTATGGCGATCGGACCATAAAATGAAAAGACGAGTGATGTAGTCCGTAGTCAAAACTTTAATAATCTCCTATCTACAACTGGCTGATGTACTCAGCACAAAATCTAATTGCTCGAGTGCGAGAGCAATAGGAATTGTTCTCGATAAAATCGGGTGGTGTACTTTTGCCAAAGTGTGTGGTTGGTGGCGACAGTACTGATGATCATGATGATGACGGTGACGGCAAGTCCCCTACAGTACTCCCCTCCTAGACGAGGTCCGAGCTCAGTGGTATCGTTGGGGGATGATGACACGACGTCCAGAGCGAGTGACTTTCGTTGAAGGGCTTCCAGAAGGTGATGTAGGGCTGCTTAGATCATCATCTGCTGTGTATGCTGGTTTTAGGCGATCTATCGAAATTTTGACGCTCTTTCCATTCATGCTGATAACGAAATATTTCAATTTCCGATCAACGACTTCGAATGGTCCAGAATACGGGCATGATAACGATGATCTGATAGAATCATTTCTCACAAATACCTGCTTGCATGTGTTCAGGTTCTGATGAACGAAAATCTTGTTGGTACCGTGCCAAGCTGTATCACTTGGTCGAAGGCTCTGCATTGTTTTGCGCAAGTTGTTTATATCGTCGAATTCGGTCCTATGATTCGTATTCTCCACAAAAAACTCAGATGGTATTCGAAGCGTGGTTCCGTATACCATTTCTGCAGGACTCGCTCGAATATCAGGTTTGTATGTTGTCCGTAGACCGAGAAGAATCATTGGCAGGTAGTCAGTCCAATGAATTGAGTCGTGACATACTATAGCTGATTTGAGAGTTCTATGCCACCTCTCAATTATTCCATTTGACTGTGGATGATAAGAAGTGGTTTTGAAATGCGATATTCCAGGCAAACAGGTAAGCTCGGCGAAGAGATTGGACTCGAATTGTCGACCTTTATCTGATGTGATACAATTAGGCACACCGTATCGGGAAAACCATCCTTTGATTAGTGCTTCGGCGATCGTCGGGGATGTCATATCGGGAATTGGCAACGCTTCTGGCCAACGGGTGAATCGATCAATTATCGTGAGACAATAGCGTTGGCCATTACTAGGAGGAAATGGACCTACGATGTCGATATTTATGTGGCTAAATCTTCCATCTGGCAGCGAATAATTTCCAGGTTGGGATCGAGTGTGTCGACCGACTTAGCTTTCTGACACTCAATACAATTCCTGGCAAAAGCTATGCTGTCCTTTCGAATTTGAGGCCAAACGAATCGATCAGTCATCAGTTTGGCAGTTCCTCGAGTGCCTGGATGTGATAGGTTGTGGGTAGATCTCAATACCTGTTCACGGTATTTCTTTGTGATGAATGGTCGAATACGACCGGCTGATGTTTCGCAAAACAGTTGTTTTTGAGAACCTGGAACAGTGAAGAGTTTAATCTTTAACGATGATGTTGAATTACCTCTTAACAGATCTCGCAATTCGTCGTCGATTCTTTGGTCAACGGATAGTGCCTCGTAGTCGATAGCGGGAACAGCTTTGATGGCCTCAATTCTGGAAAGCAGGTCAGCAGTAACATTGTTTTTGCCCTCAACATGTCGAATGTCGGTTGTGATTTGCCCGATAAAATCTAGCTGTCTAGCCTGACGATGACTAGCCTTATCGAGATTTTGTTGAAACGTGATTGGTCGATGATCTGTGTAGATATGACATTTCCTTCCCTCAAGCATGAATTTGAAATGCCGCACGGCGAGATATATCGCAGTAAGTTCACGATCGTATGTGCTATACCGAAGCTGCGCCGAGTCGAATTTTTTAGAAAAGAATCCTGAAGGTTGAATATTGCCATCGACGATCTGGTGTAAAACGGCCCCTGCTGCGAAACTTGATGCATCAACCCACAATGATAATTCAGCGCTGGCAGCTGGATGTGCAAGGAGTGTTGTTGATGCAAGCTGCTGTTTACACTGTTTAAAAGCTGTTGTTGTAACGTCGGACCACTCAAGCTTTGTTTGGTCGTTACGCTTGTTACCTGGTATCATGTTGATCAAAGGTGCTTGTGCCTCGATGGCGTTTGGAATAAACCTACGGTAAAAGTTTATAATAGCAAGAAAAGATTTAAATTCTTTTACCGTCTGAGGTTGCTGGATCTTTTGCACAGCGTCGACTCGTTCTGGAAGGGGGCTGATGCCAAGCGGCGTAACGAGGTGTCCTAGAAACACCATTTCCGATCGGCCAAACTCGCATTTAGAAACGTTGATTGTCAATTTGAACTGCGCCAGTCGCTCGAAAAGCTGTCGTAGATGTATTCGGTGTTTTTCAGGCGATTTCGATGCGATGAATAAATCGTCGATATAAGGAAAAACAAAATCCATTCCTCGTGTAACTTCGTGGATTAGCCGTTGGAAAGTTTGAGCTGCATTACGAAGCCCAAATGTCATGAAGGCGAACTCAAACAATCCGAAAGGGGTGGTTATCGCTGTCTTTGGGATATCATCCGGGTGAATAGGAACCTGATGGAACGCCTTTTGCAAGTCAATTTTGGAAAATACAGTTTTACCTTGCAAAATGGTGGTGAAATCTTGTAGGTAAGGTAGAGGGTACCTATCTGGTATTGTCTGGGCATTTAAAGCACGGTAATCTCCACACGGTCGCCAAGTCCCATCTGCTTTCTTCACCATGTGAAGAGGGCTGGCCCAACTACTTGATGAGGGCCGGCAAATTCCGAGTATCATCAAATATTCGAACTCGGCACGAGCTGCAGCAAGCTTTTCGGAAGATAAGCGCCTCGGACGTGCAAAAACTGGCTGCCCGGACGTCTCGATGCGATGAACAATGGTAGCATGGCTAACGGTGCCAGGTGGAGCGAGTCGTGTGATATTTTTAAATTCATTCAACAATTCGAAGTACGGCGAAGATGCAGTGAATGACTTTATTGAATGCTGATTTGTGTGAACTGAAAAATATTTTGACTCAAGCGCAGTGTTGTTATCAATCAGCAGTGATCAGTGATAGCTAATAAAATCAGCTCCGATGATCCCAGAGGTCACGTCTGCGATCAAAAATGTCCACAGGAATTCTCGACGAAGTCCCAGATCGACCTTCAAAAGGGACTCACCGTAAACTTTGATCGGCGATCCATTAGCGGCGAACAGTTGCATGGTTGTCGGTTTAATCCCGGCTGCTTTGGGGCCTCGTGGTATTACAGACACATGAATCAGGACCGGTGTCTATCAAAAAGTGCATATTAGTTGTAGTGTCTGTAATTTTGAGGCGATAGATTTTTGCTGTTTCAGATGGCTCGCCATTCTCCGAAACAGCGTCAGCAAGGCGACGTCAATGTTGAAAGCGATTGGAAGGCGACGGAGAGCGCCCAAACGAACACGGTTTACGGCAACGAGTAGCGTCTGTGCCAAATGTACGATGGTAGGGGAAGAGGGGGCATAATGCCCACGTTAAGAAGAAAGCCTTGTTTTAGAATACATTTGAAAAGATTAACTTTAGTTTTCGATTGTGTTTGAAAGTTTGGTTTATTTTTTGTCTAAATCTGATAGTTAGAATATCTGGAAGGTCAAAAAAGGCCACAAATTTAATGAAATTTGAAGAGTAGGTTAAAAATTGGATTTCAGATTGAGTAGGGGCATAATGCCCATATGTGTGTACCCAATCGCCCCTTTTAACGTTTAATAAGTGTTTATTGATTCTAGTGCCTCCGAAAGCGTTTGCCAGGTAAAGACACTTCTATTCTACTTCACAGATGGAAAAATGTATTGCTACGCTCAGTGCTGCCAGATATACTGAAATTCTTGTGAAAAGTTAATTAAATCTATATGAAATTTAGGAATTTTAAATATATTCGTTTATATTCAAGTTATGTTTTCCAATACAACTTATAAATATCTTTAAAATTGTTGTGATGAAACTGCATATACATTTAAACAAATATGAAACATGCTTAAAGATAAACGGATATGGCGCGTTTTGCTCTACCTAGACATGTTTATTAAAAATCATTCAAAATAACAGAAAAAATAATTTAATTAAGAAATTTTTCGTTTTCTGATGATTTTCAAGACCAATGTTCATCATTGTAACAGATGTCAGGTATTTTTTTTTGCTGATAGATGCCGTAGTTTCTTACGAAAGTCAAAGCACAAATTGCAAGAAATATGGTTTGAAAAATATTTTGGATTTTTTTCAGTGATTTGTCGCATATTTGATGCTAATTTTGTGTACAAAAGGTTTCTACTGTTGATAAGAAGGGAATAACGTAAAGAATTCTTAAAATAAGTGTATATCTAGCTAGATATCGCAGTGGGGCGTTTTGCCCACACTGGGCATTATACCCCCAGTTCCCCTACCAACACTGTCCTTCTTCATCGTCACTGCGTCTCGAACTCACCGATCTACCGCGACTATGGGAACGATTACGCCCGCGGGACGGATGGTTAGCTTGTCCTTACCAAGATAGTTCTAACTTTTTGGAAAGTGCCGAAATTTCTTTTTGCAGCGTACCAATACATTCCACTAACCTTTGTTCCACTGATGTTGAAGTTGTGGGGACGACATTAGTTTCGATGGCCGAAATATTTCGGTGTCCCATCGAATCAACGATGGCATCTGCGATGGCAGTTTTTTCGGAAGCAGCTCCTTTTGATGCAATAACGGCCGGCTGCGCATGAGCCGGAAGCCTAGACGTCCACAGATCAATAAGAACAGCATCTTCTAACGATGTTCCAGCAACTCGCTGCATTTCATTAAAAAGCAGGCTCGGTTTTTTATCCCCCAGGGGCATTTCGGCAAGCACACGGTGGAGACGTCATTGCTGGCTATCGGCGAAGTGTTCGATCAGCTTTTGTTTGATATGATTTGATTGTTTGCGGTTCCAATACCTGATGCGGCAAACCAAAATTCCAACGACAAGAAGTATGACTCGATGTTCGACGCGGTCATACTCGGCGGATTGATTCGCGGTGCGGTAATTGTCTGAACTGTAGCAGTATCCTCTTGCTTCATCTCGTCAGCAGTGCTCATTGTCGAAAACGCGCGAAAAAAATTACTACGATCACGTCGGGGTCACCACTATGGCGATCGGACCATAAAATGAAAAGACGAGTGATGTAGTCCGTAGTCAAAACTTTGATAATCTCCTATCTACAACTGGCTGATGTACTCAGCATAAAATCTAATTGCTCGAGTGCGAGAACAATAGGAATTGCTCGAGTGCGAGAACAATAGGAATTGTTCTCGATAAAATCGGGTGGTGTACTTTTGCCAAAGTGTGTGGTTGGTGGCGACAGTACTGATGATCATGATGATGACGGTGACGGCAAGTCCCCTACATCTCTTATAAAGCAACTAATAATGAGAAAAAAAATAGTGCATAACATTAAGCGCCCGGGCTTCCACAATATTTGCTAAAAAAAATTCATGATTATCTGTTTTATAAGAGAGCTAGACAAGGTGGTCCAAAATTGATCCTCTGGTCCACAATAAGTCCGTTACCCTACTGTAGTGTTCATCAGCAACAACAAAAAAAATCGTAAGTGTTGGACCAGTACGTGTTCCCTGTAGCGATTGTATCGCTGTATTAGGGCTCAGCCGGCAGTTCCTGACATCAGTAGCAAAGCGCAAGCGCTCTCCGGCGATGGGAAACATTTTCCTCTACCAGTTGCTGGCAGCGGTCGTGTAGTTGGCCGACAGTTCCTGGAATTGGGAAAGGTACACCTTCTTTGGCTGCCCGGGAAATCGACGTGGGTCTCGACGTTCTTTTACACGATCCTGACAGGATCCCACAGGAAACTAGCATTATGGTAAGTATGGCTGAACGTTTGATTTGACAGTTGAGGAAACCTTTCTCAAAAGAAGACTGCTAAAACCGCCAACTTTCATTGTATTAACTAAGTGTGTCAGGTTATTTTACGACCAGGATTCAATCTCATGACCGTCGGCTTTGAAGACAAAGACGCTATCCTCTAGGCCACGGTCTGCTGGGTATCCTTGCTGATTAGAATGCTTGCCAACTGGACTGCGATTGGCCTACGGTTTGAATTTGATGAAAATATGTCTCCAAACCTTGCAACTGATAATTTATAACAGGAAGTCTCATTTACAAACTAATTTGATGCTACTCCATTTATAACATGAAAAGTGGAAAAGGTTGTATTGATTCTATAAAACTTACGTAAAATTACGGCAGCAGAACGGGCATCAAGCGTTCCTCAACAACGATAAACTGACACTGTTGATCGGACTATCCGCACAGGAGATGGCTAAAAACCAGAATGAGTTGCCGCTTTCGTCCCTTTTTTGAAAGTTTTGACCTCTTCTACTGATCAATAGGCTTCTATCGATGTACAGACAATCAAAACAAGCAAATAACGACTGAGACTAATTTTTAAAGGTTATCGGCTTTTAGGTTGTTTTCTGTGTTAAATCATTTCGGCTTAATTTCCAGGAATTTTCAGTCATTAAAATATTTTAGTAAACTTGAAAGGAATTCTAGATAATAGAATCAAAATTTATCTTGAAAAATATTTTTAGACATTATAAGTTGAGATTTTGCCTGAAAAAATATCGTTTTTGTACATGTCAATCTATTGTGATAAAACTGCCAATAAATATGCACCAATTTTCATTCGTTAGACGAACTCTTATCTGAATTTTAAAAAAAAAGCTAATTTTGCTTCTTCCAGTGTTGATGCTTACTTCTGCTTTACCAATCAAATCTTTGTTTTTTTTCCTGTAACGATGTCAATTTACGTGAGTGATTGTCTGCAATATCTTAAACTGACTATGAGTATCGTGATAAGCTTTACGATTCTGCTACTTCCTCATACTGATATGGAAAACCCGTATTTTAACGGTTATAAGAAGAAAATACGAATCCAGATTGTATGCCGTTCCTTGCAACCCCTGTTCTATTTCAGCATCTGGTGTTGTTACTCTTTTCGATACTCTAGCAACCTCGAGTGTAATTCAAGTTCCGTTGATTCCGTAGATACGTTATAATTAGCGGGTAATTTACTTTCGATAAATTGGCAGGGGCAAGCTGTGGAAAGAAATCGTCCTCGTCCGGACTATGTGGACTTAAAAGATTCCACCGAATCCGACTCTCGAAGTATAACCTCGTCGTCGACGCCGATGGCCGAGGACGATCTGGACCTGACGGTGCCAGCTGTGCCGGAGACGCTGAAGACGACCACACCAGACGAAAACTATGGGAGTGCTGCTGACAGATGCTCTGTATCTGCGCTGCCCCGGAGCATCGGGATGCACTCTGTAAGCGGTATCGATCGTTCCGGGGCATTGACCAGTTTCGGTGCCGTGGCCAATCAAAGTCAGCAAGGCCCACCGATACTTACTTTGCCTCCACCGCCGTCTACCGCCCCACCACCATCCCTCTTGTACGGGATGAGTCCCCGGCTCGAGATGCGACTGGCCCTGAATCACGACATCCTCGGCGACGAAGACCTGATGGGCAATCCCCCAACAGTTACGGCGGGACAGGACCTGACTACGATTCTCGGACCCGACCTCTCCACATACCACCGGATGAGTGGCAGGGACATCATCATGAACCGGGTCATCCCGCGGGTCAACAGCTACAGCAGCATCCCGGCCGTAGTGGCTGCAGCAACGAACGACCACAACAAACAGCTCAGAAACGGAACGAGCTCATCATATCTGCAAAACAATTCAAAGATGGATACTCCTACTCCCAATCGGCGAAAGCAGCAACTGGAGGAGGTCGCTCAGGCTCAGTTAAGCCATACAGCTACCTGGAACAGTTTTGGGTCTGTGGATCGAGGTACGCTGGGTCCCCCGTTCTTTCAGTAATTCTAAATGCTAATTTCCCCTCTACATTTCAGAAGAAAAGACTCTGTCGGACCTGGAGCGTTTAGCGAGGCGCGAGAAAGTCTACTGCATGACGCAGCTGAATCAAAACGGTTCCCACCTGAAGCATACAGCTAGTTTTCAAAAGTCCAAAACTTCCAAATTGTAAGTTTAATTCGAAAAGAACACCTTGACCCTCAAGTTCAAGTAGCTAACTAATTAGGCCTTGGAATCCCGCCCGCAGATTCAAATTTCTCTCTCGGCGTAACTCGGAGAACCAGCTGTATGAGTGCGCTTCGTCGTCTTCTTCGGTGGTTTCCTCCAGAGCGTCAACGCTGATCGACGGCAACTACGGTGATGATGTTCCTACCATATCCAGCTCCCAGTCCGATTCGAGCCGGATGAACTCGCCGCGGAAGGAAAATGTAAGTGTTGAATTTATTATTTTGTTGCTTGGCAAATTTAAAAGTTCTTGAAATGAATAACTCCAGTAAATAGTTTAAAATCCCAAAAATACTTATATTTAAAAAAATAGGCAAAAGATGATTTCCTATTAAATGACTTGTACTCCCTCAAGTTAGAAAAGTTGTTAACGTACAAACGATGTGTTGATTCCCAGAAACCATGTCAATTGTAAAAAACCGTGTAAAAAAACTGATTTAATTCCGAAGCTCAAAAACTTCAGACAGTTATATCTGAGACCAGAGACCTGAAACTTGACACCTCATGCATGTAGGAATAAAAAGGTTCACGGGCAAGAATTCGGATCTTTAAATTTAGAACGCGTTAGTTTATAATAACTTTAATGATATGTAACATAAGACGTGAGATACATGAAACGTGAGACATTTCTTTTTTAGTCCCAGAGCTACTCCCAACCTCAAAAAATCCTGAAAGTTGTTCATTGAAATGGATTATTTTTTTTCAGATATTATTGTAATTAGGCAAATCTACCTTACCTAACCATTTTCCAAAGCTTAAGGCCGAAATGAAAGATCTTCACTGCTGGCTATCCGGAGCCAGCGTTGTGAAAACGCTGCCTGCAAAGGGACTCATCGACTGTGTGGCCTGACTACGCTTCCATGAGCTTCTGGGTCTACCTCTTCTTGGATGCCCATCTTGGTTCCAGTTGAGCGCCATCTGTGAATCAACCGTATTTTACATGTAGATAAACCCATACTTTCTTCAGTTCTTCGACTGTCTTCACTACCTTAGGTCGTTTGAGAAGTTGTTTCTTCATAATCGCCCAGTAGTTCTCGATGGGGCGGAGCTCCGGAGTGTTAGGAGGGTTGAACATTTTCGGCACGAAATTGACCTTATTGTCAGCATACCACTTCAGCACTTCCTTGGAGTAGTGGCATGAGGTCAAATCCGGCCAGAAGATTGTTGAGACGCTGTGGGCCTTCAGAAGAAGAAGCAGCCGCTTCTTTTTTTTTTAAGTTGGTAACCACAGGGGGTAAATCCCGGTTTACGGATTGTATTCCAAGACACGGCGAGCCACAGCGTCCCCCCAGTTTGCTACTCTGGGTTCATGGGTACAATGGGAAGACTCATGGTATACTCCGTGTATACCCCCTACTCCCTAAGCTTCACCTGGGGCCGCAGACCTGGTTCCCACCTCGAACTGTTTAGCACACTATACTTCAATAGTGGGAGGTCTATGGGTGGTAGTGCGCTCCAAGGCAATACTCATTAACGAGACCACTTTCAGCAAAACCTCTCATCCTAACGACTCGACGCCTGAACTCTCCTCTAACGACTTGAGAACCGACGTCTCCTCGCAATGACTCGAGATTCCCACACAAACCTCTTCTCTTCGCGACTTGAGGCCTGATCTCTCCTCTAACGACTCGAGATCCGACCCCTCCTGGCATCGACTCGAGGCTTACCTATCCTCTGCAGGATTCAAGGCCCTTTAACGAATTGAAATCTGACCTCTCCTCGTAATGACTCGTGGTGACCACTAGTACCCCTCCTCTTATTGATTTAGGGCCTGATCTCTCCTTTTACGACTCGAGACCCGACCCCTTATCGTAAAGACTCGGGGTTGACCACACAAACCTCTCCGCCTGGAGGTTCGAGGCCTGACTTCTCCTCTAACGACTCGAAGCCCGACCTCTTATCTCCAGGATTCGAGGTTTGCCACCTTGCCCGTTGTGCGCCAGATCGAGAGCAGCTTATCCTTGAGTCGCGCCTGTTACAGCACACGCGCGGGACCTAACGCAACGACTCGGATGATTTCCGACGAAGACGTCATCCTAATCCGACTCGAATGGCTCACCCGGCGTCGAAAGCCACTTTACCCGTGGGTATTCCCCGATCGTGGAATAACCCTTTCCCAACGATTTCCACTGCGAAGAAGGTCAAGTCTTATCCCCGCAGCTTCTGTCGTTGAGAACCGAAGGTGGAGCATCCTACGCACGAACGCGGCGCACCCACGGCATCCGCTACGCAGAAGGTATTGTCTTATCTTTGTAGCTTCAAACCGAGGGGTGGGACGCACTCTACTCGACAGCCCCCCGTCGATGGGGTCAGTCTACTCCGACCGATGTCCGGTCTTCTTTAACCCCTTGGCTGGCAACCCTAGGATTTTTGGCCCGCGGATTTTCATGCCCGTTGTGTGCCAGATCGAGAGCAGCTTGTCCTGGACTCGCGCCTGTCACGGCACACGTACGGGACTTGGAACGCTACGACTCGGATGTTTTCCGACGGTGACGACATCCTACACCGACTCGAGAGGCTCGCCCGGCATCGAGAGCCTCTCTACCCGTGGGTATCCCCCGACAGTGGTTAACCCTCTTCCCTCGAGATCCGCTACGAGGAAGGTCAAGTCTTATCCCCGCAGTTTCCCTCTTAGGAAGCGGCACTACTCGGATACCCCCCGACATTGGGGTATCCTACACACGTTCGTGGCGCACCCTGACCTCCGCTACGCAGAAGATGTTGCCTTATCTTTGTAGCTCCGATCAAGGGATCGGACGCACACTACTCAGAAGCTCCCCGTCGATGGAGTCATCCTACACCGTTCGCGGACTGCCGTTGGTTCCAGCTCCTCTGCAGGGCAGTCATGATCCGGGTAAACCCATCGCTGACCACATGCCACGTGTTGGAATCCGCACACATCCTCCGTACGACGTTATCTGCTGTCGTGTCGGGTCCACAGGCGGCAAAAATGGAAGTACGTACCGCCGCAAACCTCGGACAAACAAACACCACATGCTCGGGTGTTTCCTCTTCGTCACCACAATCTGGGCAATATGGCGAAGCCACATGTCCAAGCCGGTAGTGGTACTTCATGAAGCATCCATGACCAGTCAGGAATTGCGTCATATAGAAGCCCACTTCACCGTGCCTTCTTCCTATCCAGCTCCCGATGTGCGGGATCAGACGATGGGTCCACCTTCCTTTCGTTGACCTGTCCCACAGCTGCTGCCAGTTGGACATCGAGTCCTCTTTGGCGAGATCTCGTACATTGGGCGTGTCTTTGTTGTCGTAGCAATAGACATCCTCCTCAAGCAAAACCGAGATGGGCATGACACCCGCTACTACACAGGCGGCCTCGGACGACATGGTCCGGTATCCGCTGATAACCCGCAGGTTCATCAGCCGCTGAACGCTGCTAAGTCGCTGCAGGTTACAGTTTCTTCCCAGGGCCTGCCTCCAGGCTGCTGCTCCGAACCGCAAGATCGATGTGGTCACACTTGCCAGGATCCTCCTTTTGCTACTTTGGATGGCCGAGGAGTTCAACATCATCCGTGTGAGTGCGGCCGTGGCCTTTGCCGCTCTCTTGCACACGTAGTCGACATGGCTCGTAAAACTGAGCCTGTCGTCAATCATCACCCCTAGGTACTTGATTCATCGTGTCATGGGTCACGAAAGGTGTACTCCACTTCCCGCACGTGCAGATGGCTTGCCAAACCAGGAATTCATTCGCAAATTTGGACATCTTCTAAGTGCGGACTTGTTCCGGAACGTTGAACTTATCATTAGCCGTGAAAAACAGGTTGACTGTTTTCGTCTGTTTGAAGTCGGCCTTCACATACGTTTCGTCGTCCATGATTCAGCATTCAACTTTCGTCAGCATGTTGAGGTACAACTTCCTGGCACGAGTTTTGGCAGACTTGTTCTGCTTCTCGTCGTGATAAGGGGCCTTTTGTACCTTGAACGTTCGAAGCCCAGCCTTAGTTTTGGCCTTCTGAACATAACTTCGGCTTAGGTGCAGCTTCTTAGTCACAACCCTTAGTTGATCATCGCGTTCACTGAAACTTGGTTGGACGACAGAACTATTTCTAGCCAGATTTTTGGTTCTGAATATACAGTGTTCCGTTGCGATAGGGGCCCACGTAACAGCCGGAAGTCAACAGGAGGCGGTGTTTTACTAGCCTGAACTACTACTACTGAATTAAAAGGAATCTTTCGATTGCTTTGATTCAGTTGAATCATTCAACCAAGTAGGCTCATACCACAACAGAACGATCCATCCTTTGAGTGCTTGGAAATTGTGTGGACCTGCATAAACTTAGGTAACCGAAAACTCTACGTTTGTGTTGTATATCTGCCCCCTGATTGCGTGCGAGATATGAATTTAGCTGAATGTTTTTCTCAGAGCCTTGTAAAAATACTGTCTTTAACCTGCCCTGAAGACGACCTCTTGGTCATCGGCGATTTTAATTTTCCGGGCATAAAGTGGTGCCCATCGCAGGGAGGCTTTCTGTATCCTGACCCTACATGCTCTTCATTCTCAACTTCCTCAAACATTATTATCGACGCTTTAAGCACCGCAACTCTTCGCCAGATCAATAGCGTTGTGAATGAAAACGGTTGAATGCTTGATTTATGTTTCGCTAACGATGGGCTCCAGACAATAACGATTGAATCAGCGCCTGCACCTCTAGTCAAGTGTGTTCGTCACCACCCTGCGCTGCTGATCTCAATGCAGATTTCCGTTTTTAATTCCCGCTCAGAGAAACTGACATCTTTCTATCATGATTTTAAAAACGCTGATTTCCAGGCTATTTCTCACGAGCTTGACTCTGTTGTCTGGGAAGCTGAGCTTGATCGATCCGATCCCAATGCTGCAGCAGAAAAATTTACACATATCATAAATCACATAATCGATCTACATGTGCCGAAACGTCTTGCTGCCGAAAATGCTCGAGCGCCTTGGATTACCAAAGATTTGAAACGCATGAAAACTGTGAAGCGCAAAGCTCTTCGAACCTACAGCAGGCTCAAATCACCCTCCTCAAAGGATGAATTTCGTAAGCTGAATTCAGCGTTTAAAAAAGCCAGCGCCAAATGCTACCAGAATTACTTATCTCGATTGCAACGGAATTTTAAACAAAACCCTAAGTCTTTTTGGAAACACGTCAAAGACCAGCGGAAAGAGTCGGGATTACCAACTAACCTGTTTCTTGATGACGAGACGGCATCGTCGGACCACGATATATGCAATCTTTTTGCTAAAAAGTTTTCTAGCGTCTTCACTTCCGGGTCTATTTCCCCAGAACAAATAGCTAGTGCAACTAGAAACGTTCCATCTTTGAATACTCTTTTAAACAACATCTCTTTTGGTGAAGACACTATTCTGATGGCGACTGTTAAACTGAAAAATTCTGTTTCCCCGGGCCCCGATGGCATACCAGCTACTTTTTTGAAATGCTTCATGCCTCATCTAGTAATTCCTATCAAACGCATATTTGACGCATCGCTTGACAAAGCTATATTTCCGTCGTTGTGGAAGAATGCTTTTATGTTCCCGGTTTACAAAAAAGGCGAAAGAAGGGATATTCATAACTACAGAGGAATATCAGCTTTGTGTGCTGTAGCTAAATTGTTCGAACTCGTTATCTTCGACCCAATTTTCTCGTTTTGCAAGCAATATATTTGTAATGATCAACATGGATTTATGCCCAAGCACTCTACGACTACGAACTTATTGACATTCACATCATTCGTGCAAAACAGTTGCTGCCGGTTCTCAAGTCGATGCAATTTATACCGATTTGTCGGCCGCTTTTGACAAAATGAACCACGAATTAGCTATTGCGAAGCTGGAAAGGCTGGGAATTTGCGGGTCCTTATTAGATTGGTTTCGCAGTTACCTCACTGGACGCAAATTCTCTGTAAGATCTGGTAATTCATGTTCCAAACAATTCTCTGCCACATCAGGCGTGCCTCAAGGCAGCCATCTAGGCCCAGTAGTGTTCCTGATTTACTTCAATGACGTGCTTTTACTACTTGACGGTCCAAAACTCGCCTATGCAGATGATCTGAAGCTTTTCTACACTATATAATATCGATTCGCGCGATCGACGGTTTGAGAAATGCAAGAAGACACGCTAGAGGAGACATTGATACATACATTCTTCCGTGAGGTTTTGAATAGTTTCAGCCAGCGATTGTATGAAATTCTTGTCTCTTGAGATAATCTCATAGATCTCTCAGAGATTATGAACTTTCGCCGGAGCGTTCGTAGCAAGCTCGCCTTTCCTGTACTGATAGCTCAATGAGACGATCAAACGTTCTTGAGCGTGTAACCTATGGTTGAGTCACTACCCAGCACTGTTAAGACTCCCCCAATTCTTGCCTCAGGGTCGGCTTTTCGAATTCAAAGAACTACAAGGAAACGCTAAATGATTAACTTTCGAGCTTTGCTCGCCCACTTTATTCCCCTTCCTCAATGGTACAAAAGGCACTTGTCGACGGATCCGTAACACAATATGTAATAGTACAAACTTCCCTACCTCACGCCTCTGCTCTCGGGCCCCTCTTCTTGCGTACACCTATTCCTCGTTCGGAACCGGAAATATCACGACCTCCTATTAGCGCGGCCAAACTACCAAATTGCTAGGGTGGGTTCGGTTAGCCAGAAGTAGTTTGTGGCCTGAGGATGTAATTCCGTGTCCCCGGAACTTGGTGACCTTCAGTGGAGTCACACGACGCTTATGGGTGGTATGCGACACGTCGATGACTTCGTGGTGGTAAGTCACGACGCCCTCGAGTAGGATTCAACTGGCCGTCCACGTTCTAGGTGAAAGCTGTGATCGGCGCTCAGGAGGGCTGCCTCAGGAACCGATACCGGAACTCAAAGGTAAATTACGGGGTCTTGGTGATAGCGGGAACAAAATGGCGGCAAGGCGTTGAGTCGGGCACACGAATGGTGTTCCGGATCTTGGGTTACCTGGTAGATCCCTTTCACAAACAAACGAGCTTGTTGTTCTCTGTCCAGTAGTTGACCGTAGTTTACCTCGGGCTTCTTTCACGGGTGTGGCACTGTTTTTACAATGCGGAACGAATCGTACTCGGACGATTTGGCTTGCCGTAGTGCGCGCTCAGAGATACAACTTAATAATGACCATTTTGTTTAAGGTCGATGGCGTTCCGTACCCCGCCGTTAACCCTTCTTGCCCCTCTATCCCTTTCTCCGGCTTCCCCTCAGCAACTCAGCCTCCATGCTCTGCTGGCGTGTTCAACCCTAACTCCTCATGCGTGACAGGTGCTGCCATCTGATGCTCTGTGCCAATATCGTTGTGCACATATGTTGATTGGCTGCGTTCGAGGCTTTTTCGGGTTCAAAGGTGGGTCCGCTCCACTCTACACTTAATCACCAGCCTTCCTCGACATTTACATTTATGCGACGAATCTTGACAATCTTGGCTAGAAACCTATTAGGTTGCTTCAGGGGTGCAATGTTTAACGAAGGCGGTCGTCGGTTCCATATGTTGTTCACTACTGAAAGTTTTGGGAGAATCTTCACCATAACTAGATAGTGGTCTGACTCGATGTTGGCGCCTCGACAGGATCTGACGTTAATGATGTTCGAGATGTGCCGGCTGTCTATCAAAACGTGATCAATCTTTGATTGCTTTTGGTACGGTGGTCTCCAGGTATACTTGTATGGGAGGCGGCGCTGGAAAAAGGTACTACGTACGGCCATTTATGAAATGCGGCTCCCGCCAGCTAAGTCCAAGATGGCAGCCCCATCGCGGGATAGGGACTTTAGGCTAACAACCTACTGCTCCTGATATCTTGTATTGTTACAGAAACTGAGAGAAGAAATAACCGAATTTGAACTTTGGCTACGACTTTTAGCATGAAAACACGGACTAGATTTGGAACTTGGAATGTTTTGACCCTTGCCCAGCCAGGAAAGCTGGCTCAACTTGCTAGAGAAGCTAGCCGCCTCAAGCTAGAGATATTGGGACTGAGCGAAGTCCGTTGGCCTAACACTGGAGAACACAAGACACAGTCCGGGCAAGTACTGCTTTACTCTGGCATACGAGAACATGCTACTCGGGAACGAGGAGTTGGTTTCCTGTTAAGCCCGCAGGCCCATGCGGCCCTCATAAGATGCCGTTTGCAGGAGAAAGAGCAGTTTTACAGTCAATTGAACAGCGTGGTTGAGAGAATTCCGAAGGGTGACATTCAAATCCACTTAGGCGACTTCAACGCAAAGATTGGCTCCGATAATCAGGACTTTGAGCGCATCATGGGGCGCCATGGTCTAGGACAGATGAGCAAAAACGGAGAGCTGTTTGTAGAATTTTGTGGCAACAACAACATGGTGATCGGTGGATCGTTCTTCCCCCATCGACCAGCACATAAGCTCACTTGGGTATCCCGAGATGGTCGAACAGAAAAACAAATTGACCACATCTGTATTAGCCGAAGGAGAAGGAACCTTCTTGATGTCCGCAACAAACGAAGCGCAGACATTGCATCTGACCATCACCTCGTCCTTGGCGAGATACGACTGAGAGTTGCGTGTGTCCAACTGCGCGAGGAGCAAGTCGGGTGTCGATACGACGTCCGCCGGTTGGAGAATCCAGAGGTGAAAAGGGCATACGTTGAACAGCTAGAATCCCGAGCCTCGGAGCTGCCGACAGACGAAACAGTCGAATAACAGTGGTGTGGAATCAAGAATGCCTTTATCAAGACGAGCCATGGTACTCTCGGTAAAGTTTGTGGAAGACGAAGTGAATGGATGTCGGATGAAACCTGGAGGATGATCGGTGATCGGAGAAAGGCGAAAGTCGGAATTGAGCAGGCAGGTACCGGGTCAGCCAAAGCAGCTGCTCGCTTACGATATGCGGAGCTGGAAAAGGCAGTTAAACGAGCTTGTAGACGAGACAAGAGAGCCTGGACAAACTCCCTAGCCGAAGAGGGAGAAAGAGCCGCCGCCATTGGAGATATCCGATTATTATATGATATTTCTCGCTGCCTTAGTGATGCAAGGACTAATGCAAGAATGCCGCTGAAAAACCGAGCAGGTCAGCTGCTGACAGATCGAACAGATCAGCTCAAGCGTTGGACTGAGCACTTCGAACAACTCTTCCGAGTCACGAATAGCGAAGGCCAACAGAATCTGCAGCTCGAAGCGCCAACAGTAAGTCGCATAAATGGCGTCAACTCGGAAGCGCCCTCGCTGGCTGAAATAGAAGCGGCAATCAAAAACATGAAATCCAACAAAGCACCTGGGATCGATTGCATCCCTGCTGAAATGCTGAAAGCCGACCCTGCCCTATCAGCACAAATGTTGCACCGTCTTTTCGCTGACATCTGGGATACAGCAACATTCCCGGCCGACTGGATGCAGGGTATCCTCGTAAAGGTCCCAGAGAAAGGAGACCTAACAGAGTGCGGTAACTGGCGTGGCATAACTTTGATCTGTACAACCCTCAAAGTACTCTGCAAAGTGATCCTGACTAGGATCCAGGAGAAAATCGACGCTACACTCCGACGGCAACAAGCTGGATTCCGATCCGGACGATCATGTGTGGACCACATCACAACGCTACGAATAATACTGGAACAAATCAACGAATTCCAGGACTCTCTTCTGCTGGTGTTCGTTGATTTCGAAAAAGCACTTGACCGACTGAGCCACGAAAACATCTGGGCTGCTCTTAGACGAGGGGTCTCAGAGAAACTAGTCCATCTCATCGAAGCGCAGTACGAGGCATTTTCGTGCAAGGTCTTGCGCGACGGTGTCTTGTCCGAACCAATCCCGGTAACTGCTGGAGTCAGACAAGGATGTATTTTGTCTCCGCTGCTTTTTCTCATCGTAATGGATGAGATCTTGACTGGATCGATTGACTGTAGACCAAACTGAGGATTGCCGTGGAATCCTTCAACCATGGAGCAACTGAACGACCTTGACCTGGCAGACGATATTGTTTTGCTCGCCCAAACACAACAAGACATGCAGAGCAAACTCGACGACCTCACCGAAAGCTCCAAGGCAGCAGGTCTCAAAATCAATGTCGGAAAGACCAAGTCGATGGAAATCAATACAGAAAATTGTTCCAATTTCATGGTAGCTGGACAACAGGTTGAGACAGTGTAGTGCTTCCAGTATCTTGGTAGCCAGATTACGCCTGATGGTGGTACCAAGAAGGACATCGAAACCCGGATCAGAAAAGCCCGATTTGCGTTTGCGAGTCTCCGAAACATCTGGCGGTCACGCCAGATCTCTCTACGAACTAAGATCCGAATCTTCAACTCAAACGTCAAATCCGTATTGCTGTACGGGTGTGAAACTTGGTGCACATATGCGGTGACGACGCGAAAACTGCAAGTATTTGTAAACCGCTGCCTGCGGAATATCATCCGTGCTTGGTGGCCTGGCAACTGGATCTCAAACGTGGAACTTCATCGCCGGTGTCATCAAAAGGCGCTAGAAATCGAGATCCGGGAACGTAAGTGGAGATGGATTGGGCACACGCTGCGAAGAGATCAAAACGAGATTTGCAGAGAGGCGCTTGACTGGAATCCAGATGGGCATCGAAGAAGAGGCAGGCCCAAAATCTCGTGGCGGCGAAGTCTAGCCGCTGAAATCCGCACAGTTGACGAGACAAGGCTGGCAGCAAGACGCTGGCTCCGGATCGCCAGCAGTGGAGATCTTTTATCTCAGCCCTATGCGCCGGTCAATCGGCGCTGGACCCTTAGGTAGGTAGGTAGGTAGGTACGGCCATTCGTTTGGAGACGGCGAAATCTATGAGTCTTAGGCCGTTTTCGCTGGTCAGCTTGTATGCGATGAACCTTCCAATTGTCGGTTTGAACTCCTCCTCCTGGCCGACCTGAGCGTTAAAATCCAGATGACAATATTGATATCATGTTTTGGGCAGCTGTTGTATTCACGCTCCAGATGCGTGTAAATTTGTTTCGGTCGTCACCGGTTCTTCCGAAGTAAGGGCTGTGCACGTTGAAAGTTCATAAGTTGAAGAACCAGCTTTTGATTCTTAACCGGCTAATGCGGTTTTCTTCCCTGCGGTTCAGATACTTCGGTTACCCAAAGATGTTCAAACTCCACGTATATGACTGTAAGGATGGGAATGATGGTAGACAGACGATCTTGTACCTTAGAATTATCAATTTTGACGGCCCTGAACGTAAACCATTTGTTCATAGCTGACTTGAACCTCGTAGCAAAAGTTCCGATCAGTATATTCTTTAGCCCCTTGATAAAAGTCCGACGCACGGTAGGATAACCTTAGGTTACCTTATACTTAGAACTGTTGCTTCAGCTGTAGTCAAGAAATGACTGTAAGTTAAGCGTGGTGTAACCTCCAAACTGTAGGTTAAACCCTTTCTTTAAACCATAGAGTCCTGGAGTTATTGGTTTCGTATTATGGTTCTGGAATAAAGGGTCGGTTTTGAAAGGTGGCGTTTATACTACGCGACATGGGAATATTATTACCTGGAATTTCTGGCTTTAGCATGCTACTTAGTTTGGGCTGGGAATTAGAGTGTTCAGTTTATTGTCATATTTTAACAACGGAGAATCTAAAGTTTCGGAACTAAGTTTTCCGGAAATTTCCAGACTCAGGGAAATGTTGGTAAAGAAGCCGAACATTCTCGGGTACACAAGCAGACACTGCTTAAAGCTATTCTTAAGGAAATACACATGTATCAAACTAGTCTACGCTACGGTTGACGGAATAAATAAATAAATAAATAGAAATTTCGCAAATAAACATTTACAATGTCAAGTCATTCAACTTGGGATCCTTGTTAACTGTCAATGACATCAACGTACGTAGGATTCTGTAGAGCCTGTTGGTGAACTCGGTTTCAATTTCAGAAACTGTAATTTTGAGCTTGTTGCAGCTGCACTCGACTCAACCAATTGGGAATATCTTGATGGTAACAAATGTGGAATCCGCTGTCAAATTGTTCTGCTTGAACCTGTCCAGTTTTGAAAAAAATACATACGACACATTAAAATCTATGAAACACGCATGGCGAAATTCTGATCTTCGTCGTCTACCAGCTTCGAAAAGCACGCCAATGTTTCAATCGAATTCAATCTGAAAACAGTGCACATCATCTTAGACGCTTAGAAAGCGAATTTTAAAGTTTAAACTAGCTGTTTTACCCTCAACATGTCTCGCGTCTTCAAGAAATCATGAAAAATGACCCCTCATAATTTTGGACACAGCTCAATAATAAAAAAAAAAAACGCCGCTGTCCCCATTGATGTAAGCTTTCGCGGTGTCCTTCCTCCAGCTTGACCGTATCGACTAATATGTTTGCTGAATTCTTTCAAGGCGTTTACTCTCCACCTAGTATTGGCTCAGACAGTAGTTACCTCGCATCGCTTGAGTCCTATGACCCCCGAATTGCAGTATCCTAAATCGATCACTTAATTAAAAGAAGTTTCCTAGCGCAGCAATTTTCCAACTTATAAATCAGACCCCAGCAAACATTTTTGTAGCTATATTTTTATGTTCTTTTGATATACCTACGTTCCAAATACATTATAGAATGATCGTATGAAAGTCGAACAACAGCATTTACCTACCAAAATGGAGGCAATATACATACATAAATTTCATTTTTTTCTAAGGCGAGGAAAACCACACCAATTGGGTGATGTTATCCGACACCTTATTCGTACCTATTGGAAGAATACAAGAGAGAGCAAGATTCTGCTCTCATATTGAGCCTTCAAATCGTTACTTGCGATAATATTTTGCAGGTCTCTCATTGGTCAATATTGCTCAATTGCCATCTGATTTTCAGCCATCTGGATGCACTGAGGGTTGCAGAGAGAACATAACGATGATATTCTCACTTGAAGCCCGCGTGGGAGCAAAATCATTTCATGGCGGACTATCTAACATATCCGATTTAAACTTACTTCAGACGACATTTTATACGATCTTTACACTATCCAGTTGGAATTGCGATTTGCAACAGTATTGTAAACAACTTGAGTTATCATTTCTGATGCGATTTCATGTTTGCTGAGAATGCTCAATACGTCGAAAACTACCGCCCAAACTCAACTCTGAATTCAAATTCAAAAGTTTTTGAAGTTTAATGCACAAGCGATTGTATGCTGCCATAAAACCTCTTATCTCAGAATCTCAGCATGGGTTCGAGAAGAAACGGTCTACGGTGACGAATTTGATGTGTTACGTTAGTTTCCTGAGTAAAAGTCTGGAGAAAGGTTTGTCAAGAGGATTCAGTCTATATTAACTGTGCAAAAGCGTTTGACCGTGTCCCGCTTAGGATTTTTCTTTCAAAAATGGATGGTATGGGTTTTCCAGCTTGGTCACTTGTTTGGATTGCCTCATATCTATTGCACCGACAGGTTTTCACGAAAATTAGGAATTCATATCACGAACTTTCGACACCCTATCTTAGAGTACCGTAGGGAAGTCACCTTGGACCCCTTCTGTTCAAAGTTTTCGTGAATGACCTATGTGAAACTTTTCAATCCGACACACGTCTTTATCCTGATGATCTGAATCTGTTTACGGATGATTATTTTTAACACATTTACTTTAATGTAAAACTTTTTATAGAAATAGAAATACATAAGCATAAAAAATTAAATTTTCATCCATCATCATCACCCACAGGACAAATCAATGGATCGAAGATTTTGGAAACAGCTTAATAAAAGGCGTCGCAACAGTTTACACGAACTGACAGCGGGAGAAACCTAATCCAACAGAATAAGAAAAATTTGGGAACTTGTACGACAAGACAAGTGAGAAGGACGAGTACGAGAATCCCAGAAACAACAGGTGCTAAGATACAGCAACAGCTTCAATAATGAATTATTACAAATTTTAGCTAATTCAGTAAAGTACTAAACCTACCTACCTTTGCTCTTGTCTAAAACTCAAAATGGTCTTTAGCTAAAACGATTAAAAATAAATGAGAATAATTCTGAATAACTAGGATATCGATATACAAGGGTAACCACTAAGGTTTAATTTTTCTGTCCGACAGTAGCTAGCAGTGATACGAAACCTATTTGAATCTGAAATTTCCACCATCTTCTAATAACACTAAGAGATCAGGATTTTAACCATCTACGAAAATGGAAAACATTGTGAATTCATTGAAATTGTAACGCGAAAAAAAACATTTATTCATCTAGTCGTAATCTGTTTCATTATTTCCTAAAGTCTATGTAGTTAAATCTTCAAAACCGTAAAGTAATAAAAATGAAAAAAAAAACTATTAAAAATTTTGAGTCCATCCTGGATGGCAAATGGGAGTCCTTCCAAGGGTTTAAGGAATCCTTCCAATTGTTACAAGCCTAAACACCGAAGTTTTAAACAGTGAACAAAAAGTAAAATGATAATCAAATCTGCAAAAAGTTTCGACGCAGAGCAAGGATACCAGTAACTTAGGGTAAGACGGTTGAGTAAGAAAGTAAGATTGAACCCCAAACAAAACAAAACAAGTAAAAGAATAAACATAGAAAGTCAGCAACAATTAAGCGAATCTATTCGTGATAGTAGGTTAATTTAAAACAATTTTAGTATTCTTAGGATAAAGTAAGAGTAAAGTGAAGTGAAAAGCAAACGAAATGATACAAGATGGCATTGGTAGAACACTTTTCGAAGCATAATAAGCAAAACTAATCGACTTTTTCGAAAAATTGAAATCATTTACTAGAGTAGATAAGAAACAAACCAAAGTTTGTCGGATAGAAAAATATTGTTTCAGATAAAAATGAAAAAATAACATTTTTAAATCATGATAATTTGAAGGCAGAAACTTTTAGCGAGCTTTTACTACTGCACAATTCGTTATTTGGAACGAATTGAGTATTATGGATAAAGGCTTTTTGACAGAAAGGAAGCAATTGGCTGAAAGCAGCTTCGAAATTTTTCGGCTTCCTACAACTGAAAAGTTCATTTTGAGATTCTTTATTGAAAACTGATCATAATCATAATTTGAGCATAATTTCCCGCATTCTTTTTCTGTTACACATTCATCAACAAAACATTTCAATACGTGATTTTTTAAAAGTGTAAGTGCATGTCTTTCAAATTCGACGAGTTTCTGGTGCATCTCAAATTTGTTTATCTTTTTTTCTTTTTTTTTAACTTTCAATTTTGTTTTGATCAAATGTTCAACAATGTGAATGTACAAATATTCCGTTTGGTTGAAAAAACACACCAGCTGCATTTTAAAGAGAAATTAATATCCCAAAATTTCTACTTGTGATTCTAAGAGCATCACAAGCTTTCAATGAATGTAATTTTGTTTCCTCATGATATGTGGCACAGAAACAGAACGAATTGATTATAAGGCAGATAATTCATCAAAGGAAAAGCGATAAATAGAAGGTCAATTTTTTTAAATGTCAAAAACTCAACAATTACTGAAAAAAATCATCAATATAAAACGGGTCCTGTCCTACAAATTTGGATTGATTGTTTTATGCTGCGTAATTTTCTAATATAGTTTTTTATCAATCGGTACTCGGCAAAATTTGCTTGTGGAGCAACAATTTCGACATTTTCGAGTCAAAAAAAAGTAAGTTTTAAACAAAATCTCTCTTGTAATAAACATTTTTCAAAAATTGTAGAAGACTTTCTGAATCTTCAACTGCAATGAACTTGTCCATCGAATATCAATTTTTTTATCGAATTCCTACGTCAAAAAAGGAAAGTCTTGATCATAAACTAACGTTAGAATGTAAGCAGACTATTCCATCCGCTTTATCGACGACAAATTTTCCTACCAAATCTTGAAAATTTCATTCAGTCTTACTTTTCAATTCTAGTCCATCTTCATTATTCCACAATATTAACTCTGAAAGAAAAAAAACGCCAAAAGTAACAGCTTTACCAACACTCTTGAATATAGAAAGATTTCAAGCAGAAATAAAACAAAAAATGCAGAAAGAAAACTGGATTCAAAACTGACACAGTCTAATCCTAAGAAATCCCTTTGGAAATCACTAAAAAGTCAGAAAAATAAATAAAATCCATTCAAAGTGATAACTTTGCCAGAGAAAAAGTAAGATAAAAAAGATTGAAAGCCGAACTAAACTCGAAAGCAAAAAAAAAACTATCATCAAGTTAGGATCCACCATCAATAGAACTACTTAGAGAGTTTAAGGTCAACAGTTAGTAGTTTTAGGATTATGTAAATTTGCCTTACGGATACTCACACAAATTCACACAGACACGCAGATACATTCTTTCAATCAATCAATCAGATCGATCATTCATAGAGAAATAGCTGAAAAATAAACTAAACCGTAACAACAAGAATTGATACACCATTTCGAGGAAGACGAAACCGAAATTAAAAGAAGGAAGGCGAAAAATGCGAGTTTAAACTATTGTTGGGACAGATAAAAGTAGAATTTGTGAGATGGAGCAAACATTGAAGCAAACAATAAAGATGGAAACGAGTTTCTCATTTGAAATTGGAAAAAGTATTGTATACAGTTGATGACATCCTTATGATAATATCTTGTTTCAAAAACATAGACGTATGTTCCTAGGAACTTTAACGCCATCTGCAAAATTTAAGATCGCTACAGCTTATCGCCTTTAAGTTATTGATAACACCTAGGGCTTAAAAACAGAAAAAAAACACGCTCAGATGTCAAATTGATCTGATAAATTCATCGATCTGCTGACGTAACAAATTTAGGTTCTTTAGATTATCATTATCAAAATCTTTTTTAAATCTTTATAGAAATTTTGGGTTGAACAGATTTACAAATTTAATCAAACTGAGCATGCCTTCTCCATACAACAATAATTTTGTTTAGTTCCGGAACGAGTTTTTACCTCAAACGATTACGTGCTCAGTTTTTGTCGAAAAGTAAAAAAAAAATTATGCAAAAATGCTGTAGCGAATTTCAACTATCCAGACTGTCTTGACGGCCGTTCTTCGGAATAGTTTACAATCCGGCGCCTGGCGCCATACAAATCACTATATCAACCCGCATTTTCCGCCGTTTCCATCCATTCAAACTCCTACCTTTACCACTCCATTACATGTATTGCCTCTTTCAAGGGTTCTCACCTAATCTCCTCTTAAATTGCACTACTTGTACCGGATTTGTACCGTCCAATTCGGTATTTGTACTGTCCAATTCAATCGTACGTACTGCCCCTCTCAAGAGTTTATACATTATAAATTCAAAAATGGTACTGCACCTCACAGGGTTTTGTACCTCACAACTTCATTGATTGTACCGTCTGTCTTAGGGGTCTTTCTAAAAAGTGTGTACCCTATCTACTCTTAAATTGCACTACCCCTCTCAGGAGTTTGTACCTTAATTCACCAGCTGTACTGCACCTCTCAAGTGTTTTTACATTATCACTTAAAAATGGAACTGCCCCTCTCGAGAGTTTGTACCTCACAACTTCATTAATTGTCTTCCCCTCTGAGGAGTTTTTTTCCTCATAGCTTCATTAATTGTACTGCCCCTCTCAGGGGTGTGCACCCAATCTACTCTTAAATTGTACTGTTTCTCTCAGGGGTTTGTACCGTAAACTTCCATCGTCTGTACTGCCCCTCTCAGGGGTTTGTAGCTTATCCCTTCAAAAATTAGTACTACCCTTCTCAGGGGTATGTACATTAGACCGCTGCAAAAAATGACTTTTTGCTCCCATATGATTTTTCGATGCCATTTGGGTCACCAAGCATCAGTGTAAAATTTGAGATGATTTGGTTGATTCCTGAGTTAGCGCAACGCGTTTCAATTTTGTATGGAAATTTGAATGGAAGAAAAATTTTTTGCACATTTAATCATCCAGAAAATTCAAATAAACCTGAAATGAAGTTGGTCTTTGATTTTTGGTTTTGACTGTTTTTAAACTTCATTTTTTGCTTACATGACAAGCTGCTAAACATTTAATGAAAAAAGTTATCACCATTTAAAAATAAAAAAATCTGAATCCATTGAAAAGTATTTAAAAAACAGCAGACTTTGCTCGCTCGAGCTTTTAATAATTTTATGAAATGTTTTTGCAAATGTAATACAAATCAATAGATTTGCTGGCTATGCAAAGCAGTTTTTTGAGATTTTTTATTCTCATCCTACGGTTTCACAGCTTTCGAACAAGCAGTCAAAAACGCTAAAATTAAAAAAAAAATATTTTGAAAACGAAAATTTTGTATAACATCGAATATCTTTCCTGGGGTAAAAGTTAGGTTTGTGGTTTGTTCACATGTATTTTACTACAAGAATCAAGGAATATTTTTCATTCAAAGTTATATTTTTTGGAACTTTCAGTACAGCTCTGGCGATTTTTGAATGAAAAATTTTGATTTCCCATACAAATTTCTATACAAAATTAAAAATCATTGCGCTAATTCAGGACTGAATGGATCGCTTCCATAATTTTTATTGATATTTCTGGCAGCAAAAACAACCAAAAAAAGTTATGGGAGGTGTAAAAATTAAAGAATTTGAAATTTTCATACAAAGCTTGCAGCGGTCTAATGTACATACCTTGCCACTCCATTAATTGAACTGCCCGCCTCTCCCAGGCTCCTCAGGGGTGCTCACCTTATCTCCTCTTAAATTGTACTGCCCCTCTCAGGGGTTTGTACCGTATACTTTCATCGTCTGTACTGCCCCTCTCAGGTGTTTGTACTTTAAGTCATCAGCTGTACTGCCCCTCTCGGGAGTAGATAGCTCATCAATTCAAAAATTTGTACTGCCCCTCTCAGGGGTTTGTACCAAACCAATCCATTAATTTTAGTTCCTCTCTCAGGGGCGTGTACCTTACCTCCTCTTGAATTGTACTGCTCCTCTCAGGGGTTTTGTACCTTTATCGTCTGTACAGCAACTCTCAGGGGTTTGTACCTAAAGCTGCCAGTTGTACCGCCCCTTCTCAGGGGTTTACATCTTATCTCTCAAAAATTTACTGTCCCTCTCAGGAGTTAATACCTTACCTCATCATAGAGGGGTAGTACCTCTCAGGGGTTTGGTTTATACACTTTTGTCGTCTGTATTGCCCTTTCAGGGTTTTACATGGCGTCTTCATCTCACTGGCATTAGCTATCTTAAGGCTGAGTACTTAAACTCACCAGTTGTACTACTTATCTCAAGGATGTAAAAGACTTCTCTAAAAAAATATTTTTCTAATGACCCTTCCTATATAGCCAACATATTGTGAGATTTATTTACATGCATAATTTGTGTTATTGTAGGTATTACTTGTATTCTCTTTTCTTCATGTTTCAATTTTTTTATTTTCCTTTTTCTATTCATGTTTTTTGGTTGTCCTTCATTTCCATCTTTATCTTTCATACTCTCCCTTCTTAAAAAATCATCATTTCGATTTTCACAGTTTATTCTTTAAATCTCCTTTCCTAATTTTCTTTTTTTTATATTTTTATCGTGCCATACTTTCTCTTCCAACAATCCTTATTCAATTATCTTTTTCTCCTTTTACATTCAATCTCTTTTTTGCCTTTCATCCTGTTACCTTCCTCCATATGCCATTTTGAATTTCTCACACTTCAAATTATTTTCTCTTTTACTTACTAACTTATTTTACTCACGGTTCCGCGACGATCCTCCGGTGCATAGGGCCGTGGTAAAAGACCTCACCTGTAGACGATCCGGAGCCAGCGTCTTCACTTGGTCCCAGTCAAGATCCCCGTCGACAGTTCGTATTTCGGCGGCTAAGCTTCGCCGCCACGAGTTTCTGGGTCTGCCTCTCATTCGATGTCCCTTTGGATTCCATTCAAGTGGCTCTCTGCAAATCTCGTTCTCATCGTTTCGCAGCGTGTGCCCAATCCATCTTCACTTACGTTTCCGAATCTCGATTTCTAGCGCCCTTTTATGACACCGGCGATGTAGCTCTTCATTTGAGATCCAGATTCACAAATACTGTGCTCGAAGAAGTCAACGGGGCTCTCCAGACTGTGCAATCAGGCAAGTACCTATTTATATCTTTCACTGCGTTCAGTGACCCGTCTTCGTCTTGCAGAAGCCTTCCTGTTTTTCATCAGAAAATATATACCATATATACTACCGGAAAAAAAAGTCAGGATAGCTCAATTATCGATTTATATGTACATGCGTTATCAGAAGCTAGACTACAACACCATCAAGGTAGTGTTATTTTTCTTGGTGACTTTAATCAACCGCAATTGTTGTGGACAAAGTAATTTATTTATTTATTTATTAAGTCAAACTATGTAGACTACAATACTTAAAACTACTTAAAACTAATGTAAGCTATTGTTTTGTTGTTCTATGAAGTTGTTTTTGAATGCCTTTTTTAATTGTGTTTTGTTCATCGCTATGTCTATAATTTCACTTTGTAAATTGTATTTGTACATCATTTGATTAATAGGTTGATGTTTTGCATAGTCTTTGTCGTAAAGTTTAATGTAGAACAAATGTTTATTTCTTAATGGACGGGAGGGTGCGTAAAAATTTAGTTTTGAAAGTAATTCAGGACTGTCTATTCTTTGTGTAACAACATCATTTACAAATGCAATTTGGGAAAATTCTCTGCGTTTACTGAGAGGTTCTATATCAATAAGCTTACAACGAGATTCATACGATGGCAGAGGAAAAGTGGTCCAATTGATTTTACGTAGCGCATATAACAAAAATTGTTTTTGAACTGATTCGAGACGTTGCTCGTGAATATTTGAATAAGGATTCCATATGATGCTACAATACTCCAATATCGAACGAACATAGGATATATAAAGTGATTTTATGGTGTACGGATCTTGAAAGTGTTTGCTGAAACGTTTTACAAATCCTAGCATGCAATTTGCTTTATTGATGATATTGTTCTGATGATCTACAAACGTGAGTTTTGAATCCAGTATGACGCCGAGATCCCTTACAATTTTGCATTTTTGTACTGGTTGATTGCCTAATTTTGTTTCAATGATAGGGTGACTTTGTCTTCTGCTAAATGATATAGAGTTGCATTTTTTAACATTCAATTGAAGTAAACTTTTGTTGCACCATTCAAAGAAAACATTGATTTCGTTTTGAAATGTTTCAAAATCTTCGGTTGTTTTTATTCTCAGAAATAGTTTAATATCATCGGCGTATATTAGGTATTCAATCCGTTTTAGAATAAAGGAAATGTCGTTAACGAACAGTATGAAAAGGAGAGGTCCTAAATGAGACCCCTGAGGCACACCAGAGGTCACAGCTACAGATTTGGATAATTCGTTTTGGAAACGAACGATTTGTGTTCGATCAGTTAAATATGATTGTAACCAGGAGAGAAGATTTGGATGAAAGCCATTTTTTTTTAATTTGATGGTTAAAAGGGGTATGTCAATGCGATCAAAGGCTTTGCTAAAGTCGGTATAAATAGCCTCAACATGAAAGCCTTTGCTCATAGAATCGATAACGTATGTAACGAATTCGAGAAGATTTGATGCTGTAGAGCGTCCTTTGAAGAAACCATGTTGTTTACTCGTTATAATATTTTTTACTTGTTGATAATTTTTTTTCATTTATTATTGATTCAAAGAGTTTTGGGATGCAAGACAAAATAGCTATTCCTCTATAATTTCGTGCATCTGATTTTTTCCGGACTTGAAAATAGGAATTAAAAAAGATTTTTTTCCAAAATTTGGGAACTTTTCTATAATTTAATGACATATTAAAAAGAATCAGAAGAGGCTCTGTCAATTTGGCCGCCAAGTTTTTAAGGAAACATGGGGGAAGTCCATCAGGCCCTGCTCCTTTGGAAGCATCAAGTTTTCTAAGTCCTTCGGAAACATTATTGTAATCAATTTCATTGACCTGAATGTCACACGCTAGATCTGGAATGACTGAAAAGTATTCTCTATCTCAGTCAACCTCAGTGAAAGAAGTGTACACTTCTTGAAAAAAAGTTGCAAATAATTTAGAAATTTCCAGTGGATTATTTCCAATGCTTCCGTCAAGTGTCAATTGAGTAGGAAAGTTTGAATTTTTCATCTGCGTTTTAGTATAGCCAAAGAAAGCTTTTGGGTTTTGTTTAATTTCGTTTTCAATTTTCTGATTGTATTTTTCAAAAGTACTTTTTACACATGAATTAAGCTGGTTGCATAAATTTATATAATTTTGATGATTTGTAACACTTCTATCACCTCTGTAGACTTTATGAGCTTTTTGCTTCCTATTTTGTAAGTTTTTCAAATCTTTGTTATACCAGAGAGGGTGTTTAGAGCTGTAGGACCGTCTTTTTAATTTTGAAGGTACATAACTGTTTATGAGATTAATCATTATGTTATAAAAGGTTTCTACTGCTGTATCGACATTTCCTTCATTCTTCAATATACTGGACCACTCTATATTATTCAGTTCTTGTTTTAAAAGTTCGTAGTTTGAATTTTTATAGTCTGTCATTTCCTTGTACTCCCAGTCGCGAGGTTTGTCACAGTTATGAATAAAGAGCGAATATTCGATCGCTGTGTGAAATTCTTCATTTTTCCATAGTGGATCTGCCGATTCATTTACACAAAAGTCTTCTGTACAGTTTGTAAATAAAATATCAAGATACGTATTGTTACTATTCTTTACATGGTTTACTTGGTTTAAGCCTAAAATAGAAGCGTTGTCAAAAATTACCTACATGTAAAGTTTCGTTCTCCCCTATAACTGGGAGTAAAATTGCTTCATTTTCATCATCCAAAATAAAGTCAACGTTACGTTGATTGAAATCGTCATAAATGTGTAGTTTTGCTTCCAGGTTTTCAGCTACTGTACTTTTAATAATTTGGAAAAATAAATCAAAATAGTGAGAAGTGGCATATTCAGGTGGGAAGTAAACGGAAGCAAAAATGTGCACTTCCTTTGCCAATGAAGTTTTAACGAAAACATAATCAAATTCTGTGCATGGTTGCGTTGCAATTTGTTCTGAGGGGAAAAAAGAGTCTATGGCAACGAGAACGCCACCACCTGACTTTTTTTTTTGGACAATGCTAAATTTCTATCTTGGCGGAAAACATTAAAATTTGAACCAAAAACTTCCTCGCTGTGTACGCTAGCGTCCCAGCTAGTTTCAGTAAACAGTATTACTAGTGGACTATTGGATGCTATTAGTGAGGAAATGGTCTCAGAGGCTATCATTAATTTGAAGTATTCCACTTCATTCGGACAAAATGGAATACCAGCGTGCGTATTGAAAAAATGTCACAATTCACTGACAAAACCTCTTACCCACATCTTTAATCAGTCCCTAGTACTACAGAAATTCCCTTCCACCGGAAAAAATCGCATGAGTCCAGTCCACAAAAAAGGTGACGTACAAGATGTTCTTAATTACAGAGGTGTCACATCGCTAGCTGCATGCTCAAAGGTATTGGAGAGGATCGTCAACGATGTTATGTTCTCCGCTTGTCGGAGCTGGATCTCTAAAAATCAGCATGGATTTTTCGCTAAACGATCGGTAACTTCAAACCTAATAGTTTTTACATCCTTTTGTATATCGAAAATGGGTGGTGGCAAACAAATCGATGCTATTTACACAGATATTTCAGCCGCATTCGATTTAGTGAACCATGAAATACTCCTGAAATGCTTGGGATTTTCAGAAAGACTGTGGATAAAAAGTTACCTAACGAATCGCCGATTAGCTGTTAAAATCGGTTCTGCTGAATCCTTTGATTTTATTCCAAACTCTGGCGTACCACAAGACGGCAATCTGGCTCCATTATTTTTAACGCTGTTCTGTAATGACATAAAATTTGCTACTCATTGGATATGGCATTCTCCAGTATGCGGACGACCTAGAAATATATTTAGTTATAAACAGTTAAGCTGATTGTTACGTGTTACAACGCTTGCTGGGCATAGTCGTGAGCTGGTGTGCCTATAATTTATTGTTTTTCAGCGTTTCGAAGTGCTGCACGCAAAATAATTTGGAAATTAATTTAACGGGATTTTTCACGTAAACTGTACCGCTGTACTTTCCGATCGATGTCCCAGCTTTTTTCGCCAAATCCCGTACGGACATCGATTGATTCCGGTTGATGAGGTTGATTACCTTACGGTCCAGATTTGGGTCAGATGGTCCTGGTTTTCTGCCTCTTCCTGGCAAATCATCGAACGTATAGTGTTCCCCGAACTTGTGGATAATGGATTTTACGCTCGCCGGATGAATGCCGGAACGTTTCGTCACTTCATTCATCGAGATGCCCTTCTCTCGCATCCAAGTGTCCAACACACACATTTTAACTTCTTTTTTAATTCGCGACATTTTGGGAAAAACGAATGTTTCAAACGTAAACAAAGCGCTGGTTTACTCTTCACAGCAAAAAAAGTAATGCGATATGACATCAAATACCTGCACATAACTTGAGTCGCAAAAGGTACCTAATTTTACATTGTCTTGATGTACCCGGCTGTTTGGAGACAAAGAATATGTTTCGTACCGCTGATCCATATGGACCAAATTTCCTAAAAAATGAAAAATAATGAAATTATTTTTCAAGCTGTGGGGTTGCTTATATTTTTGAATAATTTTGGTAGTACTTACAAGCCAAACAAATACAGCTGAGGTCCGTAATCCGTTTCTTAATTTTTGAAATGAAATCAAATTTGAACGTCAACAAAGGAAAACATTGACTACTTGATGCGATATCACATACACTGCCGGCCAAAAGTTTGGGATCACCCGCTAAAAAACATGCAAATTTTGATCGTTCATATCTCAGCCGTCTTAGGACATACTGCAAATCTTCTGATCTCATCTAAAAGATAATGAGCAATAACTATTTCGGAGGTATTTTGCCCAGAAATAATGTTTAAGTTTTGCACCTAAAACTTAACCTAAAGTTAGAACATTTTCAAAAAATCGCACTCAATATTCAAAGCCGAACATCTCGGGATAGGGTGGACCAAATTTCAAAATTTGAGTTGCATTAGAATCCTTATTCTACCCTTCTCGAAACACAATCAAAAAGTTTTGTGCAAAATTTAAGAATGCACTTTCAATAAATAAATTAGACATATTTTCGTCCAAAAGTTTGGGATCATTCTTTTGAAAACATGCAAATTTATCTCATTTGTATCTTTCTCATATAACATCGTATTGCAGATCTGAAGGGTTTATTTGAAAGCTTAAGAATTGTTGTTTTTTCATAAATTCATACAAAAATTATATTTTAAAGTGATAACCATAACAAATTTACCTGAAATTAATTGTTTTTTGAAAATTCACTTATGATGACTTATGATTCTGAATTTTTTATGGATATCGATTTAAAATATAATTTTTGAATGAACTTATGAAAAAACAACAATTCTTAAGCTTTCAAATGAACCCTTCAGATCTGCAATACTATGTTAGATGAGAAAGATATGAATGAGATAAATTTGCGTGATTTTAAAAGAATGATCCCAAACTTTTGGCCGATACACCATACTAGGGCTGATCCCAAACTTTTGGACGATAACTTAAGTGTCTATTTTATTAATTAAAAGTACGTTCTTAAATTTTTGCACAAAATTTTTTGATTGTGTTTTGAGAAGTATAGGAAAAAGATTCTAATGCAACTCAAATTTTGAAATTTAGTCCACCCTATCCCGAGATGTTCGGCTTTTAATATTGAGTGCGATTTTTTGAAAATACCTCCAAAATTTCTATCGCTCATTATCTTTCAAATGAGATCAGAAGATTTGCAATATGTCCTAAGCCGGCTGAGATTTGAACGATCAAAACTTGCATGTTTTTTAGCGGGTGATCCCAAACTTTTGGCCGGCAGTGTAGAAGGTTGTGATATTACACTTCACGACGTATTCGAGTTGTGTACATTATTTAGATGTATTATTGCAACAGAAATTTGTAATCCCCCGAAATTACATCGTTCATCGTTACATTTTTTTTGCTGTGATGACAGATCAAGATGCTACATACAGGTGAGCACAGTTGTGCGCGTTCACTCGTTAGTAAGTAGAAGGCCAAAATATGTCTATAGTTAATTTTCGATTCACTCCTGACAGTCCTTAAATCTTGTTTAGCACAATATTAAATGAATGCAGTTTCATAATGGAATTCTCTTAATTCAATTTAAAAAACGCATAGAAAATAAGAAAAAAAGCTTAACATATATTATTCGACGGAAAAATAAGATCCAGTTCGACTAGTATCATAAAAGTAACAATTATCAGATAACCTATAGCTAGCGCTAAGCCAACCAATTTCCTGAGGTTGAATTTGGCAATGTACAGCACCAGATAAAGTAATGCAATGGCCGCAAAAAGTGCCATCACCGAATACTGCATCCCGTACGAGTTGATTTCGATATAGGCCCCCGTCGATGCTCCTCCCTCCATCATCAGTCGGATAAACCAGGGAAAGCCAAGCGAAAACAAGATCGCTAGGGTGTTGGCCCCTAGGGAGTTAGACACACCCATGGCACCGTTACCTGTTAAGATTGAATGTGTTTACTTAGTAAGGAAATTTAAAAAAAGTTTCATGTTGTGTTTACCTTTACGTATGACGGTGATGGCCGAAACTGCCTCCGGCATACATCCTCCGAAAGCGAGAAACGTCAATCCCATAACCGTTTCCGGCACTTCGAAGGTAGATCCAATGATGGTCATCATCCAAAATACCATATACGAGGTGCATCCGATCCAGACGATGCACATAAAGAACGTCAACGGATACAGCTTGCGATGCTTTCGAGGATCAGGTATCGTGAGGGATATTATAAATCGGAAGGGCCAACTGTAGAACCACCAAAACATTCCTAACCAAGAACCGTTGGAAATTCGGAATAACTTCATTCGTTCTGCTTCCGGTTCTTTGGTCGTAGACTCTTGCGGATTCACTGGCGTTGGCTGTTTGCTAACGACAGCACCGATGGCAGGATTGACAGCTTCTTCAACCACAGCTATGGAATACTTTCTGCCGGGTTTGACGACATCGAAAACGTCACTGATGTCATCTTTATCCAGTCTGCTGCAGAGATTCCAGCGATTTTCGATAAACTCGATCGCTATCCGTTTCATCCGTTCGTTCTGGAACATTACTATGAAATAGAGGAAGTACAGGACCACGAATACCACTGCTTCGTACCATCGAACCTGTTCGTCCCAAAGGCATCCGACCAGGGAGCTGGTGCTGATTAGAACGATGATGGAATCTCTCGTCAGAGGCCACCAGTCCAGTTGAACGTGCTAAAAAAATTTAAACAAATTTATTTACTAAAACTTTTACTGACAGTCCACCATGTCACACTTACACTTTTAGTCAACAGCCCAACTAAGGCAGCAACTCCCAAGGTGTTGAACAGCATCGATCCCATGATGGTACCGAGGCCCATGTCCGAATCCGCCACCAGGGTGCTAATGGTGTTGGTGAAGAACTCCGGCATGGAAGTGGCCGTGGCCATAAAAGTAGCAGCTGCGACGTCCTGAAAAAATTTGTTTTCAAAAGTTAAGAATGTGGCTCATAAAGGGTGATACGGTCAAAATTTGGTTAAGGGAAAACGCGTGAAAATCGGTGAAATCTTTTATTAAAAAAATTAAATTAAATTTCTTTTTCAAGTTTAATTAGTATGAAATTTAGGAAAAATATCAGTTAGGCTTCCGCTTTTCCAAATCCGAATTGCCGGGCCTTACGCTTAATCCCTGCCATCAGATTTTGTACAGCCACCTTGTCCACCTTCTTCGCCGCAGAAAGCCAGTTTGCCTTGAACTGCTGCTCGTCCTTAGCAGTTTTTTTGGTCTTCTTTAGGTTCCGCTTGACAATAGCCCAGTATTTTTCAATTGGGCAGAGCTCTGGCGTGTTGGGAGGGTTCTTGTCCTTGGGAACCACCTGCACGATGTTGGCGGCGTACTACTCCATGGCCTTTTTACCATAATGGCAAGATGCCAAATCCGGCCAAAACAATACGGAACAACCGTGTTTCTTCAGGAAAGACAGTAGACGTTAATTCAAACACTCTTTCACGTAAATTTCTTGGTTGACAGTCCCGGAAGCTATGAAAATGCTGCTTTTCAAGCCACAGGTACAGATGGCTTGCCAAACCAGATATTTCTTCGCGAAATTTGACAGTTTCATGTGCTTGAAAATATTTGCTACCTTTCCCCTTCCTTTTGCTGTATAAAACTCCTGTCCCGGAAGCTGCTTGTAGTCGGCTTTGACGTAGATTTCGTCGTCCATTACCACGCAGTCAAACTTCGTCAGCATCGTCGTGTACAGCCTCCGGGATCGCGCTTTGGCCGTCGTATTTTGTTTAGCATCGCGATTTGGAGTCACTACCTTCTTGTAAGTCGATATTCCGGCTCGTTTTTTGACTCGATGCACGGTTGTAGACGATACACCCAGCTTATTTGCGGCATCTCGGAGAGAGAGGTTAGGGTTTTGCTTGAAACTACCGGCAACTCTCTTTGTCGTCTCAGCGGCTTCCGGTTTTCGATTTCCCCCCGAGTCAAACTTCCTGGCTGTCGACAAACGTTCCCTAAACACTTTAATTACATTTGTAACGGTTGATTTGGCAACTTTTAGCGATTTTGCCAGCTATGCGTGTGAGTAGCTCGGATTTTCGCAATGCGCGAGCAAAATTTTGATACGCTGCTCTTTTTCCTTGGACGGAATTTTGACAACTGAAGAGTGAATTCCAAAATCAAAATAGGAGCAACATTCTACACACACACACACCTTCAAAATGAGGAATGTTCAGGTTTTTTTAAATGCAAAATTGAAAGAAATACGTCGAGTTGATTTTGACCAAATTTTGACCGTATCACCCTTTACATCCCTGTATATGTTAACACGACGATTTATGTCATCCGATTACGTGCATTGTTTCCGATTTGAATTTACACGCCTTAAAAATTATATCCTCGAAAAAATACATCGCAGTAGAAATTTAGATCAAAATCTATGTTCCGTTTTCGTGAATCGTTTTCGATCTAAAATTACACGAATTTTTCATGCTGTGTAGAAACAAAAATGATGTTGATTTTTTCAGAACAAAATATTCAATTTTCTCTAACAATAAAATTGGATTTCTGTCTGTCTGTCTGTTCCCTTTTGACTCAAAAACAACTGAACCGATTTGTGTGAAACTTTGCAGGATAGGGGAAGGGTATTGGAGGCCGATGAAGGTTTCTATTATGGTATGAGACTCCTCCCCCTCACAGGAAGGTAGAGGGGGCCTCCCAAACAAAAGACAAATATTTGCACTACTCGAGAACAGCTCCTGCAAATGGTTCCAAATTTGGCATGGTAGGGTATTTGGGTACGAGAAATATTCCTATGATTATTTGAGAAGCAGCGACGGAATTATTTTACAATATTTTACATATCACGAAAACTATTCAAGCAAATCGATCTTAATTTGGCGTGGGATGGTATAAGAGTACGAACAATGTTTCAATCAATATTTGGCACCCCTTGGCCCTTACTCTTCCATTGTCACAATGGGGAAAAAGTGTGTAAATCACGAAAAAAAATTCAATATCTTTCGTCCTACATGAACCAAATCTATGTAAATATACTTTCTAATAGTGAAAATGTCCGGAGAATCTATAAGGCATAGTTTCAGACGCCGTACGAGCTTATGAAAAAAGATATACTGTCTGTTTAACCCCTAATTTTACATCATTTTGTAAACAATTCAGAAAAACACTGATTTGAACTAGAAAATATTGAACAAAAACAGATCTATCTTGTTTGATTTTTTTTCCCGAAAAATCAAATGACGGCTGTATGAGCCAGCGCACGCATTGGAAATGGAGTTATGGCCGTTTTACCCTTTTTTTTACCTTTCATTTTTCAATTACGTGAGAAAAAAGCTTTTTGGATTTTGCAAATTCTGATTCAAATGAAACCTATCTTGTGTGATTTTTTCTAAGGAATCGAATGAAAGCCACCGCACTCATCGGAAATTGGAGTATTGGCCGTTCTACCCTCAATTTCCAAAATTTTTCAAATATTTCAGAAAAGGCATGTTAAAACTTGAAAATTTTTAACCAAATGAAACTAATCTTAGGTGGTTTTTTCTGAGGAATCCAATGAAGGCTGTTTCAGCCACCACACGCATCGTAAAATGGAGTTATGGCCGTTTTACCCTTTTTTTTTCTTTATTATAGAGACTTTCAGCCTCGGGCTGGTTCGTCTAGTTTTACCCTTTAATTTCCATACATTTTTAATTTTGTAAAAAAAGAACTTGTTCGGACTTTAAGATTATTGAGCAAATGAAACCTATCTATGATTTTTTCCGAGGAATCGAATGAAGGCTATTTGAACCATCCGCAAAAAGTTTTCTCAGAACATGCTCTTAGCTCATTTTCAACACCTTTCATGCTTCCTAATCTAATCTATCTGTCTATTATTTTCATTACTTTCATTTGATATTCTTCCTATTAGAATGTATACTTCACGGAAATGCCATTCATCATTAAATTAAAATCGATTTTTGAATATGGCGAATACGCTATTTCGAGAAAAACACGCTCAAAGTTTGACAGCTCCATGAGCTCCCAGCAAAAATTTTATTTTGTTTTCTATATTTCTTGAAAACCAAATTTCCTTCAGTAAACGTTGTACAATCAAAATGTGGAACTCCGAACGTACTTTATCTCCCTGCTGATAACTCTATTTGTTTACATTTGGCGCATTCGCCCTATTCAATTCAGTATCGAAATGGTCCAATTGCTGATTTCTTTTGAAACAAAGTAAACTTTTTTTAACCAATAAAAGGTGTTTGTAATTTAAAGAAAAGATTTCTTCAAATAAAAACTTCAGCCTTTAATTCAGAAGTTATTTTGATTTGACTTTCAAGAAGAAAAGAAAACCAAAAAATCGGATCAAGTTTGACTAGCCGTGTGAAAATGTGGATAAAAGCTAGCTAAATAAGGAGGGTTCAAGATGAAGTATGTCAAATGTTTGTTCATTAAAGAGTGAATATTGAAGATTTACTTTAAGTGCTTGCATTTTTACAGATCTAAGGCCAACGGATGGTTTTTTCAAGTCCCTGGATGCCTCAACCGAAGGGAAAGTTGCGCAAAATGACATCCAAAAATCCAGCGGTCAGGTCGACGAAAATTAGGACCGGATGATTCGATTATAGTGATCAATCAAAACCAATCTTCCTTTTGGAGGCACCCACCGTGATACGATAAGTTTTCGTTCCTTTTTTAATGTTTTTTTTTTATTAAAATAAGATTTTGTCTGCAGGATTCCCAATCAATCGGACCGAAGCCAGGCCTTCGGCTATTGATAAACGTTTCTTCTCCCCAAAAAACGGACACCCTGATGGCAGTGAGAGCCAGTTTCTGAGGTAAGCACGAATGAGTCAAAATAAAATTGCTGCAAAGAGAGCCTAAAATAAATTCAAGAAAAAATATATTAAAAAAAATAAAACGCACTGATAAAATAATTCCGAAAAACCATCTTAAGCTATGAGAACTTCTAAAGTAAACATAAGTAAAATCAACTATTTTTCTATAGTTGAACCACAGAAAACGTACAAGCTAGCCTACAAACCTTATATAAAATTTCCAACGACCGTTTGGAACCAACAAGGGAGAAAAGAAAATCGCTGTTGAAGTTTCGTGACACTTTCGTCACGTTTCATAATGGGAAAAATATCTTAAATTATGCGATATTTCCTTCCAGCTAGAAGAACTAAATTTTAACAGTTGTACGCATATGCGATAATCGAAAGTAACCCGCTTTGAGATGTCTAAAAACAGTTCTGATGGGTAAGACTGATCTCAAGAATGTTCCTAGTCGACTGGATGTAGGCGATTCGTCCTCCAAGAAGTGCAAAAACTTATACCAAATTTTTTTGTTGTTTTGACTGCCTCAGTAGTACAAAAATTTTATTTATTTATTTATTTAATTATTTATTATTATTATTAATTCATCGAACAAATGTGTTTAAATGAATAAGTACACGATCACAAAGAATTAAACAATCAAACAATAACAGAAGAACAGAATTGACTTTATGCAATCAACTATAAATGGCCGGGCTTCGACCAGACCGAACTGAGCGCCATCAGAAAATTTAAAAACAACCGAAATGGAATCTCTTACAACCCCTATTCTAGATCGAAAAAGTGAGTTTGTTAGACTAAAAACAATTCCTTGCATTAAAAACTATCGGTTCTGGTTAATAAACACCAATGATTTAGCCTCTTGATGAAAATATTTGCACGAATCCCGAGCAAATATAATGGATTCAACTGTAATGGTATATTTGATTCAACTGTAAATATGATAGATTCAACTATACAATTGTAAAATTAATTTTTGGCATTCAACTATAAATATAATAGATTAAACTGTAGTGGAATAATTGATTCAGTTGTAAATATGGTAGATTCAACTACAAATTTATGATTGAATCTAGGTATTGAACTATAAATATAGTAAATTATACTATATTGTTATGATAGGTTTGTGTGTTACTTGAATACTACAGTGTGGGACCAGTACGTGTTCCCTGTAGCGATCGTATTGCTGTTTTAGGTCTCAGCCGGCAGTTCTTGCCATCCATGGCAAAGCGCAAGCGCTCTCCGGTGATGCGGAAACATTTTCCAAACCAGTTCCTGGCAGACGTCGTGTGGTAGGCCGACAGTTCCTGGAATAGGGAAAAGTACACCTACTATGGATTCCCACGAAGTCGACGTGGATCTCGACTTTCCTTTACGTGATCCTGGCAGGATCCCACAGGAAACTAGTTTATGGTAAGTCAGCGTATGATAGATTTATGTCATGATATTGAGTAAATTTTCCTTCCACAAGGTCAACCTTCGCCGGATGCAGAAGCACGAACATCTTCCGGGACCGATTAGTTAAGACGCACAATTTCCTGGGCAACCATGCATCAAGATGAAAAAAGAACAACAGCGGAAGAACCAGGACGTGGATATCGAGATTTCCGGTCAGGTTTTCTAGCATCAAGGCGGCTAAAACGAACTAGATGCAAAATGCTGAAATAATAAATTAAAAGAAAATAAAACGTAGCCATAAAATTATACCGAGAGAAAAACATCTTGAAATCTAATAACTTCCAAATAATTCAAACTTACAATATTTATAGTTGACCTCAGTAAATCAATCATAGAAATAAAATTGAGTTATAATTAAACCAATTATATTATTATAGTTGAAACTATCATATTAAAATTAAATCAATTATATTATTATAGCTGAATCTATAATATTTATAATTAAATTAATCATATAATTATAGTTGATTCTACTATAATTATTATTGAATGTATGACATCAATCGTGCATTATAGTTGAATCTTTTATATTTATAGTTGAAAGCACAAAGTTAATCATACAACTATAGTTGAATGTGATCAATGAAATCAATCAGATTGTCTATTATATGTAGGTATTGTTGAAATTTCGATAATTATAGTTGGTCGAGAAGCAATCAGATATTTAATTAGATATAAGTGGATTATTGTGGGAAATACTTCACTTTTTTCTTCGTTTTATTGCAACGCCTTTTCGAAAACTGGGCACTTTAAATTTTGATTTGTAACTTTTGAACGGCGCAATAGATTTCAAGTCAATTTTTAACATATTTATTGGATGTTAGCATTTGAAATTTTACACATTTTTTTGAAGATTTTTTGTTCGAGATTGTACGACTGTTCTCTGTGGTTGAACGACCAAAATCATTCATAGAAATATAGATAAATCTATTATATTTATAGCTGAATGCATAGAATCAATCATAAAACTATCGTTGAACCTATTATTTATATGTATTGTACGCAAAATATCAATCAGATCTGTGGAGGAAGACTGAATAAAAAAAGAAAAAAATCTTTCAAACGTCAAATTTCTCTCATCAATCTACCGACCAGTGCGGAGGTTCAAAATTTTACTTTCTTACTTAGTGATTTTTAATAGAACTTGTTTGATGCTGAAAAGCACTTGTTTTGCATAAAACAATGATTTAATTAGGTTTTGTTTTGCTCTGGAAAATTCTTGTATGATATATCGTAAAGTTTTGAAGCTGATAATTAAAAATGGTTTGATTAATTGTTGTTCTAAAAATTTAGCTAAATCTAAATTTAGCACCCAAACAACTGAGTTACATGACTCGCAACACGAAACTGATCATCTTAAGTTAAAATTTGAACGAATACAAATCTTTTCAACAATTGCTGGCTTTTTGCCGAACAGTAAAAAAAACGATGCAGAAAACGATGCAGAAAATTTCAGTCTTCCTCCCCCAGAATCAGATAATCTATTATATATATAAACAGTTCAAATCTCCAGATATATAGTTGATAGAGAAACAATTAGAAATATAGTTGAATATAGGCGGAATATTGTTGTAAAAACTACATATACTTTATTCTCCGTGTGGAGTCACGAATACTCGTCTGCCAAACTAACAGGTCCATTCCTAAAGGAACATCCTGTGTAATTCATCTTGTAGAAAAAACTCTCAGTGGTACGATACAGGAAATGACCCTTAAGTGTCACTGATAGGGTCCATAGTCACAGTAACGAAAAAAATGCTTGTGTTCATTGTTAGAAGCATTTGCAACTAACTGACTGAATAAATGTATTGAGGTTGTTGAAGGTAATTATGTGCAAATCTTGGACTATTTTGTTTAATGTTGTATTCAAGGTTCTATAGAATGCTTCTTGTAGTTCAGATGGTCTGATTTGATTAACTTTTATGAAGGGTTACAGTTTCGAGGAATTTTAAAAAGTTCGGGAATTTTAGAGAAGCAATATGTATAATTGTTCACTTTTTGATAATTCGTAGAAAAGCGTATTTTTTATCAGTTCATAAATCGATAAATTGGATGTTTGATCTTGCTTTGATAGAAAATTTTTATAAAATATAAGAATTATATAAATCGGGAAACAGAAAGTTTAGCTTTTTCATTATGTTGTAGTTTGTATTTGAGCCGTTCACAGGGAAGCAAATCGAGCAGAACTGATTGTCATATATAACTGATCATGTGATATAAAGGGTGATACGGTCAAAATTTGGTCAAGGGAAAACGCGTGTAAATCGGTGAAATCTTTTATTTAAAAAATCAAATTAAATTTCTTTTTCAAGTTTAATTAGTATAAAATTCAGGAAAAATATTCAGGTAGGCTTCCACTTTTCCAAATCCGAATTGCCAGGCCTTGCGCTTAACCATTGCCATCAGATTTTGTACAGCCACCTTGTCCACCTTCTTCGCCGTAGAAAGTCAGTTTGCCTTGAACTGCGGCTCGTCCTTAGCAGTTTTTTTTTGGTTTTTTTAGGTTCCGCTTGACAATAGCCCAGTATTTCTCAATTTGGCGGAGCTCTGGCGTTTTGGGAGGGTTCTTGGCTCCATGGCCTTTTTACCGTAATGGCAAGATGCCAAATCCAGCCAAAACAGTACGGAACAACCGTGTTTCTTCAGGAAAGGCAGCAGACGTTTATTCAATCACTCGTTCACGTAGATTTCTTGGTTGATAGTCCTGGAAGCTATAAAAATGCTGCTTTTTAAGCCACAGGTACAGATGGCTTGCCAATCCAGATATTTCTTCGCGAACTTTTACAGTTTCATGTGCTTGAAAATATCTGCAACCTTTCCCCTTCCTTTTGCCGTATAAAACTCCTGTCCCGGAAGCTGCTTGTAGTCGGCTTCGACGTAGGTTTCGTCGTCCATTACCACGCAGTCAAACTTCGTCAGCATCGTCGTGTACAGCCTCCGGAATCGCGCTTTAGCCGTCGTATTTTGTTTATCATCGCGATTTGGAGTCACTACCTTCTTGTAAGTCGATAGTCCGGCTCGTTTTTTGGCACGGTTGTAGACGATACACCCAGCTAATTTGCGGCATCTCGGAGAGAGAGGTTAGTGTTTCGCTTGAAACTACCGGCAACTCTCTTTGTCGTCTCAGCGGCTTCCGGTTTTCGATTTCCCCTCGATCGAGACTTCCAGGCTGTCGACAAACGTTCCCCAAACACTAGAATTACATTAGTAACGGTTGATTTGGCAACTTTTAGCAATTTTGCCAGCTATGCGTGCGAGTAGCTCAGATTTTCGCGATGCGCGAGCAAAATTTTGATACGCTGCTCTTCTTCCTCTGACGGCATTTTGGCAACAGAAGATTGAGTTCCAAAATCAAAATAGGAGCAACATTCTACACACACACACACACACACACACACACACACACACACACACACACACACACACACACACACACACACACACACACACACACACACACACACACACACACACACACACACACACACACACACACACTCACACACACACACACACACACACACACACACACACACAGACACACACAGACACACACACACACACACACACACACACACACACACACACACACACACACACACACACACACACACACACACACACACACACACACACACACACACACACACACACACACACACACACACACACACACACACACACACACACACACACACACACACACACACACACACACACACACACACACACACACACACACACACACACACACACACACATACACACACACATACACACACACATACACACACACACACACACACACACACACACACACACACACACACACACACACACACACACACACACACACACACACACACACACACACACACACACACACACACACACACACACACACACACACACACACACACACACACACACACACACACACACACACACACACACACACACACACACACACACACACACACACACACACACATACACACACACACACACACACACACACCACACACACCACACACACACACACACACACACACACACACACACACACACACACACACACACACACACACACACACACACACACACACACACACACACACACACACACACACACACACACACACACACACACATACACACACATACACACACACTCACACACACACACACACACACACACACACACACACACACACACACACACACACACACACACACACACACACACACACACACACACACACACACACACACACACACACACACACACACACGCACCACACACACACACCTTTAAAATGAGGGGTGGTAAGGTTTTTTAAATGCAAAATTGATAGAAATACGTCAACTTGATATTGACCCAATTTTGACCGTATCACCCTTTAACTGGTTTATCACAGCATAACAGTTTTTGGACAAAACCACCCACCACTTTCGTCGCCATGGGACCCATATTCGGGTGACGGGTGTATTTCCTGGGAGGCCCCGTCACATCAAAAAACGTGTGACGCTCTCTTACTCAAGTTAGCCTCTCAGTTTAGCCACACGTTGCAAATCTCGGAATCTCCCTCTTTTCTTTCGCACTCCTAGAATTTCTTTGGGCCCGGCAAGTAAAACTACCAAAATGAGCGAGGCGACGAACGTGTTAAACGTAGCGATAAATATGAGCAATCGAAGACTTTTCATCCGTTACCAATGACGATCAAGATTACTCGTTTTAATTTTTTTTTTCTTTCTCTCAATCAGTTCTTGTTCCGAGAATATTCTCCGACAAAACTGAAATTTCTCGATTCTGGTTCTCTGCACGCTGAGCTTTATGCAAATAAGAGAGAAATTTTCTCTTGACCGTGAGCGAGAACTTATCCTTAACGTTGAAAGAGAAGATAAGTTTGAATCGAAATGCATAACTTATCGGCAACAAAATTGAAATTGATAACTGGTGTGCTTGCGGATGAAAATCTCTCTCACGGGTATTTTTATCGGCAAATTTTATCGGAGGATAAAGATTTTTGGATTACCTGGCCGTGCATACGTTTAAAATTTAGAATCTTTGAATGAGAATTACATAAGTCGCTGAACTTTCAATCTTTAAATTTTAAGTGATTTTAATATAGATGCGAAAATGCAGATGTCGTTGTTTGTTTTGTCGAACAATCCATAGTTTCAGTAAGTTTTTATTCATATGTATATCTATGACTGTAATAAAAAGAATATTCGGTTTTCCGAACACAAAAACTACCGATTACATAAATTGGACCAATGGACCAATAGATGAACCTCTAGACTTGTCATTGTGGTTTAAAAATTGATAAAATGAGTAGACAAAACTTTAAATAATAATTAAAATAAGAATCGAATATGAACCTTATAATGAAAACTCGAAACCTAGATAACAAATATTACAACACCGAACATTACAAACCTCTGAGAGCTGCAGATCTTCGCAAATGTATTCCACTGACGGCAAAAAGTACTCACTGCATACAAATGCCAGTATCGTGAAAAAATAAATTGCAGCGAGAAAATGGAACAGAATGGCGCCATGTTGTCGCTCGGTTTCTAAAAGGGCGAAAAAGTACCGCAATTAAAGCTAATTTGTGTCACGTTCACGTGTGTTCTTAAAATTGTACTCACTTGTGAATAAATCCGGTGGGAAATCATCCATCGACGTTGTCAGTACACACAAAAGGGGAGATTCTGATTCATTTCCTCCCGGAACGAAATCAATCGTGGCTCGGTCTTCCAGGGGTAACCCATTGCTTTGGACCACGTTCGAGGATCCATTTATCGAGATGAGCAATATCGAGGAAAGATGATGCTGTGGTACTGGAAGGTGGAAAAAGTGTTTTTAAGTTGTATAGTTTGTGACTACAAACACCTAAATGGCATTTATCGGAGCATTGCTCATGGTCTGGCACCTTCAGGAAGCATTTGAACTGTCCAAGAAGCCGATCGCTTAAGTGTCCCTCTCAAGTGTCCGACTTAAAGCGAATCGAATCGAATTGTTGTGTCACCTTCGGCTTCCTGGTACTTGTAAAGTGATCCAATGTTTACATTTCTTATCAAAGGCGCTTTAAATATCGACGCTAACAAGTACTTTGGTAGTTCAGACAAGGCACGTTTCAAAAGACACGAAACCGTGAGAGTTTTAAACATTGACCGATTTCTGTTCGGTTGGAGACCATTTAATTATATACATAGAGATGAAAGCACGAGAGATAACGTCCACTTTAGATACATTGAAATTTTATTTCGATGTTAGGATGGCGCAAATAAAATCTTATTAAAAGTACACATTATTGCAAATTTCAACCACTAGCAATTTGATTCAAAATTCAAATGTTTGATCTCTCGATCCTCAAAATGAATTTTTCGAAAAAAGCAGCGGCTGCGGCTTTCCGTAATACTTCAATCACTGAATCAATTCAATTGACATCACTGCGGGTGCCTAGCGAGATCAAGGTCATAAAAATACTTCACGGAAAAAAATAAAAAGATCAAATTTACCGAAATAATAAGGTGAATGTTTGTGAAATTTAAAAAGGTAATTTTTATCTTATAATCAAAGTTTTGAAGCACCTCTTAGCTGGATGAAACTATAATTTCAAAGTAGTCGATGTTTCCTTTGAATTCACACAAGTATTTGAACACAGAATTTGAAACACCCAAATACTAGTATTTCACTAGGTACTTGCTAGCATCCTCAGTGGGTTATCGATTGAAGAAAGTGTATCATTTTGCCCTATTTTGGGCGTTGTCAGGTAAATTATATGTCTTCTCACCTAAGAACTTGAAAAGCCAACTATGACCTGGTCCGTTGTCTCCGTTCAACAGATTAGCTGAATTTTGATTGAAAATTTCAATACTTTCCGCTACATCTAACTTCAGCGAATTACTGTTCAAAGATCGAAGTAAAGAAATATTTTCTCGATCGATCACATGACCTGTTTCACAGATGTGTAATGCTACTGATGATCTAGGATTCTGTGAGGGAAGAACTTTGTTCTTCGAATCTGATTTGGCAATTGCCAAATGTTCTTCGAATCTATCTATTGACTTCCTTTTTGATTGTCCAATGTATACCTTTTCACAGTCAGAACAACTGATCTTGTACACATTCGGATCTAAAGGGTGATACGGTCAAAATTTGGTCAATATCAACTTGACGTATTTCTTTCAATTTTGCATTTAAAAAACCTGAACAACCCTCATTTTGATGGTGTGTGTGTAGAATGTTATTATTTGTTTATTTTATTTTAATCAACAGATCACATATTGATCCAAATGATAGGTTAAAAATTAAAGACAAACTATAATTACACGGAATTTACCCTAAGCTATACTTAAAGCTCTAAGGATTCTTCTTCGGAATAATTCCCTCGAAACGTCAAAATCAAAATGATCGGAGAAGCGGTTAAACGTCCTTATTGCATCAATTAGCGCTCTTTTAGCTCCGTAGTTATTCTGCCGGAGAGGAGCAAAGAGCTGAAGATTACGATTCCTCAAGCCTCGGGATCGTACGTTGAGTTGGAGTGCTTCTAGCAGTGCAGGGCAGTCGGTTCTCGACGAAAGCAGATCGGCAACAATAGAGGCCCGTGTTGCGGTCCGGCAGGCCTGCAGCGAGTCGATGTCGATAAGGCGGCAGCGGCTTTCGTAGCTGGGAAGTCGGAACGGGTCTGAATGTTGCTTCTATTTTGAATTTGGAATTCACTCTTCAGTTGTCAAAATGCCGCCCAAGGAAGAAGAGCAGCGTATCAAAATTTTGCTCGCGCATTGCGAAAGTCCAAGCTACTCGCACGCAAAGCTGGCAAAATCGCTAAAAGTTGCCAAATCAACCGTTACAAATGTAATTATAGTGTTTGGGGAAGGTTTGTCGACAGCCAGGAATTCTGGATCGGGAAGAAATCGAAAACCGGAAGCCGCTGAGACGATAAAGAGAGTTGCCGGTAGTTTCAAGCGTAACCCTAACCTCTCTCTCCGAGATGCCGCAAATCAGCTGGGTGTATCGTCTACAACCGTGCATCGAGCCAAAAAAGAGCCGGACTATCGACTTACAAGAAGGTAGTGACTCCAAATCGCGATGATAAACAAAATACGACGGCCAAAGCGCGATCCCGGAGGCTGTACACGACGATGCTGACGAAGTTTGACTGCGTGGTAATGGACGACGAAACCTACATCAAAGCCGACTACAAGCAGCTTCCGGGACAGGAGTTTTATACGGCAAAAGGAAGGAGAAAGGTAGCAGATATTTTCAAGCACATGAAACTGTCAAAGCTCGCGACGAAATATCTGGTTTGGCAAGCCATCTGTACCTGTGGCTTGAGAAGCAACATTTTCATAGCTTTCATAGCTTTCATAGCTTCATAGCCGTCAACCAAGAAATTTACGTGAAAGAGTGTTTGAACAAACGTCTGCTGCCTTTCCTGAAGAAACACGGTTGTTCCGTACTGTTTTGGCCGGATTTGGCATCTTGATATTACGGTAAAAAGGCGATGGAGTGGTACGCCGCCAACAACGTGCAGGTGGTTCCCAAGGACAAGAACCCTCCCAACAAGGCAGAGCTCCGCGGAATTGAGATTTACTGGGCTATTGTCAAGCGGAACCTAAAGAAGACCAAAAAAAAACTGCTAAGGACGAGCAGCAGTTCAAGGCAAACTGACTTTCTGCGGCGAAGAAGGTGGACAAGGTGGCTGTACAAAATCTGATGGCAGGGGTTAAGCGTAAGGCCCGGCAATTCGGATTTGGAAAAGCGGAAGCCTAACTGAATATTTTTCCTGAATTTTATACTTATTAAACTTGAAAAAGAAATTTAATTTGATTTTTGAAATAAACGATTTTACCGATTTACACGCGTTTTTCCTTGACCAAATTTTGACCGTTTATGCATAAGTTCCCTTTATGCATAAGTTCATCCTTTGTTGATTCTAAAATGGATTGCAATTGTTTATTGGAACTACTTAAAACCAATTCAATATCAAGTTTTGTTAACTTCAATCGTAATTCAAGAGCATTGAAGCTATTAAATTCCATCGATCTCCGTTGAAACTTGTTTTGAATTGGAGTTAAAGTAGTGAGGGATTTTCTATGAAAATTTTTTTGTTGATGATGGTTTGGTTGGAACTGGATTGATATCCATTCTTATTAGCCGTTTGGAAGATATATTGAAGTTCCTTTTCTTCCCCTTATTTTGAGAGAGGAATTGAACTCATTCTGTGGATCATATGATGGAAAGCGGCCATCTTATGTTCAAATAATTAGACGTGCTCGGGATAACCGTCATAGTATTGGTTGGTTTCCTGTAAAACTAAAAATTGAAAAGATTTTCTTCTCTCTTTATAAGAACGTCCAGGAAAGGGATTTTCTTGTCCTCTTCCACTTCCAAGTGACCTTGATATTCTTATGTAAACCATTTATGGCTGTCAGAAGTTCCTCGTGAAAATCTTTGTTTACTATACAGAAAATATCGTCGACGTATCTCCACCATTTTTTGGGTAGTAAATCTTGGTTTTCAAGAGTTTCCTCCAAATGAGCCATAAACAGTTCACAAAATAGCGGAGAGAGGTTTCCCATTGGAGCCCCTTTTGTCTGTTTATAGAACAGATCCCTAAACTTGAAATATGTCTGCCCCATACACAAGTCAACAAGTTTCTTGTAGTTTCACACTTTGAGTTTCCAAGCGCTGCCAGTATGTTGTTGAAGCAACCAATCCTCTAACACAGGGGTTTTCAGACCATTTGCTCGGCGGAGCACTTTTTAAAACCAAATATGTTGGCGGAGCACCTACATTTTTTAAATAATGAAAAACCCGAGTTTTGAAAACTTGATAATATTTATCGTTTAAATAAGATGTGTCTTGTCATCGTATTCAATGAAATCAGTAATGAATAGCTACTCTTTGAATAGTCTTGTTTTTATTAACTAAATATTTGTCATCAAAAATTAATGATTTCAATAGAACAAATACGCTTTCTTTGATTTTTCAAGCTGTAACAAGTTTGGTTACATTAGCGTCAGTTGTAGCTTGACGTCTTGTTCCGCGTTTAGTCTGGAGCAGTATTTTGTCTTCATTGCGAGATATGTGGTAAATCCAGACTCACATAGATAAGTCCTGGAAAACGGCAGAAGAATAAGTTTTGCTTTATCCGACAAATTTTGTAATTCATTTTTCAGTTGACACCAATACTCCTCCAAGGACTTTTTAGATACGAATCTTTCCTGAAGTTTTTAACCCGATGTCATATCTATCAAGCATTGATATTCATGCGATGTTGATGATTCTGGTTTCCTTGACATAAAAAAGGCTGTTAAACGCATTTAAAAGCTTCGATGTTTTTATTATTTTGTGATATTCTTCGGGGAATTTTGCTAGAAGCTGTTCAACAAATCCTGCTGCAAAACATTGTAATTGTAATTGTAAATGACTTTATTAGACACGTCGGCCTGTTAGTTTAAGTTTACACCAAGGAATATAAAAATAAATTTATCGTCGAAAAGTGTAGTGGTTGTCATAACTCTTGGAAATTTTCGGATGATAACTTCGAGGTTATTTCTGATTGTAGGTATGCTTCATAAATTTAGAAAGCTGTCCAGGTTGCGCTTTTTGAGCGATTCTGCCAAGAATTTGCAAAGCCAAATTATTGTAGCTCAAAAACGCTCTTAAACGATCTTAATTCAAACAGGCGAGGCAACGTTTTTCTACAAGATCTTCGGTATGAAGTAGTAGCGCAACATTCCACGCTACCCGTCTCTTCGCACAACGTCTTGAATAACCTTGAATTTCTCGGTCGAGCCGTAATAAAGTTGACGCTTTCGTTCAAGACTTTCTTCAAAGATGATGATAGTTTCTTTATAGCTAGTGCATGTCGATGAAGGATGTAATGACTACTACACCGAAAGTTGTGGTCTTTTCTTTGATCTTGGCAACGACTCCAGCATCAATCCAGCATCATCCCCATAGAATATTGTTGTTCGTAACATAATCATCAATCAGCTTGAAAGTTTCAGCCCCGTCGTGGAAGTTGGCAAAGGTTTGCAAAGAAACAAATCTTCTTCGAAACATTCAGAACCTTGATAGCGAACAAATATTATCAAATTGCTAGTCATACTACATCTGTGGATTCGTCAAGCTACAAGTCGAATTTTGAAGTTTTCAATCGAGAAACTAAAATGCTTCCAACATCTTCAGCCATGTCACAAATTCACCGAGAAACCGTATTGTCAGACATGGGAATCGAATTATCAATTCCACTATTTTATTATCAACCATGATACGGACGACATCTTGAATACAAGTTTTAATTAAGTTTTCAGCAAAAGCTTCTCCAGCTTTTCCAATCGGTAGCTCACTAAGTGCGGCGCAAGAACAACCTTTTCATTGAGTGTTTTGCACGCTGAGTCCTGCAACACAACGTTGTTCGATCAAAGCAGTGCATTTCAACAATCCATTTTTTGCCAACAGGGATTCAGCCGCCTGTAAAAGCAAAGTAAACAAAATTTATTCGTTCGTACTATATGCCCTGTGAATATTTTTTTTCTCATGCTTCGATTAAAATTAGACGATAAGAAAAAATATCAGAGTATCTCAAAGTTGGATTAAGATTTTCGTTGCGTACGTCGCGGAGCACTTTCAAAAGCTTCGCGGAGCACCAAGTGCTCCGCGGAGCACGATCTGAAAACCCCTGCTCTAACAGATTAGAAGCTTCTTTAACTAGGACACTTGGAAACAGTGCTAAAACATCAAATGAAACCATGATATCTTCCTCATCCATATTGCCTGAAGCTTGAAGTCTCTTGACAAATTCAAGAGTGTTGGTTACTGTTCTAGTTCTAAAAGGTTTTGGCATCCTTTTGAACTCTTCTAGTAACCATTTTGCCACTTTTTCTGTGGGTGCGTTTACACCTGAAATTGTCTCCCTCATTTCATTCCCCGGTTTGTGAATCTTGGGTATACCTTTGATTCTGGGGACGATAGAGGCTGATACTTTCAATGCGATCGGCGCAAATCCCAGGATAGGCCCACACTCCTTCAGTGTTTTTTCCACTTCCTTCACCATTTCTGGCAAAGGATCCTTCTGCGGATTCGATAGGGCCCCTCATCGATCTTACTTTGAATTAACTGGTTGTAATCAGATTTATTCAAAATAACTACTGAGTTACCCTTATCCGCCTTCACAAAAAACACCGGTTTCTTTTTTAGCTCTTTGACCACATCAAGCTCATCCTTATTCGAGTGTCCTGTGATACCTTTCCTCAGGACTTCTGCTACATCAGCCCTCGCACCGTATTTTTGGGCTGGGGACATCTTGCTAGACCTAATAGCTGTCTCGACATCCAGGATTACCTGGTCCATTCGTGGTTTCCTATGCACCGCATAGTTCAGCCCTTTATTCAGTAGGCTTATTTGTTAATCCGTGAATTGTTCCGAGGAGCGATTCACAACAAACCCATCCGAATCGACAACGCTTGGTATTTCTCTCGATTTGACCGGTTGCCTCACCTTCGAGAGCTTCAACTTTTTGTCAAGGGTCAGGTGAGATGTGAGGACAGGACCTTGTAACATATAAATATATCTCATTAAATAAATTCAAATAAAATTAAAAATGGTAAAGAGCGTTGATGGGCTGGTGGCAAGAAAAGGGGCAGTGAACAAAAGTTGATAACCACTTTGGAGTAATGCCGCGGCGGAATATTGGAGAGTTTGCGTACGCTGTGAAATTTGCGAACCCCAAAATAAAGGAAAACCCCGGAAACAGCGAGAAAGTGGGTTGAACGCGCTCTTGCTTGCCCATCGTCAAACGAGGCAGTGTCCGATCTCCAGCGTTTAGATCAGCAGGTTAAGTTAAATTCCTTCGGAAAAGTTTAATACTCGCCGTAAATTCCGTCCCACGCGCAGATCAGTAGTGGTCGAAATCCAAATATCGTGCCGTGAATTCAGTCGAGGTCCAAAAATTGCCGTGAAGTTCTGACCCGACCAGACTCCTCGTGCAAAAAGTGCGCTGAAGCCGGGGTGGCCAAGTCAAGTGGCCCTAGACCAGGAGTTGAACGCCGAAACGAGATCTTGTGACGTTGTCACATTCCCAGTGGTTAATAAATGCCGCTCCCCGAAAACCACCAGACCAACAAAATTGACTCCACAAGTCCATCGAGCGTAGGAGCCCCTGAGGACAAGTCTGTCGGTAAATCTAATTTAGACCCCTTTAAATGTTGTAAAACCAAAATTTATTACAACCTATGCGAGGTGGGAGGACAGGAAAGAAGAAAACGAGTTGGGAGGACAGCTGTTTAAAAGGGTGAGTCGTGAGGACAGCCTTATTTTTGCAAGAAGAGAGTTCAGCAAAGAAGGACAGCGAGTTGGGAAGACAGCTGTTGAAAAAAGGCAAATCTTGAAGACAGCATTTGCGAGTTGGAAGGACAGCAAAGAGTAAAGAGGAACAGCGAGATAGAAAAAGGTGAGTCGTGGAGACAGCTGTTGGAAAAAGACGAGTCGTGAGGACTTACTTTAGCAAGTTTGGAGAACCGCAAAGAAGAACAGTGAATTGGAGAGCAATTATTGAGAAAAAAAAGATATGGCTTATTTTGAAGACTGCCAAATAACTGAGTGTTAAATAGGAAGACCGTATGACTAAAACCAGCATCAAGAGGAAAACTGAATTAAAATAATTGGCGAGTATAGAGGACAGTCAACTATTTGCGAGTTGGGAGGACCGCAGGAATAAAGTAACGTGTTGAAACGTCCGCTCAAAAAACGGTAAAATGATTCATGCGGATAAACATTAATGCAAAATGAGAAGGTGTTGTATAAAAATGATCAGTTAATGAGATGTTAGAGAGATAAAGTGGGTCAAAATGAAAAGCAACAAACTATGGTGAAGAAATTAACAAAAAAAAAATGTCATCACACATCTTCTGCAACACGTTGTCCGCTGTCGTGTTTGGTCCGCAGGCGGCGAATATTTTGGCACTTTCCTCTTCAAATCTTGGACAAAAGAATACCACGTGTTCGGGAGTCTCGCCCACGTCACCGCATGTTAGGTAGACCAGCGAGGCCACATGTCCGAACCTTTGGTGATACTTCATGAAGCATCCAGTCAGGAATTGCGTCATGTAGAAATCCACTTCGCCATGTTTTCTCTCCACCCACAATGAGCACAGCTGTTTACATATAATCTTTTTTTATTGATATTTTTCGGTGAGCGCAAGACGAAATAAAAATGCTGTTTTTAACGTTTTCGGCCTACTTATCTTCCGGCCATCCTCAGAAAAACTATATTTATTTAGTAAAATTAAACGATGAAATCTTATATATAAAAATGGAGGCGTTTTCTTTGTAACAACATCACGTATGAATGGTCGGTCGGAATGAAGTGAAATTTGGTATCCGAGGGTTTTTCGGGTCAGAGATGGTTTGTATAATAGTTTCAAGAAGCTCACTTTTTATGAAAGGGGGGTCCCTATACAAATTTATCTCTTCACATCTTCTCATATATAAAAATGGAGGCGTTTTCTTTGTAACAACATCACGTATGAATGGTCGGTCGAAATGAAGTGAAATTCGGTATCCGAGGGTTTTTTGGGTCAGAGATTGTTTGTATAATAGTTTCAAGAATCTCACTTTTCATGGAAGGTGGTCCCAATACAAATTCACCTTTATTTGTTACGATTTCCATAAGAATCGATTCGCGAGCACGATGAAGTTAAGGACGTGTAGATGAAATCAAACATTTATTACGATTACATAAGAAGGTAAAACGAAGTTTACCGGGTCAGCTAGTTAATTATAAACTAGATTTTATCTTTGAATTTATCAATGCACTGTACACTCGGGAGTTGAAACTTTCAACTTTTTTGCCGCGTGTTTCCTCAACGGCCGTCTCACGATTTTTAAAATCGACGCACAGTGGGGCAGACCTGACCAATCGATGGCCGAAACCTCATAACTTTTTTAAATGAAATCCTACTGGTTTCAAGTCTTCTGAAAAGTTGTTCATCTTGTCAAAATTTTTAATTTGATGTAACTTTTTTTCATCTAGATGTTGTGAAATTTGATCTGGATAACTTTGTTTAGCAGATTTTCCTTATCAATTTGAAGGCTACTCAGTCGATCGGAGTGAAAATGATCATGTAAGGGTTTTTAGGACCGTTAATATGTTAAAAGATGCTTAAAGATCCCTCCCCTCACAAAAACCGATTTTGACCTCTGAGGATTTCGGGGTACGACAAATCGTTTATTATGATGGCTTAAAACTCATTCCATCTATGAAACGAATGCTTCCATACACCCATAGAAGAGGTTGCAAAAATTCAATGCCTTTTTAGCAAATCTCTGTGCCGATAATGCTCTGAAATGTGCACTGTGCCGAAGACGGTATGTTTGAAAAACCGTAACTGGCATAAGGACTCGGCTCCCAACCAAAATGATGACCACTACATTCAAGCGAAACAAGAAAAACATTTTATGGGATTTCCTTCCTATTGGATAATTCATCCCAGAAACAAGAAAATAAAAACTAAAACCACAGCGCTGTAGTGAGAATCGAACTCACATCACCAATTGTAATGTCTTGCCAGTCCGACATCTTAACCAGTGTACTATTCGAGCTTCATGCAGGACGAGGTATATTTGTCATAGGCTTTCTGTTACCGATCAATCACAAAAAACGTACAACGGCGGCTTCCCGGCGTTTGGCCTCCTTTCAATGCATTCCTTTGTCTTAAGATGGGAACGAGAAAGGGAACGGGAGTGAAGGAACGGGAAACCCATTGAATGAGAAATGTGCTTTGCTTACTGCCTGCTATTACATACACACGCTACATATACACAGCTGCTAAAGCCGGGCAGCTTGGCCGGTGTTGTTTGCCGGTGAATTGAAGGAATGTTTTTGTTGTTGCTTTTGCTACATACACACGCACAGCTTAGCCGTGTTTGCCGGTTGATTGAATTAGAAGGATGTTTTTGTTGTTGCTTTTGCTACATTCACACGCACAGTGCTCGGTTCGCTGGCTGCCTGGTGTTGGCCGGTATTTATTTCCATCCTTCTTCGGCTTGTGATGCGATGGGGAGGGACGCGAAAACGTTTTTATTTTGTTTCATTCAGACATACGCAATTCGGTTGCACTGGGAGGTTAATGCCGGTGGGCGCAAATCGAATCAGTGCCGGTCGCGTTATCTTCTTGTACCAATGATGCTATGAAATTGACTACACGCCATTGGCACAGAGGCTGAATTTTGGGTGTACAAATTAAATATGAAAAATATGAACGGAATTTTATTTTAAGTGTCATGTCAGTGTGATCAGTGGTAACAGAATACATAAGTTCAGATAAAAAAGCCATAAACTCATATTTATACCTTATATAAGTAGCTAATGGATCAAGTAGGCTGTTACTCAATATGACAGCAAAAAACATGGTTGCATTGTTTTTTTTATTTCCAAACATTCAGTGTGTAAATAATTTCTATTCTATTTTTAGGTAAACTTTGGGTAAACATTTTTATAGAAAAAAATGTTGAATAAAGAATTAAGTTAGCTTACAGATAGGTACTAAACATCTGACCGAAAAGGATTTGAGAAGGTTATAGAAAGTTCATATTCCAAAGAATCTTATCTGCTTGTCTGTAGATAAATATAACTGTTTAAAATCGAAAAAGTATAATCAAACTAAGAGGAAAATAAATTTTGAAAAAATAAATAAATTTTAAAATTTTAAATTCGATTGAGTTCAAGTTTTTCAATCCAAAACCATTATCAAAAGCAATTCCACAAGTACGAAAATTGTCCAAAAACATGTTTCACCAAAACGTGAATAACTTTTGAATAGGCAAAACGTGACAACTAGTTTTTGTTTTGTTGGATAGCTGAGATTTCCATTTAAATGTTCGAGTAAAAAAGGAGAGTTGGGTAACGTGGGGTATCATGTTTTCCAGATGTCCCAATATGATGAAAATTCGTAATTTATAACGTAATACGTTTATGCTCGTAAAAAAAAAATTTTTTTCAATTCTTCAACCTCAAATAAATAAATTTCATATTATTCTAAATACATCCATGTTAATTTTTTATATTTTTTCAAGAAACAAAATTTTAGTGGAGTATTGAAAATATTTTTTTGATTTTGCGATAAAATGCAACGCTTCTCAAACTCCAACTTCACCAACGTAGATAATTCTATGAAACAACGAATTTTAAGTTTTGTTTGACAGGTTTGTGATCAGTGTAATGTCCAGTTTCAGAAAAGCATAAATTTATGATGAATTTTTGAAATTTACAAAAAGGGGTTTTGGCCAAGCTAATTGCTCATGGTCAGCCGTCGTCCAGTGATGATGTCATCGAGTGCGTTCCTGATTGGTTCGTCGTCGGTTGCGTTTTGGGCGTTATTTTTATTTCGTCTTGCCCTCACCAAAAATATCAATCAAAAAAGATTATAAGTACGTGCGGTGATTAAAACTAAACTACGAAAAGCTGTTCACATTCAATAGCGCCTGACCCATCGTCTGCTGCCCATGATCACACAGTTCTGTTCTGGCCGGATTTGGCTACGGTTCTTTTTTTTATTTATTTAAATTATTTTTAATTCAGTGAAATTTTGTAGACTAGTGTAGAATTATGTTTTTGCTCTAGCTTCTGCACTTATAAATCCTTTATGCTGCTCTGAATTTTAAAAGTAAGAAATTGGGTTTTATAATTGAAATTAAATAAAAAAAATCGACGACGACTACACTTTGCTGCCTTCACCTTGTAATAGATTTCTTTCGCATAAATAGAAGAATTTAAAAATATTGCAGTAAACTATAGGGGAGAGAGGAGTATCATGGACCTCTTTTTTTTGCTTCATAATTTCTTTATTATAAAAGATAAAAAGAAAAAAATAAATGGAGAGGTTTTCTACATCATTAAGGTATCATGTGGCATTTTTGTTTATTTTTTAAATACATTAATTTCCCGACTTAAGACTGTTTAGAGGTTTTTTTTATTTTGAAAATTGACAAGATAGCGTGCAAAGTTTATAAGTTGACCCTGTTGAAACTGAAATTTCATAGTTCATTTAGTTATTTCAAACCAATTTCAGATGAGGAAATAAAAAGACAGTTGTATATGATCGAATAGTTGCTAATTCCTGGCTCGCGAACATTTTGGAAAAATTCCTTATATAGAATTTTTGTTCGTCTCTATCGTGGAAAAATTGGACAAAACATTTTTCACAACTCTTTATTTGGCATAAGGAAACTTTGCAGATAGGAAAAACGTATTAAAAAAGTTCAAAATGTAAATAAAAACAAAAAAAATGTGGCCCCCGATTCCCCACAAGCTATGATTTGCAAATTGGTTGCGTTTGTGTGATTTATTGATGTTTTATCAAAAATTCCTTTTCCACGTGAATGAACATGACAAAGCTAAGATCATAAGCGTATGAGCATATTTTTTATATACTTTAGGTCTGCCACGGATGCAATTTGGGAGTGCTTATTTGATTATGTAAGTACATTTTTCTAGGCTAGTTTAATAAAAGAAGCATATGATACGTACATAAGTCAACAACATATAGAAAACATGCTTTCGCAAAGCGACGTCGAAGACAGTTGGATTGAGAATTTTATATCAACACACAGCTTATATATTTAGAGTGGCCCCGGTTACCCCACTCTCCCCTACCTGTATAAGTACAGGACAGTTTACAGGATTCACGATTTACAATTTTCTATAATTTGAAGAAATTAAAAGCTTTGTTTTATTTTATAAAAAAAAACATATAATTAAGCGTGGAAATAGCTTGTACAAGCTTGAAAATAATTATCACATTTATTGAATCGAAGTTACACACAATCAATTTTGTAATGTATTCATTGAATGATGGAATGATTTGAAGTTCCTTAATGACAGCTTATTAGTAAAAACAATCTTCCTCTTCCACTTATAACCGATGGGGATTTTTTCATGAATGCACTATTCGTATTTTGTAAATTTCACTCAATTTGAGACACGTTTTCAAATCATCTCGAATACCTCAGTCGATGAGACTTTTCTGCTTCAACGTGAATATTCTAGGATCAAACCTTGAATCTTCGTCCTTAAACAAAGACTCATGTCCTTCACTCAGCCTTTAATCAACGATGCTACATATTTCTGCTTTCTATTCCAAAATTTTTTAGATTTTCTTAAAACATTTCACGAGCCATTTTTTCTAATACAGTTAAGAGTTTTAAACTTTGAATTATAAAAAAGAGTATTAAACTCCTCATGTTTACCATAGACAGCTGCTGCTTTCTCCACCAGTATTATCTGCAGTAGAAAAACACTCAAGTGTACTAAATTCATTATCACTTAGATTGACTATATAAATATCACTTCACTTTCACTAGAACAAACCATTCAAGATTTTAACGATTCTTCCGGGGAAATGTCTTAATCCTAAGTACTTGAAAATCGCTCTCTTCGTAGTAAAAATAACTATTAAAACCATTCAAAACAACATCGATTCGTTGTAACTAAATCATTGATGGATGTGAAGCATGTCCGTACTGCGCGACGTCTAATTGACAATTGGCCATTCGAAGTCACTATAAATCATTCCCGCCTCAGGTAAGTAGGTAAGGTATCGTCCAAGCGAGATATCTCAGCAAAACGCGGCCGGAATCCCCTAGTACCTACTAAACCCCCTTAACGCCGGCCGCGAACCCCTTCGTTATCTGCGAGTCTAAGTACCCACCCTGTTACTCACCCTGGTCCCCAAAACCCAATACGTATCGAAGTGGCAGTTGTTTGAGCTCCAGACAGGCGGCTGGCTCTATCTCAAAAATTACTGCCCCACAATGATGACGGTCGCCTAATCTTTGGTTTGGCCGCCCGGTAGACTGGGCGGTTCAAAAGCTCCCCCGCCTTTCTTAATGAGTGGTGAATGATTTGGTTGACTGAGACAAATATTTGCGCGCGACGCTTCAAAACAATCAAATAGGGCAGATACCTTCCTACAATTTCAGCAAACTTTTATGATCTCAATTAGATACAGAAAGACATGATGCCTTTGGCTGGCTGGCAGTTGTTCCCCAGGGAACTGAGAATGAATGAGCCATCTTCAGATATATGGTTGATAAGAGCTTTTTCAACTGATTTGAAGAAGACTCGGCGGCGCGCGTTTTCAGGTGAGACCAGGATTTCCGCAACAATGGATGTTTACAATGTTTACCATAACAATCGTGATTTCGTCAAAATTTCGTCTGATTTTTTAGGTTATAAATTCTCAACAATTAACCATGCTTAATAAACGGCAATAACATGCGTCTTCATTATAGAAGATTGACACTAAACGAGTAGAAAGACACTAAAGACACAGTAAGGTAAATATTTTCCAAACAATTTTTTTTAACAAATGAACAATGTTAAGAAATCTAAACCAGATGGTTTCATAGGTTTTGTACTTTATCACATCGTAAACGTGCATGCTAATATGCTTCTAGCTCAGCTGATAAGCGCAGGTCTAACGGTTTTTCAGAATTAAGCTTTTACCATGCGCATGACAATGGAGCATGTTATTAGTACTTAGGTAGGGGCCTAACTTATCCAGTGAATTCTGCTCGCGTATGCATAATTGATAAGTGATTATAAATAAGTAAAAGATGCCTTTGCGTTAGAAAGTTCCCATTGTAACGGGAATCACATTTGTCAAGTGAGGAAATGATTACTAGCGGCAGTTAAGCAAAAATAAATAATTGTTGTCACATGTTATAATCTTATGCTTTTTCCAGTGGGTCGGAGTGCTTTAATCAATCGAGATTAGTTGTGCGGTTATTCTAAACTGTTATTTGCTGCGATCCAAAAGGTAGATACCAATTCAGAGTAAAAAGAATAAAAAATTACTTTGCTTGTGGATTATTCTTCTTCGCCTAAATATTTTATACATGTAGTTTTTAATAAACACAATACGCATCTTTTGAAACGGACACTGCCGTGATATGCCGAAGTGACGTATAAGCCATTTTTTAGTATTCGCCAAAAAAGTGTTTTTAAATGTTTCCCCATTTTCCAGTTTTATTTATATAAGAAGCAGTCTTTATTCGTTGACATCAACTTAGAATTTAAAAAACTTTAATGAACTTATGTTCTTCTAAAAGGTTTGGGTAAAGATTACATCAGATGGATTAAGGTGTGAAAGTGCTTACGCTAACCCCTCTAAATGAGCTTTTAATAACTGTTTAACACGGGCTTTAAACATAGGTACACTGTTACTGTTCCGTATGTCTGTGCTGAGACGATTATACAAAGTTGGGCCTGTTGTGGCCAATCTTCTTTCTGCTATTCTAGTTGAAGCATTTTTTACACACAATCTATCGATAAACCTAGTCTAATTTTTCTAATTTTTGAATATATCTTTATTTGTACCAATTCATCATTACATTTATATTACACTAGCTGATCCCATACGAACTCCGTTTCGCTTTTGAACTTGGAATATGTCATGAACAGTTTGTATGAAAGTCAATTGCCGAAAATTTTCCAGATGCACTTCCGAATTCATTGTTAAGTAATAATTGCAAAAATATTGGACGATTACTTTTTCTGTCGTCTGCTACTAAATTTAAAATCAAGAATCAATTGACCGTGCAAAAAAACCCGTGTATTAATTTCGACTCGATCGTTGCATAACAAAACTATTAGCTTAGCTTAGCTTAGTTGACTACTCATATCCACCTTAAATCATTGAACTTGAAGTGCTTAGATATGATATTTTATTTAAAACTTCAGATAAAATATTTGATAAAACTTTGTTCAACTTACGCATATCATATTCCATGATTGCTGGCGTGGCTAAGCAGAACAAGTTCTACCTCGCCAAAGGTTGCTACTCCGTGATTGATCGAGGCCATCAGCTTTGTTTAAAGGCCAAAAGAATGGTGCTTGGGACTAGCAGTTCATTCACAATGCACAAAACTCATGCTCCTCATGCTGAAAATAATCAATAACGGCGCCGGCCACGTTCTAGTAGTCAATGAGGAATGAAGGGAGGATTGTTAGTAAGGTACTTCAAAGAATCAATTAACAACTTTTTGTCCCTTCATATGTCAAAGATTAATTTATAAAAATTCAGGAACAAAAGAAAGTCAATATCTCCAACTATAGAAACCGTCTATACGTCTGCGAATCTATATCGAAATATCCCAGGAAAGGGTTGTGTTAAAAGGGGAGAGGTTAAAGATCAGGATCCATTTTGGTCAATGGTGCGATCGAATTTTCCTACACCTCCTATGCCCCTAGATTTTTCCTAAGGAAACTCCTATTTCTATCTTTGAGGCAGTGATAAAAGGATTCAAAGTAAAGTGAAAAATGTGTATAAATTTTCTTTAAGCTATCTTGTTTTCCTTATTGTAGTTCCTGATACACTGATGTGTTTTAAAAAACGACCTTTTAGATTGAACATACTTCTATCAAGCTTCCAAGAATATTTATAAGGAGATATTTAAAATATTAAAGTTTTGTTAATGGATGAAGTGAATCTCCTTTTTTTCCTTTTAATTTTTTAATTGTTATGGAGGTTGTGATAACTGAATAAGATCGTTTTCGCAAACTCATCAGTTCAATTTGACTCTTTGCCTCAGTTTGTTTTCGCGATTGCACGAAAAAAAAACAAATCAAAATGTGTAGAAATTAAATGATCTAAAATTCATAAAAATTAAATAAGAATTTAACACCAAATATATAGTTCTTTAGATTTCTTGCTTTCAAAATACTAAGCCGATGAAATTCTACTTGTTTTAATACTGTCGAGATTCAACTGAAAATATTAAACTATCGAAAAATTATGTTCCTGTTCAAAATTGATGGTGGTTTTGATAATAGAATAACTCATATTAAGCTGAAACCAGAAAATTGTCTTTTTCGAAAATGTGAAATTTCATAGATATTCATGATATACTCTGATAGTAGACTTTAAGTATTTTTATATTTGTGATAAATTGTGGGATAGTGAGAGCCCTTAACATCGTTCTAGTAGGTTTCTTGGTAAACTACGAACAATAAAAAAACGAAACTTAAATAAAAAATACTGACTTTGGGGCATTCTTTTGATCGATTTGTTTTTAAACACCTCGAAGCCTATGCTCTATTCCAGTATTCCAGAATTCTATATGAAATATTGGGCCTTTCCAACCAGTATACAGCAAGAACACCTTTTGTGCCTTTTTCAAATGGTCATATGCTGAAGTCTCAATTTTTCTATCTCCTAATAAAACATTTGAGACCTCTGATACACTTAGATTGAATGGAAAATAAATCATTACCTGTCATTACCATCGCTTTGATTCAAAGATGTATACCATCCCGAACGATGTGACAGAACAATAATCTCAACTTTTAGAACATTTGTACTACTAGAAAAATGTGGATGAACTTAAAATTTTCATAAAATTTGATAAGTGCATTGCATACTTCAAATTCAATGAAATATTTTCAAACCTTGCGTTTAATCCGCTAGAAGAAACATAACAGGACACAAAATGTCAATTATTGTAAACCCTAACATTAGTTTTAAATAAACGTTATTTAAAAAAAAAAAAACACAAAAAAAAAAACAAAAAAAAATCCGGCGACAATTCGGCATATAATTCTGTACTTTCTCGGTTTTGAAACGATAAACATAATTTCGAACATAATGTTCTGCTACTCAAAATTGAGGTTAGGATCAAACAAATTTTAAAATAAACACTCACAACAACATAAATGATTACACTCAATTAGTGTGATACAAAGGCAAAACATGAAAAAAACCGACTTAGCTTGGCTTAAAGGGGGGGAAAAGGGGCAATTGCCCCGGGCCCCCCGGCTCAGGGGGGCCCCCCGAGGGAAAAAAAATTTTAACATTACGTTAATCATACTTCTACAAATCCATGAAAAGAAATCAAAACTAGAAAATTGGAATGAAAACTTGAAATATTAAAACTAAAGGGCCCCCGTGAAATAATATCTAAATTAGTTTTTGTCTTTAAAAAGTTAAGGGAGCCCCCTAAGGCAAGCAGTGAAGGAGCTCTCCCACATTTCTCGAGCTGAGAATATCAAAATCTTCTGGACAAAACCGAAAAAAAAATTAGAAGAATATGAGGCAAAACATTCAAACGTCTTGCACAACAATAATGTTTGTTGTTACGTTAAGTTTCCAAGTCATGGTTTGCTGCACTAAAATAGCAGCTAATTTCGCTTTTTGATAAACATTTCAGAATTTTACCCGGGCAGTATCTAGGTTAATACCTCGTATTATAATAACTTTCACCTTCCAATCATTATTATTGAAATTTTCATTCGTTTCTAAATTCTAAACCCTTACCCCTCCCTATTTTTGAAAGTTAAATTTAAAAAAAAACTGTAGTTGCTTAAATTGGACCAATCGACAGTACATGGTCTTAGACTTGAAATTTGTATTGGAACATTTTCAACTGATTTAACCAAAATGTTATCATCTACTGAAGTGAATATCCTGAATTCAGCATATCATTTTCCAAATGATCATTCTCCAATGATCATATAAACCAACTGATAGTTGAGTTGCTAATATCATTGAGTGGTTTTTTTTAATATGATCTTAATCTTATCATTTTCCAGATTCAATTCATTGGGATTTTCAAGTCTTGTGTTGTTTCTTTAGTTACTGAAGTTCAGTTTCATATTTTTTCTGAATTTTGAAAATTCAGGATCTTTGTTAAAGGTACTTAACTCATTTGGATTCCTTATCTGATTTTTTTTCAATGATACCTGATTCTATGTTTTAAACATTTAATCTTTATTCTAAATTTTTTCTTCAACCGATCTTTTTTGCACTAATGTTTTTGGCTTTGAGGGCATCGAATGAAACTTTCGTCCCATTTAGAATAACAATTTGATAAAAAACATTTTTTATTTGATGAAGATGAAGATTTTCTTTGTATTTCAAAGACATAGAATTGAAATTCATATTTGGTGCAATTTCTGCTTTTGCTCTGATTGTAACTTTGTATCTCTTTTTTTAATTTAATTTATATTTTGTTTTTCAAAACTTGAATTGAAATTATAATTTAGATTTGAGACACTGAATTTTGGTTTTGAATAAAACGTGATTTAAATTTTTGAATTCTTAAACTATTATACCCGTAACTCTATGGAATGTCGATTTAATTATAGTGTTATTTTTTTTAATTTTGTTTGTGAAATCTTCATGATTCACTAGATAAATATTTCCCGAATAAGCACAAACCGAACGATCAATGTTGATATGAAAATCATTTAAAATATCTATCCGGTCACTTTTTTAGATCAGCGAATTTTAGTTGGTGATAAGGGTTTTAAAAAAAAATGACGAATTCGGCATTTTGCAGCTTAAATTAGAGTTTTCATTTCAAAGAAATTTCTAAACTCTTCCGCAATGTTTGCACGTGAATAATTAACCATTTTTATTTGAAGACACCAGAAACTATTTTCTACGCAGACAACATGGCTATTTGAAGATAATATACTAAACTCATCTCCAGTTTTTCACACGTTCAAAAGGTTTTGTATTTTCTGGGATTAGCATTTGAAAAAAAAAATCGAATTATAGGGGCCCCCCGAGAAAAATTGCCCCGGGCCCCCCGATGGCTTAATCCGGCCCTGCTTTTACTGCAACACATGATCAACGTTCTGGCTTTTTTGCTAGTAGAGCACACCGGTGGTTGTCCGGATGGCAAAGGACTAGCCCCCTTCTCCCAAGCTATTTTTTGCATGACTTCACACTCTAAAAAGCACTTCAGCATAAATCAAACACCAAAATAACAGCTTTTCAAAACAATTTCATGAAAACAAAACAATTTAAAGGGCTTGTGATATAGCTCAGTTGGCAAGTCTGTTGTTTCCTGAGCCGATGTCCGCGAGTTCGAGCCCAAGAGTAAACATCGAACACAGTTGTACCGGATAAGTTTTTCAATAACGATCCGCCAACTGCAACGTTGATAAAGTCGCGAATGCCATAAAGATGGTAAAACGACTATAATCAAAACAAAAAAAAAAAAAAAAAAAACAATTTAAAACTTTCACTAGCGAACGAAACACCAAATTATGAATTAGCTTAGCTTAGCTTAGCTTAGCTTAGCTTGATTGACTACTCATATGCAGATTCAAGTAATAAATTAAAATTTATGAATTTCGTTAGACTTTTTAAGTGTATTTAATTATCATTTTTTATTTGCATGGCAATTATGTATTTTTAATCAATTGCATTTCGAATTCCATAATCGCAGGCGTGGCTCAGTAGAACAGGTTCCACATCGCCAAGAATTGCGTCTGGGATTGACAGCACATTCACAGTGACCAAAACTGATGCTCTCTCTTTAAACATCAATAACGGCGCCGGCCACGTCCTAGTAGTCAATAGATAGATGGAAAGAGAGAAAGGGATTGAAAGATATATAATTCATGCTTTAGGACCGAGGTTACCTCTGCATCCTAGCAAATAATTTTGGTTTGGAGGTTGGGGTGATAGGATATGATCAGGAGACACTTTTGACTAGTGTGACCTTATTTTAGCATCCTAGAGTCCTACTATCTTGAAAGCGAAAACCATTACTAATGGCAACTTAAGTGAATTGAAAGTTATTGAAAAAAAAACCTAGTTAACATTTTTCGTATGTATTAAAATTCTTGTATCCCATTTATGAAATTTAATATTCTTTAATGGGTTTGCTCATTAATTTCTCCCTTTATTAATTATTTAACAACCAATTCAGCTTAGCTTAGCTTTGTTGACTACTCATATCCACCTTATATCATTGAATTTGAAATGCTGTGCAGAAATCTTCATATACCAACAATCAAAAAATTTAACATAAGATACTTTATTGGGCTTTGCTACACCAGGCATTAAAAAAACAACATGTGAAATGACCAAAAAAAATTTAAAATTCAACCAGACTAGCTCATGACCCTAATTGTGATCCCTGGTTGAGCAAAAGATTTGTAAAAGAGCATTTTTCGCCTGTTTTATGCGTTCTTACATTTATGATTTTAACCTCATAAAAGCTTTAAACGATTTGTTCCATCATTTATTATAATGATACATACATATGTACAAAAACATCCAATCCAAACAATGCTTTTTAATAGGTGATAGTACATTCGATAATTTTAGCAAGAGTTAATCAATTTAATAAATAATGATTTATCAGATTGTTGGATCATTCACCTTAGTATTATTTTATCAGAATTTATCAAAATTTTTCATCTAGAACTTTTTCTTATGCTTGTTCAATTTTCTTTATGATTGCTCTCTTTATTTTTTTAACTTTTGTAGAAAAATAAACTTTTTTGGCCTACACGGAGAAAAAAGACGAAAGTTGTTCCAATTATTTCAGCTTGTTATACCAATAATCGAAATGCAGTTGATTTTTTCGCATTCAACTTCTTATATAATAGATTCAAATACAAACTTCTAATTGTCCTTACGCAATCAACTATCAATATAATGCATTCAACTGTATGATTTATTTTATGCATTCAACTATAAATACAATAGATTCAACTACAAACTGCTGATTGACCTTATGCAATCAACTTTGAATATAATAGATTCAATTGTAATGGTATAATTGATTCAATTGTAATGGTATAATCGATTCAACTACAATTGTATGATTGATTTTTGGCATTCAACTATAAATATAATAGATTCAACTGTAGTGGTATAATTGATTCAATTGTCAATATGATACATTCAACTACAAATGTATGATTGATTCTAGGTTTTAAACTATAAACATCAGTGTTCAGCATTAAAGCGCTAATCGCTAATTTGTCTGCTCCGTTTTTGTTAGATAATTATCGTTTTCATTTATTTTTTAACCAAACTTTTGTACCAGCAGATAGACAAACGTCACCACAAGTAATTAGTCAAGGAAGAATGCTGATACATGCTTTTTTCTAGTGTCTAGCGTTAAATCGCTAATCGCTAATTAGTTCGCTACTTTTTTGTCTACAAATTTATTTTCTTACGGGATTTCAGTCGAAAAAAAAGGATAAACAAACTCTACTAGGTGCAATTATTCAAGCAGGAATGCTGATAAATGTTATTTACTATAAAGTGATGGAGTATTTTGAGCCGTAAGTTTTCCAGAAATTAAGGTAAAAAAATAAATATTAAAACAAAAATGTAGCGGACTAACTAGCGAATAGCGTTTTAATGCCGACCTCTGATAAACATAGTAAATAAAATTATATCGTTATGATTGATTGTGTGATACTTGAATGAAAATGTATTTACATAAGCGTAGTCAGAGTGCCTTCAGCAGCAGGTGGCTGGGTGTTTACCAATGGCAAAAACAAAAGGTAATTAGAGAAGGTGCATACATTTGATTTTTTTAAATAAACTTGTGGCAAATTTTTTCCTCCTTTAGGTCAACTCAATCCAGATGCGGCAGCAGCTTAAATCAAAACGAAGGAATCGATGCCGCTGGAGGAATTTTTGGACATCCCGGCTAGGTGGCACCGATTGTCGTTGTCCGGCTCGAAATGGCCACCAGGGAACGGAGGCGCTGGTTGTCGCACCAACTACGGCAAGTAGTGCGTGTCCTGAGTAGCACGACGGGTGAGATTTTTAAATTTATTTGCTTTATAATGAAGCACCACAATTTAACATAATTTTGTTTTCTTGTTTACCATCGCCGGGATCCCCGGACAGGGTAAAGACAACCCGGTTCATCTGTTGGATGTGCATCTCATTTGATGGCGGTGGGGACCGGTTCCGAGAAAATGAGATGGTGGAAGAATTTAGTCAGCGTCTGCCGGAACATAAATAACTCCGTGAGTCTTGTCCCATTTTTATTAAATCAGTTATAGATAAGATTTTTTTTAGCAGGAAATCATTCGCAAATCTATAGTTCGGGTCAAATGTGCTTACTGATTCCGCACTGGAAGCTTCCGGAGGGCCTTCGAACAACATTCCACCCGAGTGGGAACAATTCCGTCACTGGAATCTGACCGAACAAGCATGCTGTTTCCATTGTACCTCCTTGATGTATCCGAACTGGATGACGAATGAGTGATTTAAAATAAATTTAAAAATTGCTAGATACATAAAATTAATTTTGATGCAGCGATAGAACACAACTTAAAGCCAACTGTATTATAGTAATCTTAATAATATACATATAGTTGGATGCAAAAAATCAATCATATAGATATAGTTGAATCTATAATATTTATGATTGAATCAATTATATTAGTATAATTGAATCTATAATATTTATGATTGAATCAATTATATTAGTATAATTGAATCTATAATATTTATGATTGAATCAATTATATTAGTATAGTTGAATCTACTATACTTATTGTTAAGTGCATAGAATCAATCATACGGTTATAGTTGAATTTATCTTATGTATAGTTGAATGCACAAAATCAATCATACGGCTATAATTTAATCTATGTAATATGTATAGTTGGATGCAAAAAATCAACCAGATCATCTATTATATTTATAGTTCAAAGTTTAATATTTATAGTTAGCCGAGAATTAATCAGAAATATAGTTCAATATAGGCGGAATATAGTTGGAAAAACTATACTTTATTCTCCGTGTAGTTTAAATGATTATCATTCTTAGAGCCACAAAACTAATGTGACATGAAACTAAGATCATTTCTTTGAGTGCTTCAATGTATTTTACTATGTATATCGAATGAAACACCAAATTATGAATTTCCGAAAAATTTTGACAAGCGATAAAAAACGCGTGCGCTTACCACGAGTCCACGCCTACCTCCGTTGCATAACAAAACTATTATTGCCAAAAAGTTAAATCCCTTCCGGTGGCTTATACAATCTTTGATATCTGAAATTGATTGCCCTTCCCCCCAAAACTCCCGTGTGCAAATTTTCAAAGCAATCCATTGCATAATTACGTCAATATTGCTAAAAACAGTGAACAATTAATTAATATGGACGACCCCTTTCGTCGACCCCTGGCAAAACTTTTGACATCTGAAATCGATAGTCCGTCCCCGAAAACTACCGAGTGCAAATTTTCATTACAATCCGATGTCAAATAACGACGATATTGCAAAAATATTGAAAGGTTAATATGGGCGACCCCCTTTGCCGGACCCTCACGCTGAATTTAATACCTGAAATCCATTGCTCGTCCCTCAAAACTCTGGTATACCAATTTTCATCTGAATCCGATGTATAGTAACGACAATATCGCATTTACAGTGAAAAGTTAATATGGACGACCCCTTGGCCGACTCCTGTTTTTAATTTGGATAAGTGAAATCAATTGTTTGTCCCTAATAACTCCTATGTGCAAATTTTCATCCCAATCCGATGCATAAAAACGTCAATATTATTAAGATATTGTAAAGTTGATATGTACTCCTTTTGCCGGCCCCTCACACTGAATTTTATGCCTCAAATCGATGGCACGTCACCCGAAACTATCGTGTACCAATTTTCAGCTGAATACGATGTATAATAACGTCAATATCGCAAAAACAGAGAACAGTTAATATGGACGACCCTTTTGGATGACCTCTTACACACACCTTGACACCTGCAATCAATTGCCCGTCTTTTAAAACATTCATGAGAAAATTTTCAACGCGATCCGACGAAAAGTAACGTCAATATTGCGAAAACAATATTTGTCTTGTATGGACGACCCCCTTCAGAAGGGGTCATCCGAAAATCTGAAAACATTTTTCATCCTTTCTGGTCCTAATGAGCATCCATGCCAAATTTCAGACCTGTAGCTCTTAAGACGGCTGAGTCTATAGAGGACAAACAAACAAACAAGCAAACAAACAAACATACAGAAATTGCTTTATATATAGGGGAGAATGAGGATACTTGATCCCTGAGGATACTTGATTCCTTAGCTATATCTTGAAACTGGAATGTCTTACAAAGATCAAATGTTCTAGAAAAATGTGCCAAAATGAGCAAAATAACAATACTTGTAGTCTAAAAAATTTTAACAAAATAATTGTTTGAGTAATTGAACTTTGTTTGAAAAATTTCACAAAATGTAATTTGAAGATCTTTTTCCATCACTTTAAAATGTTCCTTACATGGGAAAATTATGAAAAAAATATTTGTTCCAATGTATCAATCGTTCGAGCGTAAAATGAACTTCATAATGCCATTATTTCAAAGCAATAGAAAACTCTCAACTTTTTTCAGAAAAAGTTTTCTAAAATGTTGATTATGGGTACATTGATCCCCTAGAGTTGGGTACAATTGATCCCCCTTCCAAATGGCATATTCTTCTTCTGAATTGATCGTTATGATTGCTGATTACGAAATTAATAATATTTTTCCAAAAACTAATATTTATTAAACAATTGTCTGAAGAAAAGAGCACAAATAATTAATTTTCTCTTAATTATAAAAAATAGCGCCTTTAAGTATGCAATGTTATTAGCGTTGAGACAAAGTTATAGAACTTTCTTCTTATGTCTGTTATAAATAGTGAAATGAGAACAAACATAACCAAAATAGTCAATTAACATTCTATCTTGGGGTTTTGTTTGATTTTTATACAAGGATTAGGGCTTCCTGAATAAAAGATCAAGTCTCCTTCAATAGGGGATCAAATCTCCCCTAACTTCAGAAAAATCGCAATTTTTTTACTCCCACGAAAATGCTTCTAGTTCATCAACGGGTTCAAGTATCGTTCTAATTTTTGGAGCACAGAAACTTGAAGTTAAAAGCTGTCAGAAAATGTCAAAGACAGCGAGTTGCTAAATTTTTCCAAAATGATATGGTGAAAATAAGAAAAGGGGATCAAGTATCCCCACTCTCCCCTACATATATATATAGATAACATTCCGTCTTCAACCATTTAAGCCCTTTTGCAAACTCTTGCTTCAACAGGGATCACGGTTAGGAAAAAGAGCTAGTTTTTCAAGCGAGAAATTTGAATGGTATTGATTTGCCTTCAATATCATTTATCAAATGCCTCATAGGTATAGGAGTTTCCTTAGGAAATGTCTAGGAGCATAGGAGGTGTAGGAAAATAAGATCGCACCATTTACCAAGATACCTTTCACAAACTAACACAACTCCTTCCTTGGATACTTGAATATGGATTCGCAAACGTATTAGGATATATTGACAGTTCTACACGAACACCACCTTAGCAGGAGGCCTCAGCCCTAACCTCAAACCATGGGAGAACAGAATCGATTTTTGAGAAGGGCGCACGATAAACGCGATTTTCCAGCACTAATATCGACAAATTCGCCCTGTGGAAAAGCGATACACAGGTGTTCGTGTTTTGATTTTTTGGGTGTTCATGGCTCCCAAGTGCATTGATATTTGGAAAATGATAATATTTTTTCTAATGGAATGTTATTGAAAAACCTTTTCATGAGTACTGAGAATTTTACAACTTTGCCGTAGATTTCTATCGAATGTGAAATTAAACGCATCATTTATCTGACCGAAATAACAACTTACTATATCGCTCTCTTTAACGAAGTAGCGAATTATGTGGATATGTTTAAAATAATCAGAGCATGTAGGCGATTATTTTCAAACTCAACATAATCGGGGCTTTCATTAATTTACTTCTTTGTAACAGTGAATAATTTTGCATTCGTTTAGAAGTTAGAAACCACTCTTTTTTTAATCAACCAAGCAGTACATGAAAATATATTTCAGGTGTTTTGAATTCACCTTGAAAATTCATTAGCAAAAGATGGCTTATCTTCATCCGTTTAGAGACGCCCCGTAATGAATTCAAACATTCAGCTGTTGAGAGTTAAAAAATTTAATCAACTCAGAAGTATTATAATTAGTTTAAAATAAGCAAATACTGATTTTAGTAACGCACCTAGCATCACTGGTGAGGCCGCCAGCAAATCAAAATTTGAGGTTATGGCTGAGGCCAATTTTTCGCAAATACTATCGTCCGTATATACCCTTATAGACGGTTTCCATATTTGGTGATAATAGCTTGTCTTGACTATTAAAAAAAAAGGAGTATGCAAGAGCGAGAGATTGCTAGTTGTAAAGAGTAGGGTAAAACTGTAAAAAACGCACCAGCTAAGCATAATTGCTATTTACAGCGATACCAATCATTTAAGAACCAAATTGAAAGTTGGCGACGATTCAAGGATGAAATTTACGTATTATCGAAAAAAAATATGATAAAAACACGATTTTGACTGTATTTTTGTAAAAAAAAACTAAAACAGCCAGAAAACAAACCGCGGGGTAGAACGCCAAAACTAGTGGACAGAACGCACCAAACAGGAAGGGTGTTAAGAAATAGAACAATGATAATACGGAATGTAATTATTGAAACACCAAATGTTCAATTTCATGTTCATCGTATTTTTGTAATCTACCATTCTTTGGCTAAAAATCATTTAGTTTTGCTAAACTCATCGAAAATTTCGCTTTTCAAAATACACTTTTTTATATTCTTATAGATAAAACGCCTTCAAGTAGGCTACGAAATTCAATTTTTTTAGACTCATATAGTGATATCGCGGCAAACATGGCGGCCGATAATTTTTTCGAGTCGAATATTGGTACACCGTTTTAACTCGAACAAAGACAAAACATGTTATAACTATGCATTGTAATCTTAATTTGGGAGTCTGCAAATAAAAAGAATGGCATTTTGTTTTGAAATTCGGGTTTTCTCAAAAGTTAACAGCATTTAAAATTTGAGCGTAAAACACGTGGTCTTGTGGGCATTCTGCCCCAATTTTTATATGATTGATTTTTGATAAAATTTGTAGGAAGTTATATTAAAATACAACAAAATATTTATAGTATTCCGAAAGTGCACATGAGTGGTAAAACGATAAGCTGTAAATTGATTAGATTGCCTATGCTGTTTTACCATAAAACCTTATATGCTACTTATGAAAAATTACAAGTTTCACTCTGATTCCATTAATTCCTCTGTTTCGAAGAACTAAAGTAGATTTTATGCTACAATAAACATGAAGAAAAACATCATTCGAAGCCGTAGGTTAGTGTATATTTGAGAAAGAATAACATGGGCCATTTTACCCCGCTGGTGCGTCTTGTACAGTTTTCCCCTATCTTACTAACAATCCTTCCCTTTTCCCCATGAACTACTAGGACGTGGCCGGTGCCGTTATTAATCATATAAAAAAGGGTGAGCATCAGGTTTGTACAATGAGAATGGCTGCTAATCCCAAGCACCATTCTTTTGGACTTTGTACAAAATTGATGGCCTCGATTAATCACGGAGTAGCAACCATTGGCGACGTGGAACTTGTTCTGCTTAGCCACGCCAGCGATCATGGAACATTATACTTTCTCATTTACTCAAGTTAATTATAAAAGGTTTTTAAGCTTTTTGTAGAAGAAATTAAATCGCTGGATTTTTGCCATTATAAACATATTGCCCCAACTTTTGTAGCTATATGTTATTTTGATAAGTTTAACACAATAAATTGATCTGGTTTATTTGTTTGAATAATTCTGTTGTTCCTACGATTTATCTTCAAAAATGTCTGCTGGATAATACCTATATAATTCTTTGAAGCATGAACAAGATTTTTTACACCAGATCCTTGCACCTTGCCCCCTTCACCTTTTTACGCGCGCGAGCTCTGCGACGTAGTTCCACCTCCCCGTGGTGCAGAGTGGAAACGTGTCTACAGACTCGTCACCTGTAGATGTACGGCCAAGAGAACTACACGTCACACTTGGTACAGTCAGCTACCGACGGGCTGCGTGCCGAGTGGGACAAAAACGTGGTGCGACTGGGCACCTTGGTACCAGTGCTCAGTTGCAAGAGGGAGGGGTCGTAACGTGTATCGGGTAGTCGCGACCACGATATGCGGGACGACCAAATGTTCGAACGGGTGTTGGTCGGATTCGCGCGTTGGGTGGTCCTAGCCCTGATTCGCGGATATGACCGACTCACGACGGGCAGAGGGGCCTTGTGCCGTAATATGTGGTGCCCATTGGATGGGCCTCAGGATGGGTCTCGAAGTGTCGAGACGGAGAAAAAGTGGGATTTGTGATTATCTCCAGACCCGAGGAGAGGCGAGTTGTTCTCGTCTCGAATTGGGTCAAGAGACGGAATGAACGAGGGCTCTCGAGACACGAGGAGAGGTGGGTATAGACGCCTCAATTTGTGTCAAGAGGGGGAATGTGAGAGGGCCTCGAGCCGTGAGGCGAGGCGGTTCATGACGTCACGAATTGCGACAAGAGGCCGCATGTGGGACTCGAGTCACGAGTAGCGGCTAACGGACTGCCAACCCGTAAGTCGTGAATCGTGACAAAGAGTGGATGATGATTGCTGGTGTAGTACGAATAAAACGAGTATTTGCCGTGGAGCGCATTGCGCGAGTATGGTCTCCCATCCCTGGGTACAGCCTTCGTTTCAGGTCCGGATGGGAATTATGGCCAGAGGCCCCAGGTGGATTTTATGGCGTAGGGGTACATAGTATCATGAGTCGTCCAATTGCACCCATGGACCCAGAGTAGCAAACTGGGGGGACGCGGTGGCTCGCCGTGCCTTGGAATGCAATCCGTAAAAAGGATTTACCACCTGGGTGATCAACTAATAAAAAAAAACCTTTTTTCGCGCGGTACGTAATCCCCGCGTTTAACTAAACCTTAGTGTACTTTGTCAACTTATGTTTGATTCGATACAAAGCCTTCTTTGTTCTAAGTATAAAACGCATTCTTCTGCTTTGTTGATCCAAGGCCGCTCAAGTCACATGCACAATACTGTAAAACACACTCAACTTTGAGTTAGGTAGCTTAAATGTTACATATTCGCTTATCCAGGAAGCATCTAATCACTGACACTTCATAGCAGGTCGCGTGGAGGCAATATGGAAGGGAAAAAAAATAGCAAAGCTAATTGTTTGAAAACAATCCAACTTGTTCCAGTGGTTGGACTTAAAAAGCCATCTATTTGGTATGATATTGATAACTACAAGTCCTCAACAGCAGCTGGATCTATTTGCTTTCGATGAATCAGCACATATCATAGTTTTAAAAAGTGTCCGGTTAAGATGTGGGAAAACCCGTTCAACAGACAATACATTTTCAAATCATAAACACTTTAGGAAAGCATGAAGCTATCCTAGCCATCAATAGGTAGCAGCACGTACGCCAATATAATGTGGTTAAATGATGATCCTTCGGTATCAATCGGCACTTGGTTTTAAATCACTTTCGATGACTTTTAAAAAACGAGCCCCTACTCAATTAAGCTTAATTTTTGAATCATTCTCCGTTAGTAGAAAAACCCGAATTCATCATTAATAAAAAGTATGTCAAAGATAATCAATTTTCTATGAAAATTTTAGTAATAAAACCAAGGGATTGCAGTGGAAAGAGAATTCTTTGCATTTGGAATGGTAATGATCAAAATTCCACAATTGCTTAACAAATTAACCTTCTAATTATCTCTAACAAATTACAACAGATTATAACAAATTCAATCATTGGCTGTAAAATTTGTTTGATCATTGACGATGATTCTCTGTTTTTCTCAATCCCCTGAATAAAACACTATTTTCGGAACCAAAAAGAAAAAAAAACATAAATTCGTTAGAAAATGAGCAGCATTCACTTTCGTGATTCTGCTAGAATGTAGTCCCATAAAAAGTTGTTTACCAACAACACAATTGTTAATTGTTTTATGAAATTATGTCTTCCATAAAACCATTCCGCAAGCAGATCACTTCCGGATGATAACATTTAGTAAGAGTGAATCTTATCTGTACCATGTTTGGTTGGGATGTTCGGATTTCTGTCGAACCGGATATGGTTATGAGAAGAAGGGTTTGAATCTGGTTATAACTGAACAGAGCTTTCAAAATAGCTTTAAGGGTAACCAACGACTGACGATAAAATTTAAGTTCGGGCACAATTTCTAATTTTACAACTCATAGAATTAATTGACATGTTTTTAATTGACATCGACGAATCCGAGCTTCTGTAAGAATTGAAGAGTCAAAACGTGACACATGTTAGAAGAATCACGAGGAAAGCTGCTGACGGTGAGTACTGCCAACCTTGTCATAATGGTAGCAGGCATCGAGAAACCGGACTACATCAATTTCGGGCTCCTGCGCATTCCAACACGACCATATTATCCAACACCAACACCTCTGTTTCAAGTGTTTGGATTATGGTCACACTAAAGTGAAATGTACCGGAAACGAGAAATGTCAAAATTGCTCCCAGGAGCACGATGGAATATGTGAAAACCCCACTTACTGTCACCACTGCAAAAATGGTCAATCTGTCCTTAATCGTCAATGCCCAAAATATCTTTTAGAAGACAAAATTTGCTAGATGCAAATAGAACTCAAAATCACATTTCCTGGGGCCCGACGATTGTATGAGTCCCAACATACAAACATCAAATCATACGCCGAAATCACCTCATCGACATCACCTCTACAAGACGAAATCGAAAAGAGGGACCAGGTAATCCTCGAGTTGCAGAAAAAAATTCTCCGAGCTTGAGGCTTCCTACAAAAACCTGCAGTCGAATTTCAAAAAGCGAAAACGTGGATCCAAAGATCCCAAAGCCAAGATAGAACACATCCATCGTCGACTAATGCCATTCAAATCGTAGTAGAACCACCAAGAAACGAAAATTCAGCCAACGTTCCTAAGACACAATCGCAGCCCAACCGCCTAAGTCGCTCTTTGGCACCAACCCAAGCTAATGGAAATCGTTCAACAACACCAGCCAAACAAAATCAAACCGAACCTCTCAAACAGCCACCGTAGAAAAAAACAAGCCACCATTCAACCCTCATCCGAATCCGAAGACTGCCCAGATACAGCATCTGAAACCGAAGTCCCAATGACACAGTGCACCCAGGACCTGTTTTCACAAAACTAAACAGCGAAATGACAGATCAACAAAATTCTTCAACGACTAGCACATCAACAACTGACCCGAAAAATTATCCTGCTTTAACTCCAATCTCATCAATCCGTCACATGAATCGCAACAATAGAAATCGTACACAAGCGAGAGAGGAAACCTTAGTATTGCAGTGGAATGTTTGCGGGGCCCACCCACGCAGAGCCGAGCTCCAGCACCTCATCAGCCGATATGATCCAGTTGTAGTTGCCCTCCAAGAGCTCCGTACATCAAATTTACAAGGGTATGTAAATAACTTTACCTGATTCTTGTCTCCAAGCATATATCCCCACACATCAAGCGCCGGTATCGGGATCCTTCTCAAAAATTAGCCTCAACACAAATCTCCCTGCGTGCGCCGTCACCATCGAATTACCCATCAAAGTCACAATTTTATCCGTCTACATCCCGAATGGCAAAACGCTCACCTCATTAAACACCTCATTTGATCCAAGACCGTAGAAAAAAGTTAAGATACCTTCGAAACCTTGCACCGGGCGATCTGGGCTTCGCCGATGCCCTCAAATCGTTTCAAGATGCTCGATACGCCTCACGCCGCGGTATAGCTGAAGCGAAAAAAGCCACTTGGGAAAAAGCCACATCGGAAGCATCGACATCGGTCATGTGGCTAAATTTCAATCGCTTCTCTGGTAAACGTAAACCACCAAGAACGGTACTCAAAACTCCCACTTGTATAATTGATGACAGCCAACTTATCGCAAACTTCCTTGGCGACCACTTTCAAGCCATGTCTGATCAACCACCACTTCCATTCCCCCCTGCACCAAAAATCAAACGTCAAAATCGAAACAACGTATCGGAACTAGAAAAGAAATTTTCGATTCAAGAATTTTTTGTCGCAAAAAAGTCTTAAAAAGGTCGTTCCGTTGGACCAGACAACATCAGCAACGAAATGCTACGCCGCCTCCCAATCTCCACAAAAACACAACTACTGGATTGCTTAAATGAATTGTGGGAAAAAGGAATATTTCCCTCTCCCTGGAAAGAAGCTATCATCATACCTATTGCGAAAGCTGGCAAAGACCCAAAGATAGCAGATAGCAGATAACAAGTTGTCTCGAAAAAACCATAGAACGCATGATGAACCGTAGGCTCGTCCAATGGATAGAGGATCGTAAACTATGGAGCCCACAGCAATATGCTTTCAGAAAGGGAAGAGGAATGGAAGAATGTCTCACGGGATTGGAGGCAGCCTTGGATGCTCCTTTCGAAAAAATGCAACACACTGAATTAGCCTTACTCGATCTCAGCAAAGCTTACGACACTGCACAAAAGGCACGGATTCTTGCAACCCTAGCTAAGTGGGGTATCAGTGGAAAACCAGACACTCAGAAAAATACTATTATGTATGCCATAAGATTCTCTTATGAAGTGGCGCCATAAGAAAAATTAATGAAATTCATAAGATTGTCTTATGACGCGAATGAATTCTGAAGATGAACGCCTACTTCAATGAAAGGTTGTTGCTTTTCATAAGAGATTCTTATGGAAATAGTAAATCACTTTCTAATAAGAAAAATTCTAGATATTTCATGCTAAAACAATCACTTTATTGTTTGCCAAATTTGTTTAAAATTAAATCCTTAATGGTCACCATCAGCAGCGCATCAAGAGACGGCTCCATCAAAGTTTTTTTTTGCCGCATCTAAATCTTTGACCTTTCGTTTTTTGCCGATCAGCTTGCTGAAAAGTAAACAAATAATGTATATTAGTTTACTAATATATTAGACGTTTACACAAAAAACATCAAATCGAACTTACCATTTCGGAGATAGCAATAACATTTAACATTGAAGGGAAATTATAATAACATGAACTGGCGATTGCTTCGTACAGTTAGATGATGAAAAAAACTGATGCAATGAATGAATGTGTTCATTATTTTTTCACAATGCCGTTTCTTCTATTTTTCATAAGAGCATCGTATGAAAATTGAAAGAATTTTATAAGACTCTTATGAAACATTATTTTACACTCTAAAAAGCGGTTCATAAGATGCATCTTATGAAAATTATAATAAGAATTTGCCTGAGTGTATTTGTTTTTGCAAGACTTCCTCACTGATAGAAAGTTCAAAGTCTCAGTCGGAGGAGCTCTCTCAACGCTAAATTCCCACAAAAACGGAATCCCTCAAGGTTCAGTCCTCGCCGTAACACTCTTCCTTGTCGCAATGGAGCCACAGTTTGAGAGAGTTCCCCGTGGAATCCAAACCTTCGTCTATGCCGATGACATAGTTCTCGTTGCATCAGGTACACAGCTAAAAGCCTTAGGAAAATACTGCAAAATGCCGTCACCAAAACTGTAGAATGGGATAATGAAATCAAATTCACAATTTCGTCCGAGAAGTCAAATGTTCTCCATGTCTGTAGAAGAAGGAAACACAGAGCAGTCCCCGAAATTATGGTCCTCGGAAAAAGCATCCCCGAAGTGGAAATTCGAGATACCGATCAGTGATTTTTTCGGACTCAGCGTTTTGTCAGCAGTAGATTCTGGGATATCCTTGCACCCATGGATACAAGCGATAGAAGAAGAACAGAAGAAACTTAAAGCCGTGCTATGTTGGATTCCTGGCCATGTTAGTATCGAAGGTAACAAAAAGGCAGATGAGTGGAGCCAAAGGTAGGAGTGGACCTAGAGTTTCCATTGACATTTTAGCTAGTGACATCATCACCTGGGTCAGATCAGAGGTTAGAGCGAAATGGGAGGAAGAATGGGATGGAAATCGGCATCTGTTTTTAAGTAAAATCAAAAGGAATGCCTCACGCTGGAACGATAGAGGAAAACCGCTGGAGCAACGCGCCCTTACAAGGCTAAGAATTGGGCACACCATGTTGACACATCGCGATTTTTTTTACTAAAGGCATCCAAACGTGTCTATCTTGCAACGTGCCACTGACTGTGGCCCACGTCATCGGAGATTGTAGACTGTACGAGAAGGAAAGGAGAACCAGTGGGATAGGCCACGACATCGCAGCAGCGTTAAACACGGCGAACGAAGAAAACCTGATCAAATTTCTCAAAAGTTCAAATTTACTAAACAAATTGTAAAACTAAGAATGTAGTTTAAAATGTTCCTTTTTACAAGAGGAAGAATGACCATGTTAAAATCCTCTCTAAATAAACAAAATAGAATAGAATAGAATAGAGATCTTTTCGAAGGGGGACAACCATCTTAATATCCAGAATGGCAATCATGGTAATCTACCAATAGGATCGGAGAAATCGGAGGAATCCTGGAAGCAAAATCGCATACAAATTGGTTTATCTAAAATCATAACGCCGAATACTAGAAGCACGGGAAAAAACTCGAGAGGCAGTCAGATAAAAGTATTGAGGTTGTTGAAATCGTTGGTCCGACCAAAGCTGCCCATTAATGGTTGTTGTTGAAAGAAAAACCGTTCTGCAACAGTTGGAGCTTTGCTTTGTTCTCAGAACACAACTGCTGAAAAGCAATTCAAATATTGTGAATCTGTTTGCAGCGTTTTCCCATTATAAATTGGAATACGGACACCAACTGGTAAAGTATTGGAATTTTTAAACTGTAATACCATTTAAGTACCGTAAACTGTGGGAACTTTTATCAGCGGGGTAACTTTGATCAACATGATTTTTTTGCAGATAATCATCATTAACTTAGTATAAAGTTCAAATATCTGAAAACTGTTTACTACGTTTGAAAGCCTGTAAATGGAGTTACAAATATGCTAAATTTGGTTTTTATTAAGAGATTTTTTATATTACTTAAAACATAATTTTGAAATCTTAAAATATCTGTTTTTTTGAAGGCTCACAAACAAACATCTCTCCTGATCAAATTTAAGCATTTAGGAACAAATGGGTTGTTTCATGTGAAAGTTCAACTATTTTTCTTGGTTTAGGTTAAGTTTAAGTGTTATTTTTATGATCATTTGCTGATAATTTTTGGATATAAAAAAAAAACGGTCGTTTTCCATGAAAAAGCCTGTATAGGAAAAATGGGTAAAAACCCTATCAAATGGTAAAGTTTGAAGAAAAAAAGAACGTGGGAACAGTACGAAGACGAGGGAATTGCATGAAGGTAAAATTTTATTTGTTTTCGAGGCCAAAAAATATTGAAAAATGTTAATAATTTTTGCCCCTAAATGTATGCAGCAACATTGTCCATCTTTCGAGTATATTTGTTTTGAAAGAAAACGTTGAAAAATTCAACTGAGTCGAAACAAAAAATTACTTTTATCGATGTTTGAGCCTTCTGTGCTTAATGGCATCAAAAAAATAAATTTGAAGATGTTGAGATACGTAAAAACCATTGTGGTCAAAGTTACCCCGAAACTCGAAATCTGGTTTTGTAACAAACATTTAATTATGACCACAAATGTCGTTTGAATTTACTGCAATCCATGATCATGTTTAAAACTCCTCACCATAATAAGGGTTTTAAAGCTTTTAGATATTACTAAAAAGCAACCCCTTCCAAAATATTCTAAAATGAATGAAAAAAGTGATCAAAGTTCCCCCAGTTTACGGTACTTATTATTTTTTCCGTGCAGTTCGATATCGATTTCCGTTTTTTTTTATTTTCTGCAACAACCGTCTTGTGAAACTGAGACCTAGTATCACGGGATATAATTCCAAAAGAGCGCGATATCCATATGCAGCTGACATAGTCCAGCTCTTGCAGATTGGTTAAACGCCTGAAGGTATGGTTTCGTATTAACAAATGGATTAAAAATCTGAAATTTAAAATTATTGAGGTTAAATTGTAGCATACGAGTTAATTTTAAGTATTTGTTACTAAAATATACTCTACGTGTATCTGTCATCATCGTCATCGTTATTAAAAACAAACATAAACAAAATCAGTGAGGCAAACGTGAAAACGGCACGCTAACCGAAATCGACAAGTCGCCATCGCGTTCGGCATCTGAACCACGCCTGGCCTACTAATGTGTGGTGGTAGATGCAACTCTTTCTGTATCTAGGGGCCGTTCACTAATTACGTAAGCACGATTTTGGAAATTTTTCAAATCTTAAAAAAATATACTACTAGGTATACTACTAAAATTTGAGCATAAATGTTTAATGACAATCACGTTGTCAACTAACCTAAACGCTCAGACTCATTCAGCGGTAAACGATATAAAGTTTTAAATTTTTTTTGGTAAATCGTTTGTAAAATTTAAAGTTGGTAGTGTCTATCTCCGAAAAAACTGTCTATAAATTCATGATTTAAACGCCTTATATTGATTTTTAAAGATTTTTTCTGGATGAAGTCATTATCGAAACATAATGGATTCAAATTGTGGTGACACAACGCGCCATTTTCCTCTTTGTTTCTATAAATTTCTCAATTAAAAAGATTGTTACGATGGAAAGCGAAAAGCGACGATCTTTCTTAATCATATGATTTAGTGTTTTTGATGGCATGTTGGTTTGAATCGGTTCAACATTTCTTACGCAAGATTTTTGAAAACCCCTCCTACCCCCCTAGTAAGAGATCGTAAGCAAATGTGAAACCCCCCCACCTCCCCCTATGTGCTTACGTAATTAGTGAACAGCCCCCTACCACTTCATAGTAGTTGGCCCGTGAGGAACAAAAATTTGATATGTGATGATAATGCTTCACTATAAATTCTACCCGTCAATTTTCACCATCTTTCATTTCATCTAACGTTCTATCCATCTATAAAATTTCTTAATCTTAGATGTCCCTACTAAAAAGGACATCACTTTTTACCGATAAGGCCGATAAATTAAAGTAACAAACATAAATTACGGTGATCAATCCTTCATAAACATAATGATTACTTATCACATAACAAACATAAAATAATAACCATTAGTTACAGGTTTTTCTCTCCACCATTTGCTCGCTTAGCATCTTTGTAACTATTGGAAGCAGTTCGGGGTTTAGTTTTAACAGCAGGACATTTTCTACGGAACCTGATCCTAAATTCATTCTTCGATCATTTAACACTAATTTAAGTGCACTAAAACCTCTTTCCACCGAAGTTTGCGCTGCTGAGCTTAATAGCACAACCATTGCAACTTTATAAAGTTTTGGGTTTGAGAACCTTCGGGTCTCTCAATACTTTATAACATTAAATCAGGTCGCTCGATGCTTTCTGATGGGCGCAATGTTTCTAAAATCGGATTTTTTCCCTGATTTCCAACTCCTTCTGTTTTTGCGCAAACGGATTCGTATTGAAAGTCGATGTGCAGGACATTGGTTCCTAATCGAAAAATCCTTCCATAATATCTTCCAAATCATCCTGAGTACTTTCTGTAAGATTAGGCAATCATTGAGTTTCAAATAGAATATTTGAGATCACGTTTTTGCTCCAATAAAATTTTCCCACACACCTGAATGAGGTCTGTAGATGAGATTCTTTTCCATTCGAGGAAATTGAACATTGGGTGGGAATTTGTGGGCGTTGCTAGTACACTTTCTGTACATCCCACACAGCCAATTGTGCAGTATGTGCTGCACATCGCACACTTCCTAGAATCTCAGCTATTGACAAATCGAACTCATCTTGTTCAAGTGTGTCCGTAGTTTTGTTTTCGCCTTCCTTTCCGCAGGAGAAATCATCATCCTGGTCTTCGCTAGCACTATTTTCAACATCGTGCATAATGTCTGTATCGACATTTTCCATTTCGTGGCTTTGATCCTCAGCATCATAGGTTTCTTCCTCAGTTCCAATGCTTTCGTCAAAACGAGAATTATTTTGGCATCTTTTAAAGATTTTTTAAATTTTTTTACTGATGCCACCATGTTTGCCCCAATATCATGAGTTACCGAGTACACTTGGCTGATTTTAAGGCCGTAGTCTGTCAAAACGCCTTCAAACTAAATTTGTAGGTTCTCTTATCGTTTCTTTGATAGCTAAAATCAGAGTTCCGAAAATCACTCATTTTCACTGAATGTTTCTGATTGCACTTCGCAACTGAACGTACAGCAGTCGAGTTTTGTTATTGATTGCTACTGAACCTATCCGATCATCGATCGTTCAATTCATCGCTAAAATACAGATCACTTCGCACGATGCTTGCTTATACAAAACTGATTCGCAAAATTCGAGTTTTCATCAGATTGCCATAAAATTTTCAAGGATCGAAAAATAACTATTAAACTTAATTTTACCATTTCACTCGTATTTTGTTTAAAGTCTATACGCAAATGCCCGCACCTTTTGTACTCACCGCCTTACAGAATGCATGCTCGGACCTCCTCTGTTCAGTGCTTTTCCGGTCCTGCCTCAGCATGCCAGCTGTGTTCATCTAGCTTCCGCTGGCTGTAGCCAGAGCACCGTTTAGCGGCAAGCGAGACTGCATCCGCCACTGCTCAATTCGTCTCCACAGCGCACCGATCGAGAAGCACCGCTGTGCTTCTTCTCTGTTCTGCTGCTCACTGATCCGAACACCGCCTGCGGACTATCTTGCGGTTTTAGCACCGCCTGGTACTGCTGATGGACTCGCTCCACTGCTCTGCGTTCAGAGCACCGCCTTGGTAGCTCCGTAGGTATCTCTACCTCGATATTCGGCTGCTCGGCGACCTGGAGCGCCGATTGGCAGCACAGCTAGTGCTGTTGGCTGCTTTGCTACTACTGCGACCTCCGCTTCCAATTATGGACCCTCTCTGCCGGAAGACCTCCACTTATCTTCACGGCAGAGTCCCGGTGCCTCCAAGTTATTGTTTAGCTGCTCGGCGACCTGGAGCGCCGATTGGCAGCACTGCGTAAGCTATTGCCTGGTATTTCCCGCTTGTTGCTCGGGCCAATCGGATGGCACCACTACTGCTACTACCGCTTTTCGGCCACCCGACGCCTGGGGCACTAATTGGTGCCTCCGCTTTTGTACGTCGATCGCCCTACGCCTGTGGCGCCTCCTGGAGTCTACCAGGGGGCTGCGTTAATGTTTCCGACGGTTTAGTGCAGGAGATGAGATTGTTAATCTCCGAAAAGGGGTCTGTTGAAACGGAATCCATTGATTATCTTTGCCCAAGCGTGGTCCCAAGTGGTACTTACGCCCTTGTACGGCCTTCTCGTTAGTTCCTTCCGACGCACCTTTTCTTCCTCTGCGGAACTGTGCCCGTTCTTCTGTCTAGGGAGTCGAAAAGAGGTAGAGTGCTTCCAATTAGAGAGAAGAAAAAGTCGTACCTTCCGATTTGCCGAGCCGATGTCATACCGCTAGCAAGTCGTGTCGAACGACGGTGAGGGACGGCTTGCCTGGACCACGGTGGTCGGGTGTCTAGTGAGTTCGGAAATGCCGTTAATTAAATTGGTTTTTTCCTCCCCTATGGGATAACCGTACCTGCTTCCTTAGGCACTCTTGTTGGATCTCGCACCTGTGTTCCGCAGCCAGCACCCAACCAGTCTTTTTTCCGCGACTACGACCGTGGACGCCAACGCTTGTTGAAAAAAAGGCGTTCTTTTCTCCTCGTGGTCGGTTTTAACAGCTTCCTACACGCTCTGTTTGCATTCCTCCGAATTGGGTGCTTTTAACCCAAACATGCACGCTTGACATCTTTTGTCTAGTATTGGTTTAATTCTTCAAACACGCTAATTATATTCGACATGGGGGTGGGTTTAAATGTGTTAGTTTTGCCAATCGCTCATATCGTATATTTTTTTAAGAATTATAATATAACGTAAACTTAAATGCAACATATAAACCCATACTCTCTTCAGTTCCTCGACTGTTTCCACCACCTTAGGTCGTTTAAGAAGGTGGTGCTTCTTAATCGTCCAGTTCTTCTCGATGGCGCTGAGCTCCGGAGTGTTGGGAGGGCAACATTTTCGGCACGAAATTGACCTTATTGTCCGCATACCACTTCAGCACGTCCTTGGAGTAGTGGCATGAGACCAAATCCGGCCAAAAGATTGTTGGAACGTTGTGGGCCTTCAGGAGAGGAAACATCCGCTTCTGGAGGCACTCTTTCATGTACATCTGTCCATTCATAGTGTCCTGGGTCACGGAAGGTGCACTCCGCTTCCCGCACGTGCAGATGGCTTGCCAAACCAGGAATTTATTCGCATATATGGACATCTTCTGAGTGCAGACATGCTCCGGAATGCTGAATTTATCCTTGACCGTGAAAAACAGGTTGCTAAGGATCTGTTTGAAGTCGGCCTTCAGATTTTTTTCGTCTTCCATGATGCCGCATTCAACTCCCGTCAGCATGTTGAGGTACAGCTTCTTGGCACGGGTTTCTGCTTCTCGTCACGATTAGGGGCCTTTTGTACCTTGAACGTTTGAAGCCCAGCCTTAGTTTTGGCCTTCTGGTCAAAACTACGGCTCAGGTGCAGCTTCTTAGCCACATCCCGAACGGAGGCGTTCGAGATTCAGTTGAAGGCCTCAACTACCCGGTTGTGATTTTTGGCGTTGTACGTAATACTTTTTCCTTCACTTCTGGGCTTCCGATCGGTGTTCAATCGTTCCTCAAACTGCTTAATCACTCGCGACACCGTGGAATTCGCGATTCCCAACGTTTTCGCCATGGAACGATGCGAAAGATCCTTGTTCTCGTGATGGATGCGCAAGATTTTATCACGCACGAACTGTTCTTTCGACTCCATTTTCGCGAGTTTTGATCACAGGACTTTAAAACTTGTAGGATGTAAACAATGCACTATGGACTAAATTCACCCAAATTTTTATTAAATTCTACCCTACGGTTAAAAAGTTAAAGCAATTTCATAGTGGGGAAATTTCATCGTGGACAACCTCTACCATCAAAAAATTATAAACATTTCTCATCTTGATCCTATGACGTCTTTACGAACTCGTTCACACCTTTTTGTCACACTGGAAGTCGATGTTTTTTTCGATGATCCGTTATCAAACTCGAGCATTTAATATTAAATTGAACAAACGAAAAACCACATAAAACGAGATTGCAACAACTATAACATACTTTTATTTGATCCTATCAATACATCCTGTACAAAAGATAGACATATCAAATCTCTTGTTCCAATCCAACATCATCGGCATTTCAGTCACTACGGTGTGTTAACTTAACTAACGAGTAAGGGAGCGAAATGTGCAAATTATGTGTGTATTAAACCTTTGGATATGGATATGTTTTCCAGCAACATAACATCTTGGCATGGTTTAAAGTAAAAAAAAAGAGGAACAATATCACATAATCGAACTACAACAGGTTTATCCTAATGGTTAAGTATCAGTTGAACGCTCAAACTAATATCGAGTTGCTTAACAAAAAAAATCTAGAAAAATGGAAGTCCCAAAGAACGAGCCAATGGAACTCCAATTCGAGTTCTCTCCGGAAAGTGATTTTCCTCGATCCGGACTCTCCTCCTTATTAAGCGTTGATGGTTGCTTCATTCAGCATTCGTTTCCGGATGAGAAGAAGACATCCAGCTCGTTCAGCAACATGAAAGTCACCAGGACACCGTAGCACAGGAACAGCGCCAGGCCGATCCGTTTCCGGAGCTTGTACTTGGCCGCGTAGATAACCAAATAGAGCGATGCAATGGCGAAGAGCAACGATATGATCGAATACTGCATTCCATAGGATGCGATTACGACGTACGCATTCGTGGCACTGGCCCCATCCGCAAGAACCCGGATGAACCAAGGCATGCCCAGGGAAAACAGAATCGATAGGGAGTTGGCACCGAGGGCGTTGGACACTCCCATGGCACCGTTACCTGAGCAAATATAAATAAATTGTTGTGAACATTTCTACTACCTTTATAAAAAAAAAAGGCAAACTCACCAGTTCGAATAACCAAAATTGCGGAAACGGCTTCCGGCATGCACCCGCCCATGGCCAGGAACGTCAGACCCATGACGGTTTCCGGGATTCCGAAGGTGTACCCAATGATGGACATCATCCAGAACGTAAAGAAGGAACACAAGGCGATGTACACGATACACAGAAAAAACGTCAAAGGATACCAACGGCGCCAGGTTTTGGGATTCGGAACGGTGAACGTCAGCAGAAAACGGATTGGCCAGCTGTAGAACCACCAGAACAGCCGAAGTTTCGTTTCTCTCGATATGCGCCACAGAGTCATGTCCGGGTGCTCATCCGGATCCGGTAGGGCGTGGCGAGAGGGAACTGTAAATAATGATGATAGATTACTTATTGAGAAATATGTTCACAAAAGGTTATAGGAGAAAAAAATATGACGCATTTGAAAGAAAATTAACATTTAATACCCAACACACGAATGCCGCAGAGATTGTAAAGTGTCTCAAATAAACAAACAACAATTTAATACCCAACATTTAGATCTAGAAACAAACTCACGAACTCTTGAAGCTCTTGGTTTCTAGACCGGATGGATAGGAGGTTCCCAGGCTACCAAGTATCAACTTCACTTTCCTAAGAAAAAAGCTTGTTGTTAGGTGAAAGTAATAAACGAGTAGAAGTCGAATTTCGTTGTCCGTCGCCATCTTCGATTCCAAGATGGCGGCTACCACTCAACTTGAAAATACTGTAAATGACTGAAAATCGCCTCAAACCCTTACAATATGGGTATTAGTTGAAAGAGATGAACCAGTAAAAGTCGAAGTTCGTGTTTTGTCGATAGTTTTTGTATTTTGCCATATTTGCTATTATTGTCATTGTATTATGTCTATCATGCTAATATGTTTAAATTGTATTGGTCCTATTAAAGCGAAAACTACAAGGTTATGTTGTTTCTGTTATTTGTTTGATTTAGGGACATGTGCCAAAATCGGATGTTTCTAAAATCGAATGTTGCCAAAAACGATCGGGGTCTGTATTGTGGTTGCTTTGTGCGATTTTGGGTTACTTACAGCATTTCAGAATAAGTTCAGAGTGAACCACATTTGATGAAAATGTATGTAAATCGCTTAAACCTGACATACTCAACGCGGCCAAGCAGATGTCGATTTGTTCCGTCGCTCGAGTTCGCATAGGCTGCGTCCGTAAATTCGCATCGCATCGCTCTCACTATGTCATCGGCCTAAAGCGAAAAGAGAAAATCGACTACTTCTCGTTTAGCCCTTTTACCCAATACCGATATTGTTGGGTTTTCATACGATTATAAGTCATATACAACATTTCAAAGTTCAGCGGAAGACGCCATCTTGGATTTCAAGATGGCGTTGAAAAGAAAAAAACGGCTTTTTCTAGTTCAGCTCTTTCAACCAATACCCATATAGTGGTTGTTTAATGCAACTTTTTGTCATTTACGGCATTAAAATTTCAGCGGATTCGTCTGATAGCGAAATTCGACTTCTACTCGTTTAGCCCTTTCACGCAATACCAATATTGATGGGGTTTCATGCGATTTTGAGACATTTACAACATTTGAAAGATCAGCGGAAGTCGCCATCTTGGATTTCAAGATGGCGTCAGACAACGAAATTTGACTTCAACTCATGATTTATTCCACGGGTGATAAACAACCAATCCGTTTTTATTTAAAATGTCTGTCCTCATTTACTGTACTAAGGATTAACAACTCAGAAATGAGGAACTCATCCTAAGCGTGTAATTGGTCAAATCGAATTGACTAACGCCATGTTGGTTGAAAAATCGAAGGGCACCAAATGACGCCATGTTGATGGATTCACAATGCAAGCATTGGAAAATATTTTTTCAGACCCATTTTTCATCAATTCCATCATGATTGACCATCAGATTTGACGAAGCGCATTTATTTCAAGACACTATTTCATACACATTTTACCTAAAATCTTGACTGGCAGTACAAAAGAGGCTCATAATATGGTTGAAACATTGGTATTTTGGCTATTAATTTTACCAGATCATAAATATCTCAATAATGCAATCATCATTCATCAACCATTATGGTTGCTGGAAAAAATAAAAATAAAACTCCGAGAACTCACAGAATCGAAAAAACAAAAATTCCTAACATGTTTAATAATAGCTTTTTAAAAGCTTTGGTGACCAACAATGATATGTCGTGATGACGTTTCTAGGGTAGGGCCAAATAGCTTACTTTTGGCTTTATTAGAGCGAGTTCACTGGTTGGGATGGAGTTGGAAATTTCGATGGTTTACAACACATCACAAGACTTTTGCCGTACACCGGTGTTGGGAAAATCTGATATTCAAACAGATTCGCGCTGCAAAATTTATGTCGTATAACACTTTTTGGCTGAGGGTGATAGAAAAACACGATGTTTTGCAACACCGAACCGAGTGATAGAGCCGGCGTTGCAAAACAGTATTCGTGCGTGAAACGCTTCGGTGCTGCCACCTCTCTTATGTTCGAAACCTCGGTTAAGGAAAAAAAAATGTAAATTGAGCCCATTTAAATTGTAATGTCATATGATATTTTCATGTTTCATTATTAAGTATCATAACTAAAATTTATATGAATTATAAACAAGTTAATAAATTCTTTCAAAATTACAAGCAAATTTTCATAACCCATGGCCAATTGCGAGCACCATCACTTTTTTATCGACAACATGAGGCGCAGAGATGCCAGACAGCTATATAATTCATTTCGTTTGTTTTGTTTTCGTGGATTTCAAAAGTTAGTGATTCGTTTTAGAAAAAAAAATCTGTTGGAATGCTTTAGAACGGAGCTCCTGCGGGGATTCGACAAGTGCCATTCACAACAGACGCAGCTGATACATTGGGAAAAAAAATCAGTCTACAATCAACTTTTCGGTAGTAGCAAACCCTGGGTACAGTGTACCTCATTCCAGAATTATCGGATTGTAGACAATTGTATACTTTTGTCAGGTAAATGAACGCGAAAAGCACTGGCAAATAATTTGCAAGTAAAAAACCAATATTTTATATTTTAGGTGGTGTTTCCGGAATCCGTACAGTTTGAGTTGACCCGTTCTCATTGCAGCCTGATTTGTTCGAGCATGATGCAGGCTCCCTCGATCCATTAATCCGGTCTCTCGGTTGGTTTCCGGCGATTCCACTGATCTGCAGACCGGCTTTAAAACGATGTTTTAACATGTTCGAAGGAGTAATAATAAAAAATAGGCTAGCCAATGTAAGTTTGTTAAAAGTAAAACTCTTAAATCCGAAAAGTTTTACATAGTAAATCACTCCCAATGCGCGATCCAAACATACTGAAATTTTCGTATTAACACATTGCGGACCAACCCCGAGAATTCTCGTTTTTTTCGCTTGGCGCAAATGTTAAGATGTTATTAACTCCATAATGAAACTTTCATCTACAAAATTTAAACATTTTCAAAAACTTAAGAATTTCCTTCCGAGATATAAAGTGCCAAGGTTTTGGTGTTTCACGGCTTAGATGTCTAATGTCCTCAATGTGCTAACACTATTAGTTGAATTCGATGGTTGAATAAAGAAAATTGATTTAAACTTTCAAACGGCGAATTCAAATTACAAAATGTCAGTAAAATTACTGAAAAGCAAATTCACTTGACATCGCTGGTCGCTTTCGATTTTATACCTTCGTATTCTATCACACCGGTGGACGGCCAACATTTTTGTTCTATATTTCACGATAGAAAAATTCCCATCTGTGCTACAGCTATCAAAATTTCTACCACTTTTTCCCAACACCATTGGACTTGCTCTTAGAGTCCAGGTGATGTTATAGAATGTGCTTTAGCTTTTTTCATGAAGGTTAATGCTATAGTCCAAACGAAATTCTGCTGACCATAAAAAAGCTAAAATTGTTACTTGGGAGTCTTCGACTATCCCCAATTCGTCGCCGTCGATCGTGACCTTGTTTTAACTGGACAAGCGGGCTCGGTCGGTCTCGGGTCCGCAGGCCAGCATGTACTTCGATTTGGACGTATTAATCATCAACCCAATCTTTCGCGCTTTGCGTTTCAGTTATCGATAGATCTCCTCCACAGCCGCATATGATATGCCGACTAAATATATCAATGTCATCGGCAAAGAAGATAAGTTGACTGAATCTGTTGAATATCGTGCCCCGCATTTCGCCCACCACTCGTCGAATAACACCTTCTAGCGTTCAAAGTGGCATCATGCAGGATAGACCATCGCTTTGTCAATGCCCTCTGCGCGATTCGAAATCCGCACACAGCACTACGTTCCGTCCATCTTCGCTTTGATCAGTCACGGTCGATCGTGTCGTATGCGGCTTTGAAGTCGATGAATAGATGGTGCGTTAAGACTTGGTGTTCACCGCATTTTTGGAGGATTTGCCGTAGTGTGAAGATCTGGTCCGTCGTAGAGCGTCCCTCCATGAAGCCGGCTTGTTGACTTGTCACGAATCTTTTGCTTGTGGCGTTACGCGGCGGATTAGGATTCGGGACAGCACTTTGTAGGCGGCAGTGATCGCTCGGTATTTCTCACAGTCCAATTTGTCGCCTTTCTAGTAGACTGTCGTCTTCTTCCACATCTTGAAACGTATTTATTAGTTAAGGCTAGGAAAAACTCACGTTTTGATTGCCCGGCGTTCACTAAGTTTGATCTCCTGGAGGTTCGCTGGGGTAGCCTTTTTTTTCAAATACTGACTGTACTGAAAGGCAAACTATTCTAGATTGGGATATTATCAACCTGTTAATTTAGGGAACATAACTTAGTGATTTTTTTTAAATACATTTTAATTTTTATTGAATTATTAGATCGTTTGACTTGATCTTATTGCATGAAAACTTCTGATTTTAGTTTTAGGTTTTTATTTTACTTTTTCTTTAATTCACTGTTAAATGAAATGAAGTAAGGTAAGTACTTGCGCTTTTAGTTTCTTTTTTTATTTTCAGGATGATGCTGGACTCGTTGCGGCCGTTATGCTCGTTGGTCGACTCGTTGGGGGACCTCGATGAACAGGTAATGGCGGATGACGACGGAGTCAGAGAAGGATTCCAGGGAAGTTGCATGCGGTGCGGAATTGGTCGTCGTAGCCAACGGCTTCGATGTATTGGCCAATGTTGACGGAGGCCAGGTAAGTGACCGTTAATTTAACGGTCCCATGCGACAAATTGGCCTATGTTGACGGAGGTCAGCGTTTCTTAATTGTCCGGGGAGTGTTGTCCAATGTGCACTTTTCACTGTAGGGTGGATCACGGACAATTGAGTGAGCGTTTAACGGAGTCGCTCGGAAATATCACTAGAAGGTATCCCCCAGGTCACACTAATGCACTTAGAACCTCCCAAATTTGTAACGGAAGTGGAGGTTTATTCACAATCTCTCGACCTTTGATGAACCCACACAGATCAACGGTGTCACGAGGTACATGGTTGTTACATTTAATTATAAGCTTGGTAATTTTGATACGATGTTAGGAGCAATTACGCAAACAATTACTTTTACCCATTTCCCTTCAAAAGCGCACGAGTGTGTACACCTGAAATGCACATGATCACCCCTAGGGGATAATAAACAAACATTCAAACACTGAGCCAAAACAGCTGCGAGAAATCAAGAGGGATTAAGGATTTTCAGCCAAACATCGGTACACTGTTGGATTGAGCAACACGAATATCGGCCACAAGAAAAGGAGGCGAGAATTTTCACCCGCGGAGGATTTTGGTTCTGCAAGTTGGCAGTACTTGCTCGTCGGGCAGAAAAGTTCGGGACGAAACCGCGAAATATCACCGCACCGGGAAAAAGTGGCGTGGAAAAAAAATCGCGTGCGTCGGTAGTGATTCTCCGTGGTGCCAAAAGAAAGCACAATTAGACCGGCGGGACCAAGTACTCCTGTTCGTTTTCCCTTGTGCATCCGCCACCAGGACACAAAGGGGAATAAAAGGCTTCCCTCCAAGAGGGACAAAGTGCGTAAGGCACAGGAGGAACGTAGAGCCGACGCAAAAGTCCATCCGCATCGGAAATTTCCCGAGGGGAGAAGGTCCAAGAAGGACCACCCGGAGAAAGGTAGCGTTCACACGTTAGCCACCCAGGGCTGAAGTAAAATCTCCAAAGGAATAGTGCCAAGACGCACCAAAAGGCACCATAGGCCGAAAACCACCATCAACCAGCAAAAACACAAGGCACTCGGACCAGCAACATCTTAAAAGGGACCCCTTTTTTGACACCTATTTTGGACACTTTTTGTCACTTTTGTTGACACCTTTTGCCACACTTTGTCACCCGTTGGTGATATTTCGGTTTCCCGGATTCAGCGCTTGGTGCTATCTTCTCGCCAGTCGTGGGAGCGTTTTGTTTTTGGGGGCAAACAGCCACTTCGCCGGACATTTATCAGTGAATTTTTGCTGCATCTGGCAGTTTTGCTTGCCGTGTTGATCGCGCACGAGGTACGTGCGAGAGGAGCGAGTGGCGTCGAGGGATCGGCGAAATAAGCGGAAGGCGTTCCCGGTTGCAACCGGGGGAAAACATCGTTGGTCATCGGATGACAACAAAGAAGCAGCATTTCTTCCGGAGAACCACCGGAACAAAAGGATCCAGCAGGAGGATCTGCGGGTTCAGCGGCCCAAGCCGGAACGCACAGAATCGCGTGTCAGCGAACCACGAGTTGCGCAATTTGGTCATCGTCACGGTATCGGACAGCCTCCAGATGGCAAGGCATTCGGAAATGTGGCCCGATGAAAAGCACCCGAAAGTCGGGTCAGCAGCACGCAGCAAGGAAGCAATGTAAGTCGCTCGTCTTTTGACCATTTTTTAGGGAAATATAATGGGTTTTTCCGAATTTTGCAACGCATCAATGTTGCCATTATAATGATGTTTACATTTATATTATTTGTGGCATCAAAGCCATTATTTATCCCGTCACATGGTGCTTCACGACACTGAGGGATAAATGGCTTTTTAGTCCACTACACTAGCGCTCATCCGGATTACCGTTGTTTTACGGATTCCCACTTGTAGCGTGTGATGTCGCAAGCATCACTCATCCGGACTAGACTTTGTTAAAGAAGAGCATCGTTTGGGGTCCTTCGACCTATATATATAACTTTCGTGTTTCTTGGCTGCGATGCAGCTGCTCCAGCTCCTCGAGCTCTTCCTTCTCCAGGCGGCGCCTTTCCTCCTGGAAAATTCGGACTCGCTGTCTCTTCCACTGTCGGTGGTTACGGAGTAGATTGCAACAGAACTTAAATTGTTTTGGGACTACTTGAAATGGTGGAAAATTTCTCCTAATGCTTCCTAAACTCAACTTATTTTGTTTCCTCATAAACCAAGAGCTCAATTTTTAAAACCTAATGAAAATCATTCCAGAACTTTCAATGGGGTTTCATTAGAATGGTCTGATATACTAAGCACTCACACTTGATCGAAATCTTTCTTTATAAATCACATAAAGATATTAAAACTAATTGTAATAAATACACTACATCTCTATATCACAGAGAACAGACGTACAAGCTAGCCCACGAAACTTGTGTAAAAATCCCAACACGCTTTTTGAACCAATTTTTGTTTTTTGGCTGGGCCACCAGATGTCTCCAAACACCAGTGATTGAATTTTGCTGAGCATGAGTTGATCAACCATCTCTCGCTCAACGCTTTACTCGGAAGCAAAGGTTGCTTTGAGGCAGCGAAAACGACAAAACCGATGATGTATACGCTCTCAACATGGCCGCCTTCATGAAGCAATATACTTTCGAGGCAGCGAATCCAAAAAACCAAACGAATGGCTCTCACTCATCTCCTGTCCCAACCTTGAGGGAACCGAATTCAAAAGGCAGAGCAAACCCGAGTCTCCTCGTTTGTGCCTGGATCGAATGCGTGAGGTTTTTCTGCTATTGCTATTATTGCACAGCAACCGCACGCAGGCAGCTAGTTTTTTCATTTCTTTTTCTTCCCCCCTCTTTCACCATACGTTGCGGGCCGTGCAACGCAATAAGTTCGGTTGTTTTTGTTGTTGCCTCAACCTTTGCGGTCGGCTCGAGTGATTCAAATTCAACAACGTAAATGAGTATGTGTGCCTCGTCTTCTTCATGCATCATGTAGCAACCGAACGTTGAGAGAGTTCGTTCGGGGCAGCAAACGGACAGTGTCTCTCAGAGCAGATCCTCCTCATGGGGGGAGGTTTGAATGAATGTATATGTATCGTCTCCTGTATAGCTATGGGAGGCCTCAAAGTGTGTATTTTGAATGCCTCTGATGAGAAAATTGGTGAGGATTTCAATCACTGCCAAACACACCAAAGAGAACTGTCAAAACAAAGCATGCTTCAAGAAAATCGCTGATGAATTTTCGTAATACGTTCATTATGTTGCATGATAAAAAATATCTTAAAAGTTATTGGCTTTTACTTTCAAATTTGTTAGAAATACAAAGTTTTAAACAGCGGGCTGGTAAAGTGATATGTGAAAGTAACCCGCTTCGATATGCTTAGATTCAGTACTGCTGGATGAGACTGATCGTCAAGACTGTTCTTATATTTGACTGGACATAGGACATGCGTTTTCTAACATGAATTACTGTTCAAGAAGTGCGAAAACTTATACCAAAACTGTTAGTAATTTTAACTATCGTTGAAGTGCAAAAATAAAGAAACTGAAATTTCCCCCAGTCAAAAGTAGCTCTGATTTCATTTTCCTAGCAATAAATGAAAACGGCCCATTCTTCTGAGACATTGGATTTGTTTTTTTGTGAGTTCATAAACGATAACACCTTTTCGAAAACTGGGCACTTTAAAGTTGATTTGTAACTTTTGAACGGCGCAATAGATGGCACTGTTTGTAGTCAGTTTCTAACGTGTTTTTTTGGTGATTGCATTTGAATTTTTACACACTTTTTTGACGATTTTTTGTTCGAGCTTGTACGTCTGTTCTCTGTGTCTATATTCTCTCATCAACAGGAAAATCAGACTGTACCTGAGGAATAAGTGCTCATATATAAATAGGTGAAGATTCACAAGGTTCTGAAAATGCTTTTGCGATTTCCACCTTGGCACAGCTCCGAAGATCTTCATTGGATTGCGGACATTGAATCGATCGAAAAGATAGCCAACAAAATCATCTCTAACTTCAGAAGCAAATCGATGCAGTCTTCATGGGGGTGAATGGTTTGAATATTCAACAATGTCAACGTCAAATAACACTCAAAATTATCATAGCAACCGTTGTTCGTAATCGCACTGTTGGTATCAATTTTAACATGCTTGTTTTTATGAGCGAATATAATCTCAATTGAACATTCAAAGAATGATTTTCCCAACAAAGTAAAATAAAGGAAGCTGAGTTTCGATTTAATTCATATTCAATATAAGTGTTTTCCGGATGACAATACTAGGTAAGCAATTCGTCCGAAAAATCAATAAAAATATATTTTCCCCATTCGAAGTATTGTAGATGGCTCTGCAGTGCTAACTTCTAGATAACAGATAAACATTTTATGCTGATTTGTTGTTCCAAGACACACTTTGGTTACCATGGCTGGATTCATGAATCTGGTTGCCGGAATTCTTTAGATGGCGTTGAAGGTCCATTTAGAAGAATGATTGTTCGTGGCAAAGCCTTCCTCAGGGCGAACACGAAATTATTGCGACACAGTCAACATGGCATAACTTTTTTACCCTTAGGTAAAAATCAACCAAATTTTGCTCACTTTCTCATTGAAGTGTATTGTTTACATGCTGTCAAACTCGAAGTCATGTTTTTCGATTCAACGAAAATGGAGGTGAACCAACGCAAGTCGAGAAAACATATGCTTTCCAAACACCTGGAATGTTCTGACCTGACGCACCGGCAGTTGGGAAAAATATTGAACATCCACCATTTAACCGTCTCCAGAGTGTTGAAGCGGTTTCCGGAGCAGTTGACGTTGAACCACGGCAAAGGAGCTGTAAGAAAACCGGGACCGGAGAACAAATAGACGGAGGGAAAGGTGAAGCGGATGATTGAAGCAAATTCCAACGCCTCAAGCCGTGATTTGGCTAAAAAGTTCAGCATGTCGCAGAGCTACGTTCAGAATGCAAAGAAGTGAGTTGGACTACAGGTAGAGAACTTCCCAAATCGTGATAAGCGGCAACAATCGACGGCTAAAACTCGGGCACGGAAGCTCTACGAGAAGAGCTGCTGTGTGATGGACGACGAAACGTTTATAAAAGACGCTTTTAAGCTAATTCCGGGGTTGGAGTTTTTCACCGGCAAGAGCAAGTTCGATGTGAATGACAAATTTAAGAAGAAGAAAATGTCGAAGTTCGCCTCCAAATATCTCTTTAGGCAGGCCATCTGCTCTTGCACACTGAGCCTTTCGTGACAATTAGTTTTTTTAGTTTTTTATTGATTAGATCCTAGGCTTCAGCCCTTTATCTTATTCTATAATATAAATGACATTTAATAACCACAGTAATTGTTAATTTGTAAAAGAGCACTGCATAATTCTACTTTTGATTTGTTCTCTGGACATGCTTAGTTGAATAATATCAACGTTTGTGTTGTAAAATGCCATCATTCAGTACATTGGTTCGTTTCTGGCGTAATTCTGGATGCGATTAGCTAGTTGAAACGGCCTTACGCTTCGTAAACTGCTGCGGGCTTCGTACGGAGATATACAAGATAATAAATACGGCGAGTAATATCTTCCACAGATTAAGTCCTTTAGAAACACTGCGTCGATCGATTTTCTTCGGGTTTCCAGCGTGTCCAAACCTACCAGCATGCACAAGACTCGATACTCCGGCATTTCTGCTTGCCACCCAAGGTTTCTCAAAGCGTATTTCAAGAACTTCTTCTGAACTCTCTCTAGTCTGTTTTTGTGTATGTTGTAGTACGGTCGCCACACAATGCCGGCATATTCAATGACGGTCCTAACTAATCCAGTGTAGATAGAAACAATCGTGTAGGGATTATCCAGCTCGTGACAGATTCTACTAACCATTCCGAACATAGAATTGGCCTTTGCTACAACTTTTTCGATGTGTTTTGAAAAAGTTAACTCCGCGTCCAACTCTACTTCTAAGTCTTTTACTGAGCTTTGCCGACTTACTTACTTAACTTAATGATCCCGCGCCGATCCTCCGGTGCATAGGGCCGTGGTAAAAGACCTCCACTGTTGACGATCCGGGCCAGCGTCTTCACCTGGTCCCAGTCAAGATTCTCGTCGACAGTTCGGATTTCAGCGGCTAGGCTTCGCCGCCATAAGTTTCTGGGTCTGCCTCTTCTTCGATGACCTTCTGGATTCCAATCTAGCGCCTCTCTGCAAATCTCGTTTTCATCTCTTCGCAGCGTGTGCCCAATCCATCTCCACTTACGTTCCCGAATCTCGACTTCTAGCGCCCTTTGATGACACCGGCGATGTAGTTCCTCATTCGAGATCCAGTTGCCAGGCCACCAAGCGCGGATGATATTCCACAGGCAGCGGTTTACAAATACTTGCAGTTTTCGCGTCGTTACCGCATATGTGCACCAAGTTTCGCACCCGTACAGCAATACGGATTTGACGTTTGAGTTGAAGATTCGGATTTTCGTTCGTAGAGAGATCTGGCGTGACCGCCAGATGTTTCGGAGACTCGCAAACGCAAATCGGGCCTTTCTGATCCGTGTTTCGATGTCTTTTCTGGTACCACCATCAGGCGTTATCTGGCTACCAAGATACTGGAAGCACTCCACTTTCTCAACTTGCTGCCCAGCTACCATAAAACTGGAGGGATTTCCTGTGTTGATCTCCATCGACTTGGTCTTTCCGACATTGACTTTGAGACCTGCTGCCTTGGAACTTTCGGTGAGGTCGTCGAGTTTGCTCTGCATATCTGGTTGTGTTTGGGCGAGCAAAACAATATCGTCAGCCAGGTCAAGGTCGTTCAGTTGCTCCATTGTTGAAGGATTCCACGGCAATCCTCGGTTCGGAGCACAGTCAATCGATCCAATCAGAATCTCATCCATTACGATTAGAAAAAGTAGCGGTGATAGAATACTTCCTTGTCTCACTCCAGCAGTTACCGGGATTGGTTCGGACAAGACACCGTCGTGCAAGACCTTGCACGAAAATGCCTCGTATTGTGCTTCGATGAGATGGATTAGTTTCTCTGGGACCCCTCGTCGCCTTAGAGCCGCCCAGATGTTTTCATGGTTAAGTCGGTCGAATGCTTTTTCGAAATCAACGAACACCAGCAGAAGAGAGTCCTGGAATTCGTTGATTTGTTCCAGTATGATTCGTAGCGTTGTGATGTGGTCCACACATGATCGTCCGGATCGGAATCCAGCTTGTTGCCGTCGGAGTGTAGCGTCGATTTTCTCCTGGATCCTGTTCAGGATCACTTTGCAGAGTACTTTGAGGGTTGTACAGATCAACGTTATGCCTCGCCAGTTACCGCACTCTGTCAGGTCTCCTTTCTTCGGGACCTTTACGAGGATACCCTGCATCCAGTCGACCGGGAATGTTGCAGTATCCCAGATGTCAGCGAAAAGACGGTGCAACATGTGTGCTGATAGGGCAGGGTCGGCTTTCAGCATTTCAGCAGGGATGCAATCGATCTCAGGTGCTTTGTTGGATTTCATGTTTTTGATTGCCGCTTCTATTTCAGCCAGCGAGGGCGCTTCCGAGTTGACGCCATTAATGCGACTTAGTTGGCGCTTCGAGCTGCGGGTTTTGTTGGCCATCGCTATTCGTGACTCGGAAGAGTTGTTCGAAGTGCTCAGACCATCGTTTGAGCTGATCTGTTCGATCGGTCAATAACTGACCTGCTCGGCCTTTTAGCGGCATTCTTGCATTAGTCCTTGCACCACTGAGGCGGCGAGAAATGTCATAAAGTAATCGGATATCTCCATTGGCGGCGGTTCTTTCTCCCTCTTCGGCTAGGGAGTTTGTCCAGGCTCTCTTGTCTCGGCTACAAGCTCGTTTAACTGCCTTTTCCAGCTCCGCATATCGTAAGCGGGCGGCTGCTTTGGCTGACCCGGTACATGCCTGCTCAATTCCGACTTTCGCCTTTCTCCGATCATCGACCATCCTCCAAGTTTCATCCGACATCCATTCACTCCTTCCACAAATTTTACCGAGAGTTCCATGGCTCGTCGTGATAAAGGCTTTCTTGATTCCACACCACTGTTCTTCGACTGTTCCGTCTGTCGGCAGCTCTGAGGCTCGGGATTCTAGCTGTTCAACGTATGCCCTTTTCACCTCTGGATTCTCCAACCGGCGGACGTCGTATCGACACCCGACTTTCTCCTCGCGCCGTTGGACACGCGCAACTCTCAGTCGTATCTTGCCAAGGACGAGGTGATGGTCAGATGCAATGTCTGCGCTTCGTTTGTTGCGGACATCAAGAAGGCTCCTTCTCCATTTTCGGCTGATGCAGATGTGGTCAATTTGATTTTCTGTTCGGCCATCTCGGGATACCCAAGTGACCTTATGTGCTGGTCGATGGGGGAAGAGCGATCCACCGATCACCATGTTGTTGTTGCCACAAAATTCTACAAACAGCTCTCCGTTTTCGCTCATCTGTCCTAGGCCATGGCGCCCCATGATGCGCTCAAGGTCCTGATTGTCGGAGCCAATCTTTGTGTTGCAGTCGCCCAAATGGATTTGAATGTCACCCTTCGGAATTCTCTCAACCACGCTGTTCAGTTGACTGTAAAACTGCTCTTTCTCCTGCAAGTCGGCAACGTCAGTTGGCGCATAACACTGGACCATTGTAAGGTTTCTAACCCGTGTTCTGAATCTGGCTACGATTATTCTTTCGTTTATCGGTTCCCATCTAATGAGGGCCGCGTAGGCCTGCGGGCTTAACAGGAAACCAACTCCTCGTTCCCGAGTAGCATGTTCTCCTCGTATGCCAGAGTAAAGCAGGACTTGCCCGGACTGTGTCTTGTGTTCTCCAGTGTAAGGCCAACGGACCTCGCTCAGTCCCAGAATTTCAAGCTTGAGGCGGCTGGCCTCTCTAGCAAGTTGTTCCAGTTTGCCTTGTTGGGCAAGGGTCAAAACATTCCAAGTTCCAATTCGTGTCCGTGTTTTCATGCTAAAAGTCGTCGCCAAAGTTCCAGGTCGGTCATTTCTTTCGGATTCCGTAACAATTTCAAATCGGGAGCAGTAGGTTGTTAGTCTAAAGTCCCTATCCCGCGATGGAGCTGCCATCTTGGACTTAGCTGGCGGGAGCCGCATTTCATAAATTCAGCCGCTCGCTGCGAGACAGACGCTGTTTGAGCCGCCCCTGACCTGGAGAACAAACGCTCGGTTGTTGCTGCACGCCGCCCCTGACCTGGGGAACAGACGCGTGCGGCCACCTTCTCAGTCTGCATGCGACCAAAGCATCCACCGGGGTTGGGTACCCGATCTCCGCTTAGGTTACTCGCATCCTAGCCGGCACCGCGGGAAGGTAGAGATAGGAGCTTTGCCGAGCAATGATGAAATCGTTTTCTAAGCGGTACTCATAAGTGATATTGCTTATTTTCCGGGAAAATGTTATCACGTTGCATTTCGAGGAATTGATCTTTAGGCCGAATCTACTGCAACACTCTGTGAATCTGTGCAAGGCGTTTTGCAGAGTCACGCAATCCTTCGGGTGACGAATAGACAAAAACATTTTCAAATCATCAGCATAAACCAGCGCGAACACATCAGTCAGTACTTCAGGAAATTCGTTCATAACAGCGATGAAAAGAAGGGGTCCCAAGTGACTCCCTTGTGGAACACCACTGTTGACCGAGAAAGTACTAGATCTCACGTTCTCCAGTTTGACGTATTGCGTTCTTTCGATCAGGTACGAACGAATCCATTGGAGACAGGATCCAGTTATTCCATTCTTGCATAATACCGACAGTAGAGCGTTTATATTGATTACATCAAAGGCTTTGGACATGTCAGTGTATATTGCGTCAACTTGAAAACCTTGCATCATCCACTGCGAGGTTCTCGATACAAACTCTGTTAGGTTCGTTACGGTTGAGCGTTTTTTGAGAAAACCATGTTGAACATCCGAAATCTTCGTTTCAATCCACGGGTAAATCTTAAAGCTTAGTTCTTTTAGAAATGGGACACTTTCATTTGCTAATAGCTCGTTAACTAGTTATCGGAGGTCCAAATTTTTGACAACATTTTGTTGCCTGTAAAAAGTACTATTCGACCTATTTTTTTCAAATTTTAAAATTTACGCGTTTTTGAGATATGTACGATGCAAGAGAAAAAGAAAAAAATAATTTTGCACAGTTTCCTTGAAAATGCGTCAATATCAAATTGATAGCTGACATAACCGTTGATTATTCAAAGAATTACTGAGTTTTTGTGGTGGATAAGTATGCAAACACTGTCAATAATGTCCACAAAGTTCAAATCAAGCATTGGAGAGAAGCACATGATCGGCAACAACGGTTAAGGATCATCAAGGAAGTCAAGTCTTATAGCAGCTTTTTTAATTTTCAATAAACGAAAAACTAAGGGTAGATCGCTGAAATGCCCAAAACAATTTTCTCCGATAAGCTGAAAGTGTTGCCTAGTGATGACTAATTGAAATCCAACCTCAAACAACCATTTTTTGATAGTTCCAAAGCTCTTAAGCTATGAAACCGGTACCGAAAAAAAAAACGTTCAAAAATGTGGTCAAAAATAATCAAATTTGTTCATTTCGAAACAACTGTATCCACTAAAATGCTTCCAATTTCCAGTTTCAAGAGAAGTGTTGGACCAGAAAGTATCACAAATTGAAGAAGGAGGGTGAAGCCACCTAAAATATAGATTTTACGAAGTATAAGTTGGAGAAACTGATCAATACCATGACTGAAAAAAGTGTGCGCCGGCCAATGGGTGATACCAAGAATTAAGTAGAAATTTCTTTAACAAAAAACGGTAAATATTTTTTTTCAAATTTTTTCATGAAAGATCATAACATTACCTTCTTTTTCTTCATAGAAAGTATTTCGTTCAAACAAATAGTTTTTTAGATACAGGCATTCGTAACTGTCCCATTTCTAAAAGAACTAAGCTTTATCGTATACAATACTCTCGAAAAGTTTGGGTATTGCAGAGAGAATTGCAACACCACGATAGTTTTCTACGGTGAGCCTGGAACCGTTCTTGTGTATCGGTATAACATGCGAGATTTTCCAAAACTTCGGAAATAAACCGGCACGAATCGATGAAGTGAAGAGGAATTGTAAGGGCTCTTCGATTCCACTCACACATTTCTTTAAAAATGAGTTTGGTATTCCATCAGCGCCACAACTTTTCGATTCGTCGAGCGTTAAAATCTTTCGTCGTATAGAGGAGCGGGCTATATGCGCCTATTAAGCAGAACACTGATTTAATCAAATATCACATCGAATATGTGTACAAAAACTATAAACACGTGTGCAGGCATCTGTTTTCTATACATTGGAGTAATTTTGATGTTAAAATTTTCTTCTGTTTCCAAGAAAATGATTTTATTATAAGTGTTGTCAAAAATGCCGAACCTCAAACCGCGCGGGCTAAATGCGCCTATTCATGTTTTGAACTAAATTTCTGTTTTTTTGGCAATATTTCCGTATAATTTCATTGAAACTGCTAGAAAGTAATAATTTCCGAACGACAAAGCTGAAGTTTTATAAAAATCTATGTATTCTATAATTTTATGGAATAAAACAAAAGTTAGGGTTGCCATACTATGGAGGCAATTCATCCATGAGAAAAACTTTATCAAATCTGTTTTTAGATCTTCAATTCTGTCTTAAGATGTTATTCAGAGCTTAGATTTGAAGGTTCAATAATAAAAATCATTTATTAATTCTATTTAACCTGTTATTTTAGGATGGAGGCATTTTACAAACATGATGGGGGCATACAAAAACACTCTATTATTCCACTATATAATCATTATTACCTCCACAAAGGCTGAAATATGTTTAATTTCTTAATTTCATTTGAGTGAGAAACAAAAACCATCCTAGTTTTTGTTTTAAGCTTCATTACGTATAATTTTTAAAAGTCAAAATATTACATCAAAATGTATCAAAACCTTGTATGATTTTTTAATTTTTTTTGAGTTTGCAAATTCATAAAATTCTTTCTTGCCTTATGTTCTAAGTTTATCACCCTCAAAATGCATTGGTCAGATAAGCTGTCTAGTCAGCCATTTCATCAAACAGCCGTAGGGTCATTTAACCCGATAGGCCCATTTAGGAAACCTTTCCCCTATCAGATGCCGCTATGATGAATTCGGGTAAGATTTCTACTGGTGATTGGCGTTCTTGTTCTATTTCTGCGTTGCTCAAACGATACACGCTGTGAAAGTATTCAGTAAAGAGCTCGGACAATGGACACAGTAGATGGCGACATCTACAAATCTGAGTGCCTCAAGAAGCGCCTTTCTCCGTTCTTGCAGCAGCACGTCAAAGCTTCGCTATTTTGGCCAGATTTGGCATCATGCCACTATTCTAAAACTGTCCTGGAGTGGTATGAGGCCAATTCTGTCCATTTTGTTCCAATAGACATGAACCTGTCAAACCGTCCGGAACTGTGCCCGGAGGAGCAGTACTGGGCAATAATATAGCATGAACTTCTGAAGAGCAAGAAGACATTCGAAGACGAGAAGTTGTTAAAAAATGGAAAAAACTGATAAACTGGTACCGGATAGCACTGTAAAGACTTTGATTGAGGACATCGAGTGTACTCAAGGCTTCATCGATTAATTTTTCTTTTGATTTTTTAAGTAAATGTATGTATAAAACTACCCTGACATTTCGGTTTGATTCTAACCATTATAAGGAAATTGGCATGACATTTTCGGTGTCGCAATTATTTCGTGTTTGCCCTTTATAGGTTACTAAAGGGCTCTGAACAGTTCATTATTGAGATGAACACCTAAATTAATATAATAATGTTTTATAAATTTAATGATGAATTGGTACAAATAAAAATATATTTAAAAAAAACTTGATAAATGGTGGTTTCTTCAGAGCATAAAGCCCTCTTATTTTAAACCAAAAACTTCGGATCAACTTTTTAACTACAGAAAAGTAAAACCGATGTTCTACAACATATTGTCCCATTTCAAGTAAACAAGTTAAGTTATGTAAAAATTAGATTTTTTTTAACTTTTGTTTGTTCTGAGAAGTCACGGATAGATTCGGTAACAATACTCACTTTGCAAGTCTCCCGCTTTCATGGGAGTTTCCGCCATCTGGTCGGACAAAATGGAAGCGATCGAGGCTCGGAAGGCCGGTTGTTGCCGCACTTTTTCCGCAACTGTTGAAATTGGCTTCTCGCTAGCTTGCTGTTGCTCCTGCTTGGCCGCTTCTTCCATCGCCACCCGCTCATCTTCCTCGATCTGACGGATAACTCTGGAGCACAGATTCCACTTGCCCTCGATGTACTTCTTGGCAACCTTCATGATGTGTTTGTTTTGGAACATAACCACAAAATACACGAACAGCAGAATGAAAAGGATCATCGCTTCGTACCAGTAAATTCGCCCATCCCAGGAAAATCCGACCAGAATTGAAACGTTGATGGCAAACACCAGCGAATCTCGAGTGAGAGGCCACCAATCCAGTTGTACTGGCTGCGGGAAAAGGACGTTAAGAACTCGAGAAGATGTGAAATTTTACTTCAAGGATGTACCTTTCTCGTGGCCAAACCAGCCAAGGCAGCGACGCCCAGGGTGTTGAAGAGCAGTGATCCCATGATCGTTCCGATTCCCATATCAGAATCGGTCAAAAACGTACTGATAGTATTGGTGAAGAATTCCGGAATAGTTCCGGCAATGGCCATAAACGTTGCCGCGGCGACATCCTAGAAAAGGAAAAATTTCAAAATTTAAAAAACTATTTGTTTTTCTTTGAATTAAAAAAAATCATTGAAAAGATTCATTTTCAGCCATTGAAAGGTCAACAACCTGTTAGAATACAACATTAAACAAAAAATAGAAGAAAATCTGATTCCAGGAAAAAAAATATCTGTTAATACCAAAAAAACATGCTCATAACATAGTCAAAAACAGCTTTTTAACAAAAGGATGATCACTTTGTTTAAATTTTCAAACCTTCATGGGTGGCAAATGGTTGACTTTCCAAACTTACCTTCACTTACCAATGACTGAAAAGAGAAATGTAGACTGTCCAATTTAATAAAAAAATTTAAAATATATTTCATATTATATTCATAATTTAATATGTATTTTGGAGCTCCCGAACATCGGCCGCAGTGTGGCCGGCTTTTTCAAACAACAAATCTTAACCCGATTAGTCACACCTCATGGCGGCGCAATCGTTATTCTGTTTTTTTTCCTTCAAACGTGTGCCACTAATTTTAATCGACAAATTCTTATCAGACTGAGAGCACAGTCTATCATCGGAACAAAAGAAATCAGCAGATACATGTATGTAGTTTGTCAAACGGTCTGATTATGATGGAACAATAATGACAAACCATCGAGCAAATGCGCAAATTTTGATTGATCGATTCATTGAACTGCAGCAGCAAAGCAGTCAAGGTAGTGCATCGTTGAACTTGCTGTTTGATGACTCCAACGAATTTGCAAATTTGTTCGTAGGAAGTGCTTGTTTGAGAAAATGTAACAGAAGTGATTTTTTTTTTCGACGAAATGGAAACCTTTGACATTTAAAAATAACTATGACGTAAACGAAATCATTTCAATCAAATAAAACAAATCAATTCCGTCCAGATTTGAAAAAATCCAAAATTTGACATCGAGCGATCAGTTATAGAAGTTGTAAAAAAGATGCAGATATTATAAACAGCATTAAGTTTATCGATAAGATAAGGGGAAAGTTAAGTCAGGTTAAGGTTTCTTTAAAAAAATATCCCTCCGACAATTTCTACGAACGACTTATACATAAAAAGTTAGTAAATATTTTCTAAGTGAATTTTTATATTGAACAATATCTCTTAAATTATTATTATTGATGTTTTTTTCTGATAATGTTTATCGAATTTAAGTCATATTGAAAATTAAGCCAATGACGAAGTGTGCTCGAAACTTTCCCGCGCCGAATGCGTGATGTACTGCAAGTCTAATTTATCATTGTGACGTATTAACATCTGAGCTTTAGACTTGAGTATCAAGGAAGGTTCCACAACAGAAAGAAAAACGATTGAAAATCCACTCTACTTCCTAGATAACAAAACCGCCGGTTACATTCGAGGGATTATTTATGAGTGTAAAATTAAATCAAAACAAATCGCTCAACGATTGAGATAGAGCTGAGTTTTTTTGGTGGAGCTGAGTTTGATTTATGGTAAGATTGATGCGCCGAAAATTGGATTGAGACGTTTGTGAGGCCACAAATTAAATTGGACGTCTACTAATTTATTTATTTTGATTTCATATCATTCAAGCAGTACGATATCAGAGCATCATTGTCAATGAAATATTTTTCTTGAAATAAAAAAAATGTTTCATACAAATAGTAAGCTGTAGTAGGAAGCTATATGTAGCACATTTGGAAATATTTTTTAAGATCATGGCCACAAAAAAATGTAACAAATTGGTGTCAAACCCGTACTTTTTAATGAATCAGTCGCCAAAACTGTTGCAGTCCTCGTTGAAAAAAGTTGACGTAATTTGTGAAATTTTGACTTCTTGAGATTCATAAAATACGAAACACAGAATTTTTGACGACCATTAGAATGTAGTTGTTTTGTTAAACTTTTTATTAACCTTCATTTTCTGAGACTATTCCAGCACCTAAATTTGACTTTGTACTGGATTTTGAGTATGTTAACGCAAGGCTTATGCAATAAAACTATATGCATAAGAATCGCAATTTCATACCAATTCTTGTGTTGTCATTAAAATGCCCAAGTAACAAAGATTAAGCTAATTAGCATTTGGATGTTTTATTATGGTTTTATTATGGTACTAGCTGACCCGGTGTGCTTTGCTACACCTTTCAAAATCGAATGATATTTTCAGAATTTACTCAAATTTTTACTGTTTTGTTGGCATTATTTTAAATCAAATTATAACATAATTCATAAGCAACCGCTATAAAATGAGAGCTGCAGCTGGAGTTTCGGATGGCAATCCAAAAATAACTTAAACTTATATTCTGAATCTTGATCCATAAATTTGTGTTAAAGATCTGATAATTTTAATCTGTTCTTTTAAGCTTCGCCCTAAAAAAGGAGAGTCTCAAATAAATCGTACGCAAATAATTCAACTGATAAAATATGGTTGTTTTTGCTTGATATATTCTGGATTTATGCTAGAAAACTGATGGACTCTCTTATCAGTTTTCTAGCATAAATCCAGAATATATCAAGCAAAAACAACCATTTTTTATCAGTTGAATTATTTGCCCCCTGTCCTTCCCTCCCCCCTGCTGAATGGGGGGTGATCTTTAATAATCATACCCATTTTATTCATTCCCGAAAATCTTTTTGTATCAAATATTGTTAAATTGGTTGATAAGTTTTTAAGCATTACAACTAAATTTATATGGAACCCCCTCCTTTTTTCTCCTCTCTACACTGTAAAGCGAAAGGTCTATATCAATCGTAGAAACATATCTCGTAACCAAGTACCTTTCCATGCCATATTTGTTTCCATTTGTTGGCTTCGTTAGCATGAATTGAGAACTAATGCTAACAAAATTGTATTGGGCTAACCTCCCTCCTCCCATGTACCCACTCATGGTGTGTCAGATAATCATAGAATCATACCAAAATGTTTTTCCATGTTAAGTTTTGTCCATTTCTCTTCTCTTCCCTTCCTCTATTCCCAATTCTATCATCCCACTGCAAGAAAGGAATTGTTTGACGTAAAAAAATTTCTCGTATTAAAATATCATCCCATGCCAAATTTGGTTTTATTTGCGTTGTAAATTCTTGAGTTATGCATAAACTTGAAAGGAAGTGCCATCCCCCTTCCGTTCTCTCCATTGAATGGAGGGGTGAGAACATAATATTCATGAAAGTATTTTTTGTTCTCAAATACTTTTTGATACCAAATTTTATTTCATTTGCTCTATTAATTCTCGAGTTATGCAAAAAAATTGTATGGAAGCCCCCCTTTCCCCCTTTTTATCTTTCCGTTGAAAAAAGGTGGCGCTTCAATTTACAGTAGAAACATTTCTTGTATCCAAATACCCTCACATGCCACATATGGTTCAATTTGCTCGACCAGTTCTCCAGTTATACTGAAAATTGTAAGGGAGACCTCTTATCCCCCTTTTCATCCACCTTTTTGAAGGTGTGAGAGATACGAAATATTCATAGAAGCATTTCTCGTACCCAAATATCATTCCATGCCGAATTTGGTTTCATTTGTTGTTGTAGTTCTTGTGTTATGCAATAAAAATTTTATGAAACTTCCCTCCCTCTTTCCTTTCTCCCCGCTGGAAGAAGCAAGGGGTCTCAAACAATCATTAGAACATGTCACGTTCCCAAACATCCGCTCATGCCAAATTTGGTTCCGTTTGCTTGATTAGTTTTTGAGTTATGTAAAAAATTAAAAAGAGGGCCCCTCCCTCCTTTATACCTCCCTACTGGAAAGAGGGAGGGGTCTCAAATAATCATTGAAATATTATTCGTATCCAAATACCTTCCCATGCCAAATTTGGTTCCATTTGCTTTATTAGTTTTTGAGTTATGTAAAAAAATATGAAAGAGGTCCCTCCCCCTTTCAATTGCAGGGAGGGAGGGGCCTCAAATAATCATTGAAATATTTTTCATATAAAAATACCTTCCCATGCCAAATTTGGTTCCAATATCTTGATTAGTTTTCGAGTTATATGAAAAATTGTAAGGTAGCCCCCCTCCCCCCTTCCTATCACCCCACTGAGAGAAGGGAGGGGTACCTAATATTCATTAAAATATTCCCCGTTCCCAAATACCACCTCATGCCAAATTCGATACCATTTGCTTGATGGGTTCTCGAGTTATGCAAAATATTGTCTTTTATTTGGGAGGCCCCTCCTCCCCTTCCTGTTAGGGGGAGGGGTCCTAAACCAGAATAGGAACCTTCCCCGGCCTCCATTACCCCCACCTGCCAAGTTTCACGTAAATCGGTTTAGTAGTTTTCGAGTCTATAGGGAACAGACAGAAAGACAGACAGACAGACAGACAGACAGACAGAAATTCATTTTTATATATATAGATTTTTGTGCAGCTCGTTTTATGAAGGTTTAATTATGGTAATGCAAAATGCTTATATTCTTAAATCGACCATATGTTTTCAGATAGTTTTCAAAGCGCTAATAAAGCTTTTACCAAACATACTGTTTTAGTTGTTTTGGAAGAGTTATGAATGCTCTGTTTAAACTATAATAAAACACAAACTTAGAAGTTTGCTCTAAGCTTTCTTTTGTATGTTCTATAATAACACTCAGTGCCTGATTATTCATCCGCCATAAAACTTAGTGACAGTTCTCGATCAATATGTTCAAACAGGACACGCTCAGCTCAGATTAGATAAAACATATTTGAATTAGAATCCCCATTTATACACATTTTTGATAAGTTATGTGTGTTGGTTTTGAGTAAAAATATAAAAAAATATGAAAATCTTTGAAACTTCAAATTACCGGAAGTGGAATAATTATCTCTACAATATGAGTATTCAGTGAATGGTAATGGTTATTAGGTGAAAGTAATAAACAAGTAGAAGTCGAATTTCGCTGTCCGTCGCCATCTTAAATTTCAAAATGGCGGCTACCACTCAACTTGAAAATGCTGTGAATGACTGATAATTGCATAAAACCCTTACAATATGGGTATGAGTCAAAAGAGATCAACCGGTAAAAGTCGAATGTCGTTATCTGACGCCATCTTAAAATCCAATATGGCAGTTTCCGCTGAACTTTAAAATTTTGTAATTTACTTGAAATCGCATGAAACCTCAACAATATCGGTATTGGGTAAAAGGGCTGAACGAGTTGAAGTCAAATTTCGCTATCTGACACCATAATGAAATCCAAGATGCCGGCTTCTGCTGCACTTTCAAATGCTGAAAATAACTTAAAATTGCATGAAACTCCCACAACATGGGTATTGGTTAGAGGCTGAAAAAAAAATAAGTCATATTTCGCTATCAGACGCCATCTGGAAATCCAAGATGGCGCCTTCTACTGAACTTTAAAATGCTGTTAATCACTGAAAATCCCATGAAACTTCCACAATATGAGTATTGAGTGAAAGGACCAAACAAATAGAAGTCGAATTTCACTATCAGACGTCATCTTGAAATCCAAGATGGCGGCTTCTGCTGAACATTTAAATAACTTTTATCACTGAAAATCAAATGAAATTCCTACAATATGAGAATTGTGTGGAAGAAATAACTAGAAGAAGTCGAATTTGATATCTGAAACCATCATTAATCCAAGATGGCGGCTTTCGCTTTTCTTTTCAAAGCTATTAATTACTGAAAATCTAATGAAACATCCACAATACGGGATATAAGGAGAAAGGTGCCAAAAAGAAACAGGGTCGGGTTCTTTTAGTTAAGCCTTTTTCGATTTTAAGTCATTTCCAGTTCAGTGGAAGCCGCCATCTTGAATTTCAAGATAAAGTCAAAAGAAGGAATTCAACTGCTACTAATGGTGCCCTTAAACCCAATAATAATAATGTGGGCGTTTTATGCGGTTTTTAGCGATCAACAGTTTTTTGAAGCTAGGCGGAAGTCGCCATCTTGTATTTCAAAATGACGTCTGGTAGCGAAATTAGGTTTATCTTGGTTTAGCCCTTTACCCAATACCCATATTGTGGAGATTTAAGTCATTTACAGAATTCCAAAGTTCAGCGGAAGCCGCTTCTGGCTTTCAAGATGGCGTCGGACAACGTAATTCGACTTCTTCTAGTTTAGCCCTTTTGTCCAATACCCATATTGTGGATGAATCATGAAATTTTCAGTAATTTACAGTTTTGAAAAGAATAGCGAAAATCACCATCTTGGATTGATGATGGCGTCAGATAGCGACATTCGATTTCTTTTAGCTTAGTCCATTAACTCAATACCCATAATGTGGGGATTTCATGCGGTTTTCAGTGATTAAAATAATTTTGAAGTTCAGTGCCGCCAAAAGCCGCCATTTTGGATTTCAAGATGGCGTCAGGAAACGAAATTGGACTTCAACTCATGGTTTATTCCACGGGTCAATCACAACCAATCCCTTTTCATTCAAAAAGTCTTTCTTCATTTACTGTACTAATGACTAACAACTCAGATATGATGAACTCACACAACAACTAATTGACCATTTATCTAATCATAAAAAAGCTACTAAGCATTAAATTGACTAACGCGATGTTGGTTGCAAAATCGAGGGGCTCAAAATGACGCCATGTTGATGGATTCACAATGCAAGTATTTGAAAATATTTTTTCAGGCCTATATTCCATAAATTTCATCATGATAAACCATCAGATTTGTCGAGGCACATTTTTTTAAAGATACAATTTCATACACATTTTGCCTAAAATCTTGACTGGCAGTAGAAAGATGCTCATAATATGGTTAAACATTGGTGTTTTGGCTATTCATTTTACCAGATTATATCAGAATAATGCAATTATCATTTATCAACCATCATAGTTGCTGTGAAAAATTAAAATAAAACTCCAAGAACTCACAGGATCGAAAAAAAAAACAAAAATGGCTTACATGTTTAATAATGGGCCTTATTCTGCGAGGCGAATGAAGTGACTCGGAGTCACATTAGTCGTAGTCACGTGACTCTAGTCGGGGTATTCCGAGAGGCGACTCACTCACGGTGACTAGTTCATTGCCTCGGTGACTTGATGTTCATTTTGACGTTCCAGAGGCAATGAACCAGTTTCATCGGGTTCACCATGCGAACTGTCAAACATGTAAGGAACATTCAAAGCAGGTAGTGTGATATTCAATTTCTTGGATGACGTCACATTCATGAAGAATTTAAAAATAATGCATTCAATTTTTATGTAACCAAACCCGATGTAGGATTTCAAATAAATTTCAATCTTCTTCGAACATGCTGTAAATTTCTAAGCAAAATTAAAATTGTCTTTCGTTCCAGTTCTGGTTAAGAATTGGAATTTGTATTTTTGTACACATAAAAAGGTTAAATAGCTATAGAGAATTTCAAATAAAAAGATCAAATACAGATTTACATTTAATTACGGATTTGAAATTGAAATAAATATTTTTCAGATTCAGATTTCAAAATTCATATTGTTTATTAATATTCAGAATCAACAGTTCAGACCAAGATCAAAGTCTTTCGGACTTTTGAATTTGAAGATAACAACTTTTTTTTAAGATGAGTTTTTAAGATAAGTTTAATATTCAAGATTCTTTTTTTAAAGTACTATAAAACAAACATATATAGCATTTTCAGTATTGCTTTTCTTAAATATGATGTTTCAAATGTCAAAAAGGCATCTTAACCTTTATTGTTATCAAACATTTGAAAATGTTGTTATTTTACAAACTTTGCTTTTTGAATATTTAACGAATCCCAAAATTGTTCATAAATTATGCATGAAAACACTCTGACAGTTGCTGTTTGAAGTTAAATTTGAGAAAATTTATATTCAAAATTGCTCTTTTTTTAATTAGAAATAGTTTTATTGAGTCTAATAACTCGTAAAGTTTTGTTGTGCCGAGTATTCACTTCACTTGTGTTGTGTTAGTGAGAAAGGATTAAATTTTGTTTGACTTGAGCAAAGGGATGAGGCTTTCGTAGGATCGCTCTCGAGAACAGATTTCCCTTTCGGGTCGGTGGTGGCTTCCTGTATAGCGAATTGCTCAATTTGTGAATTATAAATATACTCCGAGTGACAAAAGAAGGAACTCAAAATTCTTTCTACCTAATCAATAGTCACTCAAATGTTCGTTGTTTGCGTGTGACTGAAATCAATAAACTTCCCTTAAAACCATAAAATAAAACACGTTGGATGATAATTTTATTTTCTTTTTATTAAGAGTTTTTAAATAACAGTGATATAATAACTCGCTTAACTTTTAGAACTACTTATACATAGCCCAAAAACAAAATGTTATACCTGAGAAATCAGGTTCACCTTATGGATTGACCGTTCGTCGGAATTCATCAGAAATAAATTTGGTCCAACGAGCGTACATACTCAGGTGACCCAAAACAAATCTAATTGACGTACAACTTTGTACAATAAGTTTAAAATTTTAAAGAAAAATAGGTTTCGCTCAGTACGGTAAATCATTTTTGGGTATTCCGCCTAACTTCAGCTGTAGAATATTTTGTCTTTATCAACGAAAAATCTACATTTCACTTCGTATTGGTGAATGCCAAAATTGCAAGGAAATTTGTTCATCACCTGCCTTTGCACAGCGTTGGCTTTTGCTGCAGAATTCATTCACGATGAACAGATTGAACCTCGCGAACTGTCAAAAACTGAAACCGAAACAAAAAGTTCGCGGCCGAAAAATATTGATTGCCTTCAGCGCACATCGAAAGTTATCGGTTCCTGGAAGTTCAATCCGGATATCTGAAGTCGTTGGCGACTGTCCTCCGCAACAAATAATTATTCAGCAAAGAATAAAAATGACACAGATGGCTTTTAAACTTTGTGACCAGGTGCTGAACGGCCTTGGACTGCTGACGTACTTATTCCGAAAAGCGCTTAGCCCGTAAGTAAAACTTATCTTTCAATATATTTAAATTTGAAAATAAAAATCATCTTTTATTTACAGAACTGCCTCCTACTTTCACTTCCCTTTCGAGCCGTTGAGGGGAAAAGATCATCAATCAGGCGAAAAAGCGGCCTAAAATATTGAAAGTCCCAACGAAATACAAGTTTTTTTCCGTTCCCAAGATAACGAAAAGCCGACCCATGATTGACAGAATTCTAGGCGATTAACAGCAACTACGGAATATTTGAAAAACTCTGCCTAATTATCTCAAGAACGAAAAGTGTTGTATTCTCTTGCAAAGAAAATAAACGAAAATCATTAGAAAACTTTTGGTTTTTTTGATGACATGATTCTGAATGAAACTAAAGATTAATCAAGATTCCCAGAGTCAGTTCCAGATTTTAAAGCTCCGATTTTAACTCAAGAGCTCAGGTTCAAATTCTCAAGAATATTATCCAGTTTCAAATACAATACTGGAGATTACAGTTACAAATAAGATGTTGATCTAGAATTTGAATGTGAAATTTAATTTGTGTTTTGTAACTCATCCATATTCTTAGAATTTTACTAAAAATTCTCCATAATATTTTAATACCTGATTTCAATTTTTGTTAAAATTTCAATTTGAAAGTTTAGAATATTTTTTTCAATTTTTTTAAGCCTTAGACTAAAGTAACAATATTTTTTTCAAAAACTTGATTTGAGTTCTTAAAATAAGATATATGGATGATGCAATTAAACAATAAAGAATTAAAATCTTTAGTTCATCAACCTGGTCAATGAAAAAAACATATAAGAATGTTTGAAGCTACCCTATTACACATATTTGAAGAAATTTTGGACTGTTATGTTAAATTTTTCAGATTTTTTTCTTCAAGTCACTTACTGAATAGGTAACGACTCCAAAAGTCACTTGCCACCGACTCGAGTCACGCCATTCGCCTCTGAGAATACGGTGACAGTTAAAGAAAGTTCATTCAAGTCACCTAAAGTTCATTGAAGTCACGGCATTCGCCTGCTAGAATACGGTGACTCTGAAAAACTAAGTCACTTCACGTCACTCGCCTCGCAGAATAAGCCCCAATAGCTTTTTAAAATCTTTGACGACCAAAATTTTAAAGCATAATGATTGGTCATGATCAGTGTTCCGAATATCACTCATTTTCAATGAATGTTTCTGATTGCCCTTCGCACCTGAACGTACAGCGGTCGGGTTTCGTTATTGATTGCTACTCGACCTACCTGATCATCGATCGTTCAATTCATCGCTAAAATTCAGATCACCTCGCACGATGCTTGCTGTCAAAACAGTGCAGCACCATCATCAAATTGGAATCTCACCAATGCGCAATGCATATGGCGAATCTTGTTGGTCTTCGATCAGGAGTGAATGAATCAGGCAGTGAGTGAGTGATACATGAAGCCGATCATTAGCGTATTTTGTTTGATTTGATATACAGCAAATTAATAAATTTATTTGTTGTTATAACGTTTTTTAACATCAGTATGATTAAAATCAAATTGTAGTTGTGTTTGTGAGGGAAAGATGTTCACTTTCGCCGTGTTTTTCAATTTTTACAAGTTCTTTTATTAAACTGTCGTCCGTCACGTTAAAATTACTGAGAATTTATGGTGTTCCTCACAATTGTTTGATTTTTCTCGTCCTGCAAAAAATAATTTTGAATTTCATATAATTCAGGCAGATACTGAGTGAGCTACATTCAGAATGGATCAGTTTGTATCTCAATCATCTCCGATATGCGATGTTTGCTAAACCGCTTATTCTGAATAATGCGACTCGGTTTGCATAGCTGATAGGAGCGCTGATCGAGATTGCATACCAGCCAGGCGAAGCAGTTGCGAGAGGCGCTATCCCATTATACAATCAGAATGTTTCCAACAGGAAACGCATCCTGAGTGTTTGTTTTGATTGATATTCGGAACACTGGTCATGATGACGTTTTTAGGATTTTGGATTTACTAGGGTTCTGGTGATGTTATAAGCTTTTTATGAAGATCAATGCTATAGTCCTAACGAAATTTTTCTGACCATAATAAAGCTTAAATTGTTTCTTGGGTGGTGTTGCAGTTCTTGACAAAAATATGATAAATATATTGCTGAAAGTACAACCAAGTCTTTCAGCACAATTGAACTAAAAATAATAACTGATCATGTTTATTTCGCTGTTATCTTATTAACCATTTTCACGTAGGCCATATGATTTGCCAAGAGAATAACTTTCAATTCCTTTAATAAATTTTTTTCGTAAATCAATTGCATTGCCAGCATCAGCATTGTCGATGCAATTGAAATCCATACGTTTTCAATTCGAGTCCAGTCAGATCGAAGATATCGTAACGTGTATTCGTCGAAGGCGTATTGAGAAGTTTTCGTTTATTCTGAATTCTTCGCGGTTTCTTTACATCTAATTTAAAGATTTTTTTCTAAACTACTTAGTATAGTATACTATCACTTGAATATGGTGGTAGATCCAAAACCTCACATCAGATAACGGTCTGTATTTGAAAAAAAAAACTCGAACTTAACTGACGATTCTTCTTCTTCTTCTTCGTCTTCTTCTTCTTACACCAACATGGCCAAAACTTGTATGCATCCTGGAAAATGAAAAACTTGCGTTCCTCATTTTTCTTTTCAACATAGTGTCTGATACATGGAACATGCATTGCAGATACTATTACGGCCAGGCCAACCAAAACGCAAAAGATACAGGAACGAGGGAGGGATGAAGCGTGGAGTTCCCTGCTAAACGCTTCTTATGATTAAATAATAAGTTTTAAAGTGCCAACGTATTTGTAAAGCTGAAATGAAGAAAATCATATGGATTAATCTCACCCGAAACTTCAAAAGTCTGATGCCAATTCAAACAGGTAATTACATTTTTTACAGCAAGCACGAATTTTTAGGTTGGTTATTTCATACAGACAACTGTTTATCATAATCGTTTTTACTAAAAATCTTTATCAGTTCTTTTCAGGTCACAGAACCTTTATTTTCCAGATTCTTCTTACATATCAGCAATATTTGCAAGCCACGATAAGAGGCGATGGAAGCGCTGCCGAATTTGGGTGATGGTTTTGCACTAGTGCAAGTGGGACGCAGCTAAAATTTCACCCAACTTTTGACAGATCTTACGAGCTTTTCCTAAGGAGAGAAAGAATAACTTTTCGATTCCATCGCTCATAGCTTACAACCAGAAAAAAAAATCAGCTCTGGGTGTTGGGGCAAATCTATGGACACTAAACTAATCACTGACTTGCAACAAATCTTGTCGAAGAAACTATTTGCAACACATTTCCGTCACTTTCCTCTTTTTCAACTCACGGTTCTTCCTTTTCAAACACCTATTGGAGAGTTAGCCGTTAACATGACAGAAGTAACTTGGCCGTACTGGAGCAAAACAACTGAAAAAAGACTTTAATACAACAACGACTGATAGAACTTCTTAAAAGGCTTCTTAAATAACCCAAACAGATAACACTTTTAAAAGGAAAAATTTGTCTCTTCATCAGCATAAAAAAAACACAAAAACTCTTCAAATTTTTCAACTCCGATCATCAGCAGCCATCAGTCGGGAACACTACATTTTACCGGAAAGGAACTCTAAATTGAATTCTTTATCAATTTTATTGAAAAAATAACCCATGGCCTTCCGGTAATCACTTCAATGATAAGCCGCAGTGGTGGTTGCACTTCTTCGTCAATTAACTTTAATTTTTGTAAAATAAAATTTCATTTAAACAAATCTTTTGCGGACAAAGCCAAGAAAAATGCGTGCGGCTTACACAAGACATCGCCTGCTTTTTTCCGAATTCAACTGACGATTCTTACAAAAATATATAGGTGACAAATTTCGTCGTCATCTTGTTCGAAGATCTCTGCCCAAAGTGTAAAAAAACAGCTAAGCTAACGATTTCACCTGAACTAAACTTATTTCTAGGTTGGCAACTTTACCTCAACTCGACCGAATTTTAAGAATGGTAAAGTTTGAGTTTATTCAATCGAAGTCCTAAACTGGCGCGTTCACTTAAACTGAACCAAAGTTTTCTACTGGAAACTTTGCCGTGAATGCACTGTTATTTCTCAACTGGCAACTTTGCTTTGACTGGACCGAAGTCCTCGACTCGCAATTTTGACTTGATTGGACCAAAGTCATCAACTGGACCCAAGCCCTTAATAGAACCAAAGTCCTCAATAGGACCAAAGTCCTAAAATGAACCAAAGTCCTCAACCGGACCAAATCCTCGACTGGCAATTATACCTTGACTAGACCGCAGTCCTCAATTGAACTGAAGTCCTCAACTGGACCGAAGTCCACGACTGGCAACTATGCGTTAACTGGACCGAAGTCCTCAGCTGGACCAAAGTCCTCAACTGGACCTAAGTCCATAACTGAACAGAAATCCTCAACTGTACCGAAGTTCTCAAATGGACCAAACTCCTCAACTGGACCAAAGTCCTGAGTTGAACCAAAATCCTCAGCTGGACTAAAGTCCTCAAATGGACCAAAGTCCTCAACTGGACCGAAGTCCTGAACTGGCAACGATGCCTTGACTAGACCGAAGTCCTCAATTGGACCAAAGTCCTCATTTGGACAGAAGTCATCAACTGGACCGAAGGGCCAACTTGAACGAAGTCTTTAACTGGACTGTAGTCCACGACTAACTAGCAACTATGCGTTGACTGGACCGAAGTCTTCAACTGGACCAAAGATCTCTACTGGACCAAAGTCCTCAACTGGACCAATGTTCTCAGCTGGACCAAAGTCCTCAACTGGACCAGAGTCTTCAACTGGACCAAAGTCCTCAACTGGACCAAAGTTCTCAACTGGGCCAAAGTTCTCAACGGATCAAAGTCCTGAGTTGAACAAAAATCCTCAGCTGGACCAAAGTCCTCAACTGGACCAAAGTCTTCAACTGGACCAAAGTCATCAACTGGACCGAAGTCCTCGACTGGCAACGATGCCTCGACTACACAGCAAAAAAAGTAGTGTGATATTACATCAAATACCTGCACATAACTTGAGTTGCAAAAGGTACCTAATTTTACACTGTCTTGATGTACCCGGCTGTTTGGAGACAAAGAATATGTTTCGTACCTCTGATCCATATGGGCCAAATTTCCTAAAAAATGAAAAATTATGAAATTATTTTTCAAGCTGTGGGTTTGCTTATATTTTTGATTAATTTTGGTAGTACTTACAAGCCAAACAAATACAGCTGAGGTCCGTAATCCGTTTCTTAATTTTTGAAATGTAATCAAATTTGAACGTCAACAAAGGAAAACATTGACTACTTGATGCGATATCACATAGAAGGTTGTGATATTACACTTCACGACGTATTCGAGTAGTGTACATCATTTAGATGTATTATTGCAACAGAAATCCGTAATCCCCAGAAATTACATCGTCTATCGTTACATTTTTTTTTGCTGTGTAGACCAAAGTCCACAATTGGACCAAAGTCCTCGTTTGGACAGAAGTCATCAACTGGACCGAAGGGCCAACTGGAACGAAGTCTTCAACTGGACCGTAGTCCACGACTGGCAACTATGCGTTGACTGGACCGAAGTCTTCAATTGGACCAAAGTCCTCAACTGGATCAAAGTCCTCAACTGGACCGAAGTCCTCGACTGGCAACGATGCCTTGACAAGACCGAAGTCCACAATTGGACCAAAGTTCTCATTTGGACAGAAGTCATCAACTGGACCGAAGGGCCAACTGGAACGAAGTTTTCAACTGGACCGTAGTCCACGACTGGCAACTATGCGTTGACTGGGCCGAAGTCTTCAACTGTACCAAAGTCCTCAACTGGACCAAAGTCCTCAGCTGGATTAAAGTCCTCAACTGGAACAAAGTCGTCAACTGGACCAAAGCCCTCGACTGGACCAAAGCCCTCTACTGGATAAAAGTCCTGAGTTGGACCAAAGTTTTCAACTGGACCAAAGTCCTCAACTGGACCGATGTCCTCAACTGGCAACTATGCCTGGACTAGGCCGAAGTCCTCAGCTGGACCGAAGTCAGTAATTGGACAGTAGTTCTCAACTGGACCGAAGGGCCATCTGGAACGAAGTCTTCAAAGAGATAGTAGTCTACGACTGGCAACTATGCGTTGACTGGACATAAATCCTCAGCTTCACCAAAGTCCTCAACTGGACTGAAGTCCTCAACTGTACCGAAGTCCTCAACTGGACCAAACTCCTTAGTTGGACCAAAGTCCTCAGCTGAACCAAAGTTCTTAACTGGACCAAAGTACTCAACTGGACTAAAGCCCTCATCTGTTCTGAAGTCCTCAACTGGACCGAAGTCCTCAACTGGACCAAAGTCCTCCACTGGACCAAACTCCTTAGTTGGACCAAAGTTCTCAGCTGGACCAAAATCCTCAACTGGACTAAAGTCCTCATCTGTACTGAAGTCCTTTACTGGACCAAAGTCCTCAACTGGACCAAAGTCCTGAGTTGAACCATAATCCTCAGCTGAATCAAAGTCCTCAACTGGACCAAAGTCCTCAACTGAACTAAAGTCCCCATCTGTACTGAAGTCCTCTACTGGACCACAGTCCTCAGCTGGACTAACGTCCTCAATTGTACTCCTCAATTGTACTCCTCAACTGAACCAATGTCCTCAATTGGACCCAAGTTCTCAACTGGACGAAAGTCCTCTACTGGACCAATGTCCTATACTGGACCGAAGTCCTCGACTGGCGACTATGCCTTGACTAGACCGAAGTCCTCAATTGGACCGTGCTACTACTTGCGTGGAAGAGAGAACTTGTCCTCATCGTTACACTTACCGATAAACTTGAATCGGAATACATTACATCGGTGTTTTTATTCTCTCTCTGATCAGCACCAATGGCGTTCACATGTAGGTAGTTATATTTCTGGTAAAATTAAACTAACAAAGTTGAATGTCTAAATAAATGAACCACTGATTAAAAGTTCTGTCTCAGTTAAAAACAATTTCCCTTTATTTTGAAATTTGATACTCAAAAAGATAAACAAAACTTAAATTCCACAAGAATGGTAGAGTGTCACTAATAAAACCTTTAAAAAGTGTATGAATAACTGTACCCTGCCATATAAGCGTTATGTAACTTAACACTGTACATGTTTTCAAGGTCATTAATTTTCACGGTTTACTGTCAAAAGCTGACTGGTATCTTGAAAAACATACTCGATACTTAATGGATCATAATTTAGAACTTCTATATCTAAAGCTGTTGTATGAATTATAGTTTTGAACTTACCTGAGTCAGCTTCAGGTCTTCGCAGACGCATTCCACCGAGGGTAGGAAATATTCACCGACGGTGTACGCCAAAAAGGTGAAAAAATATATCGCAGCGATGAAATGTAACACAATCGCTCCCTGCAAGCGTTGTTCCTCTGAAAAGCAAGCAAATCATCTTATCGAAACCGGTTTCTGATTAATTTTCCAGTCACTTACGAGTGAAAAGATCATCCGGCAGATCGTCGATTGCGGATCCACCTTCGCAGAACAGCTCGATTCGGCGGCCATCTTCCAGGACTTTGTAGTTAATCCGCCGATAGGGATACCAGTGCCAGGTGATCTTCTCCAACTCTATCCGTTCGTCTAGGGTCAGCTGGGCCGCCGGACTTGTTTCGAAGAAGGATACGTGCCGGAAGTTGATCGATGTGTCATTGGTACGAAAGCCCCCGTAGTCCGATGGGGGAGGTGTTGGAGCTTCCGGAATGTACGACTGGCTCTGAAAATGATCATTGTTGTAGGCTGAAATTAGAAATATAGACGGTGACAATGCGTTGGTCTCATGGTTATGAGATAGTGCTTTAAGAAGAGTTTTCTAATTCTAATTCTAATTTTCTTTATTTATAGAGGATTTTAACCATTGCAGTCGTTCGTCCTCTGTAAGAAGAGTTTTAATATGATTTAAGTGAAGAGATAAAAACATAAAAATTCTTAAAATTACTAGATTTGAGAATATTTTGTTAACTCACTTGGAAAATCATTTTCTGTAAAACTCCCAAGACAAATATTATAAGGTAATCAAATCCGTCTATTCAAAGCAATCCATTCGAAAAAAGAACACTAAGAAGTTTCCAAAACTTTTTTCCAGCGCCATAAAAGTAATCACCAATGTGCGGTTCAATTTGTGAAGTGACCTTAACGATTTGAGAATTTAAAACTTATTCAACTTGAAAATTTTGGCTTGCATAAAATATTCTGATTTGGCATTATAAATTTGAAGATAGCTACTATTGACCGCAGAATAATGTAAAAATAAACACGGAAAAAAATGAAAATGTAAAATTTACCGAGATAGCAAGGTGAACTCTCGTGAATACCAACTTCTGTTAGAGGTGGAACTCACCTCGTAGCGTGGTAAAGTGCACCTAGAAAAAGGTGAAACTCAAAAAAGGTACATCCTACCTCGTAGCGAGTTGAAATGTAACCTTAATGAGCTGATTAAAAAAGTTCAATTCACTTATCAAAAGGTAAACACAAAAAAGGTAACTTCTACCTCGATGCAAGGTAAAGTTTACCTGAATTAAGCTGAATAGAAAAAAAAAAAATAGGCCTGATAGATAGTGTGCATCTGGAGACCCCATACACCCATCCATCGGGTTGTCATATCATCTGATATCTTATTACCCCCATTCTCAACCTTCCCGTGGTGCTAGCTGGGGTGCGAGCAATCTTAGTGGAGATCGGGTACCCAATCTAGGTGGATGCTCTGGTCACATGCAGAGTGAGTTAGAGGGTTCCGTACGCGTCTGTTCTTCATGTCAGGGGCGGCGTACGGAGTTCAACAACCTAAAACAACAACATCACGACGGTCCTCCTGCGAGATAGTGGGGTTAGCTGCGGGCCTTTCGAGCCCGTGACTTCAAAACACTTCAAGCAACGAAAAATGAATAAGAAATTTCAAATGGAAATCAGCAAAGACCCACGCGACGAAAAGGGACTAGCGATTGGAAACTTGGAACATGGAACTGCCGATCTCTAAATTTCATGGGAAGTTCCCACGTGCTTTCCAGCGAATTGAAGAGCCGCTAATTCGACACCGTAGCGCTACAGGAAGTATGCTGGAAGAGCTCCACGAAACGAATATTTCAATATGGTCATGTTACCACACCTGCGGCAACACACACCAGCTTTTATAGTGATGAGGAAGGTGAAGAAACGCGTGATCAGGTGATGGTCGATCGACTAACGAATGTGCCGGTTGAGAGTCAAGGGCCGGTTCTTCAACATCAGCATCATCAATGTGCACACTAGGAAGTACCGGTGACGACAAAGACGAATTCTACGCGCGGCTGGAACGTTAATACCCTGCCCAAAATAGGATATCAAAATCGTAATCGGGGATATTACCGCTCAGGTCGGCCAGGAGGATCGTAGTACCTTCTTCCAACACCGTTTCTTACACAAGTACACCTAAAGATCACCGTATTAGACAACTCGGACATCATCGACAACAGATCCTGTCGCGGCACCAACATCGAATCAGACTATTATCTGGTTGATGGTGAAGATGCGCTCAAAATTCTTCATAGTGAACAACATACGAAACCGACGCCCGCCTCGCTTGAATATCGCACGACTGAAGCAACCTGAGGTCGCGGCAGACTACGCGCAATCGCTCGAAGCAGCGCTGCAGGCTTGACGAAATTCCTTTTGAGGACTGTTGGGATTCCATTAAGACAGCTATCAGCAGCATTGGGCACAGGGGACTGAGATAAACGTTTACAAAATATGTCATTTTGTACTGCTCGAAGACTCCACATAAATTCTTCGAAAAACAACTGTAGTAAAATTCTTTACAAAATCGCTTCGGAAATTTTTTTATACCTACTACATCATAAATTCTATTTTTGCCTGTTTATACCAACTTCCTTATGGAAATAAAAAACCTTCCAATCTTAGTTACTCATAAACAATTGAAACATTTGAAATAATATCGTGTAACCAGTGCGTTGTGTGAGAAGCCCAAGATCAGTGAGAATCAACGATGTAAATGTAAATACGCACAGGAAGCGCTGTGTGGAGTGGAGGCGGACCGTACCTTATACCACTGACGCCATACGCAAATAATAGTCAAGGTAATGGACGGGCAATACGCTGACGAACAGATGGCGCTGAATGAACGCACGAATGGGAGGCCATTGCCGGGCTTCGAAAAAGGCGCAATGGGGCGGAATTATAGGATGGAGCCGAAAGTCCGGAGGCGGGGCAATGGCCGACAGCTAATGCGATCACTCCACAAAGAACAACCGAACGATACGGTACTGAGATCTCGTAAGTGCACGCGTAGTAACATAGCACGTTATAACCAGATGAGAAGTGATCGCTGCCTGCCCAGGAATCCATAGAACCATGGACTGGCCCATCGGAATAAAAATCTAATCCGTTCGTATTTTGTCCCATTGCGCCAACAGGACCCCTTCAGTTTTACCGATTGGTTCATAGGAGATTGGAGGACGAGAGGCACGAGCTACGAATCCGGAAGCAAACATACCGCTACATAAGGCAAGCCCCGGTAGGCCTCTTCTCAACCGGGTACGATATTTGCCACATCCATGCCATGGGAAAGTTCGTTTCTGCGAAGCATTGTGTTTTCTTGTGCAAGCTAAAAGCAGCCCAAAGGTTTTAATCGAAACATAAGTTTTTACTTCAATGATAAACTTTCCCGAAATTTCACAGAAAAAAATTCTCCAGAATGCACCATTTATCAAAATTTTTTTGCCAGAATGGACCATTTCCCAAAACTTTTTTCCCCAGAATGGAACATTTCACAAAATGGCCCAAATCCCAGATTTTTCCTCTAGTTCTAATTAAATTTATTTTGAAACTAAATTTATTTTAGAACTAATATTGTGCTTTGTTTATGATTTGGGTACTTTAATTGATTAAATGTTAACCATGGTCCTTTAAAAACCGTTTTGGTATCCGACTCCTCACGCTGCGCGTTCGAACTTGAAATACGTTTTGTCCTTCACGCTGTCGCGTGGCGAACGGGACTAAGGGATCACCCCTAGCTTTCACGCAGACCTAGGAAGCCCCTGCAGACCTAGACCAATCTATTAGGGCCGCCGCTTCCGACGGCGCGGGTCGTCAGCCGCCTCGGATTTGAGAGCTCTGGCGGCTTTGTGCCGCCTCGGCCCATTCATCCTCGTCTTTGGCGGCTTTGCTGCAAAAGAATTGTATTATGGGAACCCAATTTTAGTGGAAAAAATCTATTTGAATTTCTTGAATTTCAGGTTGGATAAATAAATTAAATTTTCTGCGAAATGGTAATTCTGGGTAAAAAATTTCTGGAAAATGGTTCATTCTGGTGATTTTTTTTTCTGGGAAATGGTCATTCTGGGAAAAAATTTCTGGTAAATGGTACATTCTGGGGAAGTGGATTTCTGCTGATTGAAATTCTGGTGATTTTTCATTCTGGGTGGTTTTCGAGAAAATGGAATACACCCGCTTTAAGTTGCTCTGAGTTGAAATTTCAATATAAATTCTACATTTCAACAGTTTCCCAGCAACAAAAAATTATTTATTGATTCCTTTTGTAATGTTTGTTCACATTTCATATTCATGAAATGGTGGACATGTCTCAAAAAAGGCTATTTGGGGAACTTCATGGAACTTCAATTCCATAGAAGGCTATTTGAGACCCAATTTGTAAATTTTATACTGAAAGGATGTGATTTACATGTCACAAAAAGGCTGTTTGAGGAACTTCAAGTACATGGAAGGCTATTTGAGACCCAATTTGTAATTTTATACTGAATGGATGTAATTGACATGACACACTAAAATTCAATTTGGCCTAAAACTTTTAGAAACATTCTTAAAATTCTCGTATGATACAGAATTTCGAAATCCAACAAAAAGAAAACTTCAATCACTTGTGTTTTTGCAAATAATGGGTGATACGGTCAAAATTTGGTCAATATCAACTTGACGTATTTCAATTTTGTATTTAAGAAACCTGAACACCCCTCATTTTGAAGGGGTTTGTGTGTGTAGAATGTTGCACCTTATTTTGGTTTTGGAATTCACTCTTCAGTTGTCAAAATGCCGTCCAAGGAAGAAGAGCAGCGTATCAAAATTTTGCTCGCGCATCCCGAAAATCCGAGCTACACGCACGCAAAGCTGGCAAAATCGCTAAAAGTTACCGAATCAACCGTTACAAATGTAATTAAAGTGTTTGGGAAACGTTTGTCGACAGCCAGGAAGTCTGGATCGGGGGGAAATCGAAAACCGGAAGCCGCTGAGACGACAAAGAGAGTTGCCGGTAGTTTCAAGCGAAACCTTACTCTCTCTCTCTCCGAGATGCCGCAAATAATGTATCGTCTATAACCGTGCATCGAGCCAAAAAACGAGCCGGACTATCGACTTACAAGTGTAACCGTTAGGGTATTTTGCCCCGTTGGACCCATAGGGAGCGAGCCACTTGAAGCATTCCTTCTGAGTGCTCAAGAAGTTCGTCGATTAAATATAGACGATTTTACCGCCTCATTTTGTATAAAAACAACACAAAATTGTTAAACAGGAAAAGATTAGGAGATAGGTTCAATAAAATAAAAACGAATAATTTAAGCACACCAAATTAAAAAGTAACGGACAACATTCAGCAGTTTAAAAATTCAAATACAGAACGCAAACAAAAACACATAACACCAACTGAACGGCGACGGACATACTAATGTCAACGGAAAATGGAACGGAAACTGGCAAGGGTGGGAAAATCAGCTCCTTGACTAAGTTAAGTCTTTCCGCTTGCAATCACGATAGCGACTAGATCGTAGTGCAAAAAGTTTTACTTAAATTACTAAAAGTAATACAATTAAAAAGTGGAAAGTGCCTGTTTTTCCAGAGTAGAGCCTTAGTCAAGTGAGTTTCCCACAGCTGTTTCTAAAAACCCATCCTAATGCCTGTTCCGATTTAGGACCCCAAAGTTCCTGACCACAAAGTTTCTGGTCTCGAGGATTCTGGTCACAGCAAATTTGACCGGATCGACTCGACGTAGTTTGGGTTCACACAAGGCGAACGAACCAGTGAGCCAGATCCCGTTCCTATCCGGAGTTTTCTGGATTCTGCAAATAAGCCTCGACGAAGCATCAATTTGCACGAGGCAAACGAGCTAGTGAGCCTAATTCCCAGGTCCCGAACATCCCGTGTCCATCCGCTAGTTGGGTCCAACAAATTGCCACCCAAGAGGCAAAGGATCCAAAGAACACAGTGGGCAACTACAGCGGAGAATCCCCAGCAACACAGCCTATAACAATCCACCGGGTTCCGTTGCTCTGTCGAGGAGCCTGCGGAGCGTAAGCACTGCGGGCACCATTCAGAGCACCAGCTGGAAATTGGTATCTACCACGACAACCATAACCGCCAAACTGACTCATCTCGATCTGGTTCCAGAGGGTGTTGTTTGATCCCTTCAAACAAGTTCGTAAGAATTCAATCAACTACCCTCCGGTTCCATTGCATCGAATGGTCAATAGTTGATGACCACGTTTTGAAACACAGCATCGAAGCAGTCCCGAGCGCATGGTAAGTGCGCCCCGCATCCGTTACGGCCGGCCGGTTCCAGCTGCAACAGATTTCACACCACACACCCACACTACACGAACGTAAGTTTTTATAATACAGAACATTTTGACCAGAGTCCGTAGTGTTTTATTGAATATCCGACCAGTCTCATAAAGCGAGAGCCGACCTTGAGCCCAAGTGGTTCTCAAGCTCTAGCTGGCCCATCAAAAGAGGCGTATGTAGCCCACCCCAGACGGTTTCCGTGGCTTGACCAGCTACATGGGGCTATTGGCGACCTCCTTCAGAGAGAGCAAGTAATACAAGAAGGTAGTGACTCCAAATCGCGATGATAAACAAAATACGACGAACAAAGTGCGATCCCGGAGGCTGTACACGACGATGCTGACGAAGTTTGACTGCGCGGTAATGGACGACGAAACCTACTTCAAAGCCGACTACAAGCAGTTCCGGGACAGGAGTTTTATACGGCAAAAGGAAGGGGAAAGGTAGCAGATATTTTTAAGCACACGAAACTGTCAAAGTTTGGCAAGCCATCTGTACTTGTGGCTTGAAAAGCAGCATTTTCTAGCTTCCGGGACTGTCTACCAAGAAATTTACGTGAAAGAGTGTTTGAATAAACGTCTGCTGCCTTTCCTGAAGAAACACGGTTGTTCCGTACTGTTTTGGCCGGATTTGGTATCTTGCCATTACGTTAAAAAGGCCATGGAGTGGTACACCGCCGACAACGTGCAGGTGATTCCCAAGGATAAGAACCCTCCCAACACGCCAGAACTCCGCCCAATTGAGAAATACTGGGCTATTGTCAAGCGGAACCTAAAGAAGACCAAAAAAAACTGCTAAGGACGAGCAGCAGTTCAAGGCAAACTGGCTTTCTGCGGCGAAGAAGGTGGACAAGGTGGCTGTACAAAATCTGATGGCAGGGGTTAAGCGTAAGGCCCGGCAATTCGGATTTGGAAAAGCGGAAGCCTAACTGAATATTTTCCCTGAATTTTATACTAATTAGACTTGAAAAGAAATTTAATTTGATTTTTTAAATAAACGATTTCACCGATTTACAAGCGTTTTCCCTTGACCAAATTTTGACCATCACCCTTTAATTGTGATCCAGATTTGAAAAACCTAAAACAGGTTCATAATTTGCTATTTTCATTCAGATTCATAGCTTAAATTTCGAATAAATAACTAAAGAATGAATTCATATTGAAAGCCAAACATTCAGAATTCAAATAAGAGATTTTTGGTTTGAATTGTGATCAAAATTTCGCTTTTTGCTCATAATAATCAGTGAGAATTATTATCTGAAAAGATTCAAAAATCGCTTTCAAATTGGTAATTCAGATTTCGAAATTCAGGTTCAAAAAGGAGTACCGTAAAACGGGGTAACATTGATCACCGCGGTAAATTTGATCAACAATAAACTTTTCCACATTATCATCAATAACTCAGTCCATAGTTTGAATTTTTGAAAACTGTTTTCTACGTTTGAAAGTCTATTAGTTGAGTATCAAATAGGCAAAATTTGGTTTAAATCTGATTTTTTTTTTCAGTTAGCAAAAATCTTATTTCAAAATTTTCCAAGGCTCCTAGGCATATTTCTATTTTTCACAACCCGATCAGGAGGGAAAAACTAAATTATATCAAGATGAGATATTTTGATACTAATATTTTTCCTATCTAAATGAGTTATTATTCAGTACTCGTAGGATGTTAAAATATCTCAAATTATATCAAAAAAAAAAATCTTATCAATTTATCAATCAAATTTTATCAATTTTATATATGCTCCTTACAAGATTATATCTCGTTCAGATTGCATAGTTTGATTTTGGGCAGAACAAAACCTATCACAATTATAACTTATCAAGATCTGAGTGCTTCGAGAAAACTTTCTAGTGGAATGTCAATAAACCTCATAATTTGCTAAACCCATGCCCCAATTTTGGTTTACCAAAATTTGGATTCAATTTTATGAATCTGTTGAGCGAAACTAAACGTACGGTTTGGGCCGTTGACTTCGATGTCCGTGTTTCAGAAAAAGTTGTACGTATATCAAAATAAGATATAATCATTTTATTTTAGGACAATCCGAAAAAAATCTTGATCATTGAAAATGAGCTCAACACCCCATTCAAGTCTGTCAATCAGAATAAGATATAATTCAAATTGGAGAAACTTAAAATCGAAAATTTGTAGTACTTAAATATAACTGAATCAGATGTAAATATCTTGGTGAGATACGCTTGAGTTATTATTTTGATATGCTCTTCTGATCGGGATAACCCCGTATTGGATAAATGGATAGGAACCCTATCAAATCGTTAACTTTGAAGAAAAAATGAAAATGGAAATAGTGGAAGGGTCTAGGGCAGTGGTTTTCAAAGTGGTCCCTACCGCCCCCTTGGGGGCGATGAGAGCTTTTAGGGGGGCGGTGAGCTCAACTTTGAAATTTGGGGGGCGTTAGAAGGGCTCAGGGGGGCTCAGGGGGTCGAGTCCTTTTTAAATGCACATTTTCACAAATTACGGAACAACTTAAAATTGAAATGACAACGAGAACGTTCAATGCCCAACAATGAAACGATTTTGAAAAACTCTGAAAATCTAATTATAACCAGGTTTAGGACAAATATTTATCTGTTAACTCACAGAGTTGATAAGCATGTTTTTGTCTCTGTAAGTCACAAACACAGACAGATTATTTTTTAATTGTGAAAGATTTCGTATATTCACAATCTGTTTAGTTAAAGTCTCTATAATTCAACAACAAACAAACAAACAATCTGTTTTTTTTATCTGGTTTTGTAAGTTTATTTTGGATTGAACTATTTTTTTTTTGTTTCGATTGTAGTCGTTTTACCATCTTTATGGCATTCGCGACTTTATCAACGTTGCAGTTGGCGGATCGTTATTGAAAAACTTATCCGGTACAACTGTGTTCGATGTTTACTCTTGGGCTCGAACTCACGGACATCGGCTCAGGAGACAACAGACTTGCCAACTGAGCTATATCACAAGCCGGGGTTGAACAAGGAAGCAACATTTTGGATGGCAATGTGTTTTAGGTCAAATAAATTTGATGAATTCTTAAGCTTATACAATGCATGAAAATTATTAAAATGTATTCTATTGAAAAATTGACAAAAAATCTTTCGAAGATAATTTGTGATAAAAGGCGTCGCAGATATGGTCATAGATTTTTTGAAGAAAAGAAAAAAAAATGCCAACAACTCAAACAGAGGATCCTTCATTTTTAGTTCTGATTTGCTGATCGTTAATAAAATGAAATACGGCAATTTTCATGAATAAACATCAAAAGTTATTCGATTTTAACTAAATTTTTGGAACCTATGTTAAATTTTAAGACCCATGAAAGAAATAGTGTTCAATTTCAGTCTACAACTGTCATAAATATAAGTTGAAATTTATTTGATCAAGAAATGATATTATGTAAAATACATTTTATGCGATTTCACCGAATTATCAGTAATTATTTTGTGAAAAATATATGGCACATTTAATTAGTAAAGAATTCTGTTTTCCAAAACTTTGATAGGCGTTAGTTGTTTTTTTTTTTTTGAAGTTTAAGTGTTTGTCCTGAAAAAAAATAATTTATTTCAATTTCAGTCTTGATGTTTGAAGCAATTTTGAATTTATTTTGTGTTTTGATTTGCTACAATTGATGGTTATGCGTTGGCTTTTCGATCTTCTCAAGTCAATCATAACAGTTTTTGAACGTTTCAAATTAAACTACAATAAAATTTCAAAAGCTTTTGGTTTTGCAACAATGCCAATTAGCATTCTTTCTAGAGATTTTTCAAAAAATCACTCAGGGGGCCGGGGGGCAATTAGCTCAAAAATTAAACGAAAGGGGGCGGTGAAGGAAAAAAGTTTGGAAACCACTGGTCTAGGGCATGGGTCGGCAACCTGCGGCTCGCGAGCCGCATGTGGCTCTTTGGATGTATAACTGCGGCTCTTTAGCTCAATGTGTGAAAATTTTGAAAATCCTCGAAAGTTTCTAAAATAAACGGACGCAACATAAGTTTTCAGTTCAGATAATATTTCCCAGGATTCAAAAAGAAACCAAAAAACTACTATTGAACAAATTAACAGCATCTTGTCAGTTTTCAACCAAGTTGAGATTTAGAAATCAGTTAACGTTTTCCATCAAAGTCTGATATAGCATTTGAAAGCCTGGATAAATTTTCCGTTGAATTTGTTTCCTTTGTTTTTTTTTTTTCATTTAATCGGATAAAAACCGAGCCCTTTTCAATCGTCAAATAAAGTCCTCACTGTTGAGATTATGAAATTGAGTTTGTTCTCTTGAATTGAATATTTTAAAAATAAATTTGCTTTACCACCCTTCTGATCAAATATGAATATCAGATGATGATTTTAATGATGCTTTAAATACTGATAATAATTTTTTGTACAATAAAATGTCTTTTTTTAAACATTTTGTTTTTAAATTTTTTCAAATATTGAATTCCATCCCTCAATATTCCTTTTCAAATTCATGAAAGCATTTTAAAAATTTTCAAAAATTCAAGTTCTTCGCTCTAATTTTAAACATGAGTTCCAGTGAACAAAATTTTCAAGTTTGTTAAAAACTATTTGTGTAAACCGGGAGCTGAGTGCTGGATCTAATTTGAGAATTTCATATATAATATGACTATTTTTAGATATATATTGGAAGGAGTAACTTTATTTGGTAAAAAAGCATTCTCTTCCATACACTTTTTTATATCTTCTAACAACTTTAACATCCTTTTTTTGATTTTAAACTTAATTCCTTTATCATGTTTCTGCTATTATTTTTAAAACGTCATGGCTGTTTTAAAAAGTTGATTTGATTTATGAGTCTTAATCAGAATTTTAGTTTTGGTTATGGTCTATGAAGTGATGATCAAAATAATGTCAAAAAAATTAAAATTTGAGTTTAAAAACTCGGTTCGTTGAAAAATGAAATACAGCGAAGCAAAGCCAAAGTTAGATGTCTATTATCATGTAAGATTCATCATTATACTGGAAGATCAGAGATAGCTATCAAAACTGTCATTGGACCCCAGCATATTTCTACATCATCGGTTGAATCTATTCTTGACGATTCCAAAAATCCAAGGTACACTGAAATACAGCAAATCTGTCAATAGTTGAAAGTATTTAAAAATTTGTTGTTGACTGTTTGAAATATTGGAAATTGTTTTTTTTAAATATTGCAAAATTAGAATAAATTATTCACACAACGAATCTTATATCATTTAAATTGGTTAACACTTTCGGCCAGGGAACCGCCAACAAACTACTCTAATTTAATAACATTACAAATTCGCCATCGAAAACTAAGAGTTGATCTAACAAATTAAAACATTTGTTTGAAAAATTGATGATTTGATGTATGTGAGACTCAGAGGTTTAGACATTATTTTTAAGATTTCATTAGTACGAAGGAGGAAAAAAATTGGAACGGTTATGATTTTGAAAAGAATTGAAAATTTAAACATAAATTTTCGTTATCGAAATATATAATTTTTGAAACCTTATTTGTTTTTAATTTTTCCAGAAATCAAAATGAGAACTAGAGAGCTGAATCGGGATGCTTGTAATAAAAAATTAACAGAAATTTTATAACCGCATTATCGCAATTTTGACTATTTTTTTATTATTTATTTTAAGGCCCGGAAAATATTTTTAACGAATGTTCAAAACCAAAAAAAAACTTGAAAGCTTATTTGTAGAATTTGAAGAAAAAATAATAGTGACAAACCCTCAAGTCAGTTTTTTTGAACACCGTCTCATCCGAAAGAGAGTGCAGTGAAGCCATCAATCATGTACCTGTCGATGTTTTTGACTTGAATACTTTTGAAATTAATCAAGATCTTATCGAGCGCTCTGCGAAAAAGTTTAAAAGCTCATTTGCTCCTGGACCTGATGGGATTCCAGCTGTTATCTATCGTCGCTGCATCGAAGCTCTTTCCTTGCCTCTGGCTAAAATCTACAACAGATCATTCCAGCAAAGAAAATTTCCAGAGAAATGGAAAAATTCGTTTATGTTTCCGGTGTACAAAAATGGCGATCGTCGAGACGTTAAGCAATATCGTGGTATCACCAGTTTGTCTGCAGGGTCTAAGCTCTTTGAAATAATTGTTGGTCAAGCCCTTTTACGCGCTTCATCGCAGTACATCGCACCTGAACAGCATGGTTTCATGCCTGGTAGATCGGTGAGTACTAACCCCATAGAATACACGTCGTTTTGCCTCAATCAGTTGGAAAATAAAAAACAAGTCGATGCGGTGTATACAGATATCAAAGCCGCTTTTGACGCGATTGACCAGAAGATTTTGCTCGCTAAGCTTGCCAAGCTTGGCATTCATGACAACATGATTGCTTGGCTGAAATCCTTTCTTACCGAGCGCTGCATAAGGATCAAGTACGGCACTAGCATTTCATATCCTTTTATCAATCGATCTGGCGTCCCTCAAGGGAGTAATTTGGGGCCATTATTATTTGCGCTATTTTTTTAACGATTTGATTACAAGCCTAGAAGACGGAACGAAAATTGGTTACGCTGATGACCTTAAAATATTTCTGCCAGTGGAATGTACTGCTGATTGCATTCGCCTCCAATCTCTGCTGAACCAGTTTGATGAATGGTGTAGACTGAACAAACTAACAGTCAGTGTTTCAAAATGCTCTGTGATAACTTTTCACCGGAATAAGACACCGATCCCTTATGACTATAGTATCGGCAGCCAGTTTTTGAAAAGGGTCTTTGAAGTGGATGATCTTGGCGTGATCCTTGATGCGCAGCTCACTTTCAACAGTCAACGCTCTTCAGTTATCAACAAAGCGAATCGTCAGCTCGGCTTCATCACCAAAGTGTCACGTGAGTTCAAAGATCCTTTGTGCTTAAAATCACTGTACTGCGCCCTCGTCAGATCTATAACTGAGCATGCTGCTGTAGTTTGGGCTCCGTATCAACTAAGTTGGATCTTGAGGATTGAACGTGTACAGAAGCGGTTTGTCAGATTCGCCTTGCGACACCTGCCTTGGCGTCATCCCGAAGATCTTTCAGCATATTCAGATCGGTGTCAGCTTTTGGGTCTCGAAACCCTCGAATGTCGCCGAAAGACTCAACAGGCTTCTTTCGTTGTTAAGATTATGAATGGAGAAGTTCAATCGCCAAATCTTCTAAGGATGATAAACCTCAGTGCCCCATCGAGAACTCTGCGATTTAATTCGTTGCTGTCACATCAAATCCACCGAACATCGTATAGCTACAATGAACCACTCAGTGCAATGATGCGTATGTTTCAGGATGCTGAGCACCTGCATCAGTTCGAAGAATCATCCAGCCGATTTATTCGTCGAATTCGTCAGTCCAAATTGTTTTACTAATTTGATTGTAACTAAACCTTTTCATTTAAACATTTATGTTCGATGAATTCAATTATAATAAATAAATAAATAAATAAATAAATTTAGTTTTTTTTATATTTATTTAGCTCTTGTAGTATGCATTTTTATGATATTAAATTTTCAATGCTTCTTTTGATTATTACAACAGAACACATCGGAATTCAATTGTTTATCTGGGAATAGGTGTTAGGAAAGAATTACACCAAAGTATAAAACGATAAATTTTATCAGGTCACAATGATAAATCGCCAAAATTTCAACGTAACTAAGCTGTTCTCGTTATGAAAATGTATTGGTTTAGAAGAAAGAAAATCGCTTCTGTTTGCCAATAAAACAACGAAAATCTCTGGTTTTGTGAGAAAAAGGATAAAAAAAATGAGTTAACATCAGGATGCAATGTATCTTAGCGATCACCATTATTTGTAGTAAGGATAAAATGAAGTGCGGCTCTTTGAAACTTGGACATTTCCTTAATTTGCAATTTTTGGCTCTTCTGTCTCAAAAGGTTGCCGACCGCTGGTCTAGGGGAATGTTTGGAGGTAAAATTTCATTTGTATTTTGAAGCTCAAACTATTTAGCGATTATTATAATTTTTGCCCCTTAATGTAGACAGCATAACAGTTATTTTTCCAATTATAAATGTTTTTAAAATAAAACGTTAAAAATCAAGGTGAAATTGATAAATAAGCATATGTAGAAATTATGAAGGTGTTTTGTATCCTTTATGATCAAGAAACTTCGTTAAAACCGTCAGAATAGAGACTGATCAATGTCACCCCGAAGCATCAAATTCTGAACAGAGACGAAAACGATTTTTGAATCAAATTTAAAGTAGTATAATAAATTTCTGCATCCATGTTTTACGTTCATAGGAGTCCAGTACTGGTTTTAACAATATAAAACATGCCACATTCCCCTTTACAGAAAAAATAATCGAAATATATTGAAAAAAGTGATCAATCTTACCCCAGATTACGCTACTCAGATTTGGAATCAAAACTAAAAATTCAGATCCAACTAAGTTTTCTTATCAAGATTAAAATATCAAGGGGAGAATTTTATTGGATTTAAATTACAGGTGATCACAGTTTCATAATTTTGATTGTGGATTCGAAATTAAAATTTTATATTCATTCAGTGTCAGTAAGGAACACAATCCAACCGAAGTCAAAAATATAAAATAAAAATTAGATTTTTGAGATACCTCGATTTTTTTTTTAATTTTCTAGGATTTTTATCATTAAATAAAGTATTATTAATAATAATTTGTGGTCAAAAAACTTGTTATTCATTTTCAAGATAAAATTCAAGTGAAAACACATCCAACTGGTTTTAGTTTAACATTATTTATATTGCAGATGCTTCTTAAATGAAGATACAAACTCAAATCTTTAATTGATTCGAGTTTACATAATATTATAGATTGTCCGCTGAATCATCGAATCAAAACAATAACAATTCAGTTCAAGAGGGCCAACAATCAATCACCCTCAACAACGATTACTCACCTGCTAAGCTATCCTGGTCGGTTAATTCTGCATCGGGGACAATTATTCCTTGAACTCCAACAAACAATAGCAACACTAAGCCCAAGCCTAAGGTTATCTGATGAACCTGTCCAATCGGTGCTCGACTTTTCTGAGTCCTGCCTCTCATATCGGGGCCAATTGATCGAGAGGTTCCGAGAGGCTCCACGGCAACGTTTCGAGCCACAAAGAAAGAAGAGCCTTCGCCGAAGTTGACTTAATATTCGTGATTTGCTTCATGCACTAGCACTTCACCGGGGGTTTGTTTTATTTATACTACGTGGGTATATTACAAAACAGCACTTGAAGTTTAACCTTTGGGTTTTTTTCCTGTTGCTTTCACTTGAGAAAAAACTGGCACATGAACAATGACGGCAATGTGGACACTTGAATATTTCTGACGCGGAACAGAAACAATAGTAACACAGAACGAAATGCGGGAACTATTTAACTTTTAATCACCAATAACAATTTTATCAGACGTAATGTTTCCCGCAAAAACAAAAACTTTTCGATGATCGAGTTCTGAAAGCTCCAATATCTGAACCTTGGTTGTTGAAACCCAAAAAACTGTCCAGATTCTTACAACTAAAAAAGGGCAGCTATTACAAAACAAGTTAATCCCAACAACACGTAACAAATACTAATATCAGTTCTGGCCCAGATCTAACTGACTTAATACGAAGTTGGAAACCGTACTAAAGCGACCGAGCTCTTTTTCGAAACTAAAGCCTGTTCCGTTGCCATCGGTTGGAGGAACCTCGGTTCCTCCAAAGTTAGAGCCCAACTAATTCCTCCTGGCAAGCGAACAAAAAAAAACTGAAACGGTAGCCCGGAATAGCGATCGTTATCTTCGTGTGTCCACCATAGATAGAGTTAAGCCGACTGACTGACCAGTTCACCAAAGTGTTGTGTCTTATCAATCATCATCGACATCTCTGATTTTTTTTTTTGAAGGGGTAGGTGCCACTAAGAGGTGGCCGAGGGAACATCCACTAGCCGAAAATTCAAAAGAGATTCTCTCGCCAGATGGAAGTGACTGTCCATTTCGGGGGAACGAACCACGCGACAGAAACGTGAGCGAAAGAGAGATGCAGCTACCCATCCTCTATAAATCTACCGAATTCTGAGAGATATTTATATTTAAACAACCGGCCAGACAGTTGACAGATCAATGCTCAATAGGTGAAAAGGCTTTTGCAGAGAAAAAAAAGGCGATTCACCTGTCACCAGTTAAGAGTTACCTGATGAGCAATCTATTGGGCCGTCTGTGATCTTGAGCGGAACCATAAGGCTGGGGGAAGGAACCGATTATAACCAACTGATATTTTAGTGACGCAAATCGATATCACGCTTGTGGGCTTAAGTCTGCTACTTAAACTAATCAAAGGAAAAAATTGAAGATTGATCGATCTATATATTTATTGGTCTATTTTTTTCAATCTTTTCTCACTTCTTTCTAAACTGTGCTTTAAAAAAATGATTGGCAGTTACCTAGGTCAAAGAGTTCTAACATTCTTGAATAAAATTTTTAAAATATTCTAAGTTAGGAAGGAGAGATGAAACATAAACCCCGTCTGCGAGGTTGAGAAAGTACGATATCAATTTGAAAAATATTCGCAATATTTACTTTTCATATAACTTTAAATATCTCAGTTATTTGTGGGCCAATTTTAACCAAAACTACATAAAAACATAGCTATGGATGAGTGTTAATATTATTCAAAATTGAGGACAATTGGGCTAAGTGTGTAAAAACTACAACCGAAAATGTTCTGAAAGTCAAGTTCCTTAGCCCCTGTGCTTATGACATTTTTAAAAAATTGTCTAAAAATTTGTCAAAACACTGTAATAGATAAAATGAACTTGGAATGCGATTCAAAAGATGCTAGAACCTTTGACGATTTGCGTTCGGGTGATCAATTTTCAAATAGATGCTTCAGAAGTGCAGTACTTCAACTGGCAGACTATTTAAGCGCCGATGGGTTCTAGCGGATAGACTGGTCCAAGTTTGGTTTTGGTATGCTAGACGTATTGGGTTCGATTCCCGCTATCGGCAAGAAAACTTTTTTGAGTTCAAATCCCATAAGTGGCCGACAGGTTAGATGTGCTTCCTCATATTACTGACTATTGTTGCCAGCTGACCAGGTATATACACGGATGCCGGAATATCGGTACACGGAAAAAAAGTATATTATTTCCAACAATAATCCACTTATTTTCAATCATATATCTGATTAAATCTCGGCTAACTATAATTATTAAAATTTCAACAATACATATAATAGACAATCTGATTGATTTGGTACAGTCAACAATGTATATTATACATTCAACTATAGTTGTAAGACTAATTTTGTGCATTCAACTATAAATATAATAGATTCAACTATAATGCGCGAATGATGTTATACATTCAACAATAATTATAGTAGAGTCAATTATAATTATATGATTGATTTAATTATAAATATGATAGAATCAACTGTAATAATATAATTGATTAAATTATAAATATGATAGATTCAATTATAATAATATGATTGATTTAATTATAAATATGATAGATTCAATTTTATTTCTATGATTGATTCACTTAGGTCAACTATAAATATTGTACATTTAATTTCTGTTTATATTGGAAGTTATCATATCTGAAGCATTTTTTCGGAATAATTTTATGGCTACGTTTATTTTTTTTAAAATTTAATATGATATGATATCCCATTGAGTTTAAAACTTTTGATGTATAAGGGGTATGATTATCTGTGGACATAAATGTTTCAGAAGCCGTTGAAATTGAAAAGTGTTGCATGTTGCCCCAGTTGACAGTATTCGATTTCTTTACACCTTCCATTTTATTTTCTGTCTAAGATCCATTCCTCGGTGAAGTCACCATATTTTTACACATTTTTTCAGTGAATTCAAAATTCATAGCATTACGTTTTGATATTTGTTTCTCTCGATAAAATAATTGATAAATGAGTTATTGAAGTCGTGGCGTCACAACGCACTTTTTTGAATTTTTTTTTTATTATGAAAATTTGACATTTCCGATTGGAACTTTCTCAATAAACTTCTTAATCTTGTCTATTTTAACAAAAAAAGAGAACTTTTTGTTATAAACAGGACAAATAATGAACACGAAGTTTCAAAGATACATTAACCTTTATTTTTGGTAGAAAAAACAACGATTATAAACGCTTATAAAGCGATTATAAAGCTAAGAATTTGTTGATTAAATTAATTTATTTATTTTCTGATAGGTATTATTTATTTATTTTTTTATTTACATAGTATTCCGTCTTACGACATAACTTGACGAACATAATTCCTAAAATTCACTCGGTCCATGGCAACCGTTCTCCAATTTCTCGGGCACCCCACGTTCGCCAGATCACGCTCCACTTGGTCTAACCACCTCGCTCGTTGCGCCCCCGCTCGTCTTGTTCCTACCGGATTCGTGGCGAACACCTGTTTTGCAGGACAGTCATCCGGCATTCTCGCAACATGTCCCGCCCAGCGTATCCGGCCAGCCTTCACCACCTTCTGGATACTGGGTTCGCCGTAGAGTCGCGCGAGCTCGTGGTTCATCCTTCGCCTCCACATTCCGTTCTCCTGTACGCCGCCAAAGATGGTTCTTAACACTCGTCGCTCGAATACTCCGAGTGTACGCAGGTCCTCCTCGAGCAATATCCATGTCTCGTGCCCGTAGAGAACAACCGGTCTAATAAGCGTCGTATACAGGTTACACTTCGTGCGAGGGCTAAGTCTTCTCGACCGCAGTTGCTTGTGGAGTCCATAGCAGGCACGACTTCCGCTGATAATTCGCCTCCGGATCTCACGGCTGGTGTCATTGTCTGCGGTCACCAGTGAACCGAGATAGACAAAGTCTTCGACTATCTCCAGCTCGTCGCCGTCGATCGTGACCTTGTTATTACTGGACAAGCGGGTTCGGTCGGTCTCGGATCCGCAGGCCAGCATGTACTTCGTCTTGGACGTATTAATCGTCAACCCAATCCTTCCTGCTTCGCGTTTCAGTTTGCGGTAGATCTCCTCCACCGCCGCAGATGATCTGCCGACTATATCAATGTCATCGGCAAAGCAGATAAGTTGACTTGATCTGTTGAAAATCGTGCCCCGCATTTCGCCCACCGCTCGTCGAATAACACCTTCTAGCGCCACGTTGAACATCATGCAGGATAGACCATCACCTTGTCGAAGCCCCCTGAGAGATTCGAATGAACTCGACAATTCACCCGAAATCCGCACACAGCACTGCTTTCCATCCATCGTCGCCTTGATCAGTCTGATCAGCTTCCCGGAAAAGCCGTTCTCGTCCATGATTTTCCATAGCTCGTTACGGTCGATCGTGTCGTATGCGGCTTTGAAGTCGATGAATAGATGGTGCGTAGGGACTTGGTGTTCGCGGCATTTTTGGAGGATTTGCCGTAATGTGAATATCTGGTCCGTCGTAGACCGTCCCTCCATAAAGCCGGCCAGATGACTTCCCACGAATCTGTTTGCTTGTGGCGTTAGGCGGCGGAGTAGGATTCGGGACAACACTTTGTAGGCGGCATTGAGGACAGTGATCGCTCGGTAGTTCTCACAGTCCAATTTGTCGCCTTTCTTGTAGATGGGGCATATTACCCCCTCCTTCCACTCCTCCGGTAGCTGTTCTATGTCCCAGATCTGGATTATCAACCGGTGTAGGCAATCGGCCAACTTGTCCGGGCCCATTTTGATGAGTTCAGCTGCGATGCCATCCTTCCCAGCCGACTTGTTTCTATTCAGCTGGCGAATGGCTTCCTTAACTTCACTCATCGTTGGGAGTGGCTCGTCTTCGTCGTTGGCTACGCCGGCGATGTACCTTCCCCCACCGTCTTGATCTCCTGCATGTGCGCCGTTCAGGTGTTCATCGAAGTGCTGCTTCCACCTTTTCATCACCTCACGATTGTCCGTCAGGATACCCCCGTCCTTATCCCGGCACATTTCGGCTTGCGGCACTAAGCCTTTGCGGGATGCGTTGAGTTTCTGATAGAACTTTCGTGTTTCTTGGGAACGATGCAGCTGCTCCAGCTCCTCGAGCTCCTCCTCCTCCAAGCCTCCTGCCTCTTCCGCTGTCGGTGATTTTCAACATTTCGACGGTCCAATTTTCTGATAGGTGTGCACTATTAAATTAAGTTCCGAAATTTTCCGACCCACTTACGTAAAGGTCACGCTCAAAGGATGTGGTTTCAATAATTTTATTCTTATTCTAATGTGCTTGGGTTTAGATATTTTATACTTATCGGGTGGGAACCATTCATTTGAAAACTTGTGTGTGATCGTATTCTGGAATAGTATAGTTTGATTGACGAAAAACAGCCAGTGGGTGTCCGCCTTTTTGTTATTTAGATTGAGCATAAATTATGAGATTGTTCGAATTTGGAATGGTTTCTCGTCTACTGAACTTTTTTTTTCAGGGATTTTCATCGTATTGCATGAAATAGCCCAATTCCGCCGAAAAAATATTTTAGGTTTATTCATAACAAACTGGATTCATCCTCCAGGCAGCTGATCTATTTTTGCTCTACTATACAGGGTTTTGAAACGTTTTTTTTTATCTATATATATAAAAATGAATTTCTGTCTGTCTGTCTGTCTGTCTGTCTGTCTGTATGTCTGTCTGTTCCCTATAGACTCGGAAACTACTGAACCGATTTGCGTGAAACTTGGCAGGTGGGGGTATTGAAGGCAGGGGAAGGTTCCTATTGTGGTTTGAGACCCCTCCCTCTCTCATTAAGGGGGGGAGGGGCCTCCCAAACGAAAGACAATTTTTTGCATAACTCGAGAACCCATCAAGCAAATGGTATCATATTTGGCATGGGGTGGTATTTAGAAATGAGAAATATTTCTATGAATATTTGGTACCCCTCCCTCCTTTCAGTGGCGTGATAGAAAGGGGGGAGGGGGGCTACCTTACAATTTTTCATATAACTCGAGAACTAATCAAGATATTGGATCCAAATTTGGCATGGGAAGGTATTTGGATACGAAAAATATTTCAATGATTAATTGAGACCCCTCCCTCTTTCCAGTTGAAAGGGGGAGGGGCCTTTTTCATATTTTTTTATATAGTTCAAAAACTAATAAAGCAAATGGAACCAAATTTGGCATGGGAGGGTATTTGGATACGAAAAATATTTCTATGATTATTTGAGACCCCTCCCTCTTTCCAATAGGGAGATATAAAGGAGGAGGGGCCTCTTCTATAGTTTTCAACATAACTAAGAAAGTAATTAAGCAAATGGAATCAAACTTGGCAGGGGCGGGTATTTGGGAACGTGACATGTTCTAAATATTGTTTGAGACCCCTTCCATCCAATTTTTACTGCATAACTCAAGAATTACAACAGCAAATGGAACCAAATTTGGCATGGAACGATATTTTGTACGAGAAATGCTTCTATGAATATTTGGTATCCCTCACTCTTTCGAAGAGGTGGATGAAAAGGGGGAGGCGAGGTCTCCCTTACAATTTTCAGTATAACTGGAGAGCTGATCAAGCAAATTGAACCATATTTGACATGTGAGTGTATTTGGATACGAGAAATGTTTCTATTATAAATTGAAGCCGTACCTTTTAAGCGGTAAGATATAAAGGAAGAAGGGGGGGTTTCCATTTTTTTTGCATAACTCGAGAATTAATCGAGCAAATGAAACCAAATTTCATCATAATCATCAAAAAGTATTTGAGTACGAAAAATACTTTTATGAATATTAAGTTATCACCTCTCTATTGAAAGAAGAGAACGGAAAGGGGGGTGGTACTCCCTTGCAAGTTTATACATAACTCAAAAATTTACTACTTAAATAAAACCAAATTTGGCATGGCATGGAATATAGGAAGGGAAGAGGGAAGCTTACATTTAACTTTTATTTTACAAAATCCGAGAAATGGACAATACTTAACATGGAAAATCATTTTGGTATGACTCTATGATTATTTGACACATCATCCTTCTTTCAGTGAGAAGGTACATGGGAGGAGGGAGGTGAGCCCAATACAATTTTGTTAGCATATGATCTAAATTTATGCTTACGAAGCCAACAAATGGAAACAAACATGGCATGGAAAGGTACTTGGTCACGAGATATGTTTCTACGATTGTTATAGACTCTTATGCTTTACAGTGTAGAGAGGGAAAGAAAGAAAGGGGCTCCATACAATTTTTGTTGTAAAGCTTAAATACTTATCAACCTATGGAACTATATTTGATATAAGAGGATTTTTGGGAACGAAAAATATGTTTATTAAAGATTACAATCTCCATTCAGCAGGGGGTGAAGGGAAGGACAGGGGTTAATAAGTTTTTTTAGCATAAATCCAGAGCATATCAAGCAAAAACAACCATACTTTTTAAGTTAGATTATTTGCGAACGATTAATTTGGGACCCTTCTTTTTTTGGGCGAAACTTAAGGAAACAGATGAAAATTATCAGATCTTTAAAACAAATTTATAAATCAAAATTCAGAATATAAGTTATGGTTTGTGTTGCAATTTGAAACTCCAGCTGAAGCTCTCATTTTATAGTGGTTGCTTATTAATTTCGTCATAATTTGATTTAAAATAATACCAAAAACAATAAAAATTTGAATGATTTCTGAAAATATCATTTGATTCTGAAAGGTGTAGCAAAGCACACCGGGTCAGCTAGTACCAGATAGAAGACTGTATAACCGATAATTATGTTGAAGAATTTGAAAATGTTCGTTTTTCAGCTTGACGTTGGATCACTGGAGTTGACTTAGCAAATACCTAATCAAATTCTTTACAGCCTATGTTATGTACCGGGAAATGCGGATACACGAATTAAAAAGGTGCGAAATTTACATGCTAAAATAGAGACTTTTATTACGAACTAAAATTGGGACGTGCGACTCGCTTGTGCCCTTGGTCAATGCGGCCCGCGTAGCCCCGTCTTAAATTTTCACAAAAAAACACCACTAATTTTTACGTAAAGTATTACTGCAAAAAACTAAAGTTGGATGTAACGTATTCAACTGAATGCAAATATTTTTCGATGTTCAAATTTCCTCTTAAAAAAACACGAGTAACATTGTTGCTCTGAACCACAGTTTGAGGTGATTCCTGCTTCCGTTTAAAATTGTGTGTGAACATTCATAGTGTAAAAAACATAAATATCTTCCAAGTATATTGGTTTTATTATTTTTGTTTTACCGAAGGAACAACAGACATATTGTGATGTTTTTTAAATTGAAGATATACGTAAGAATGAATATCAACATTATTCATTGTAAAAAAGCACATCCTAAATAATCAAAAATTTTCCGTGATTGAATTTGTAGCTCTGAATAATTTTATTTCAGTGACCACTTGTCCAACGTTCAGTTAATTTTATGGTAAGTTTGTTGGTTGCACCGGAATTGAACAAAAACAAATCCCACCCGCTGGAATCTTCTTATTGTCTCAAACCTATCCGAATACGTGAGTATAAACAGCATAGGGGAAGAGGGGGCATAATGCCCACGTTAAGAAGAAAGCCTTGTTTTAGAGTACATTTGAAAAGATTAACTTTACTGTTCGATTGTGTTTGGAAGTTTGAAATGTTTTTTGTCGAAATCTGATAGTTAGAATAACTGGAAGGTAAAAAAAGGCCACAAATTTAATGAAGTTTGAAGAGTAGGTTGAAAATTGGATTTCAATTTCAGTAGGGGCATAATGCGCATATGTGTGTACCCAATCGCGCCGTTTAGCGTTTAATAAGTGTTTATTGATTCAAGTGCTTCCGAAAGTGTTTGCCAGGTGAAAACACTTCTATTCTACTTTACAGATGGAAAAATATATTGCTACGCGCAGTGCTGCCAGATATACTGAAATTCTTGTGAATAGTTAATTAAATCTATATTAAATTTAGGAATTTTAAATATATTCGTTTATATTAAAGTTATGTTTTCCAAAACAACATAGAAATATCTTTAAAATTGTTGTGATGAAACTGCATATAAATTTATACAAATATGAAACATGCTTAAAGATTAACGGACATGGCGCGTTTTGCCCCACCTAGACATGTTTATTAAAAGTCGTTCAAAATAACAGAAAAAATAATTGAATAAGGAAATTTTTCGTTTTGTAATGATTTTCAAGACCAATGTTCATAATTGTAAAATATGTCAGGTAATTGTTTTGCCGATAGATGCCGCAATTCCTTACGAAAGTCAAGGCACAAATTGCAAGGAATATGGCTTGAAAAATATTTTTGGATTTTTGCAGAGATTTATCGCAAATTTGATGCTAATTTTTTGTACAAAAGTTTTCTGCCGTTAATTAGAAGGGAATAACGTAAAGAAATGTTAAAATAAGTGTATAACTAGCCAGATATCGCAGTGGAGCGTTTTGCCCACAATGGGCATTATACCCCCAGTTCCCTTTTTAATAACACTAGTTAACAATATTTATTATTCGTAAATTGAGAGGCATTTTTAATACCATATCAGTCACTGAATTAAAAAAAAAATTAAATCCGAAAAATCTGATTAGAGCAGTTTTTGAAATACTGTAAAATGAAAAAAATAATTGTGTTTTTTTAGCGTTATTGTGTTATCTTCAGCTATGTTAATGAAATAATCCTTTTCTATAATCTGACCAATAAACTGCTCTTCGCAGATATTATTTCTATTCGGATTCAGAGATCGATTTTAAATTTGAAACTTTACGTCAATAAATGAAGTTCAGTTTTTTTTGTAAACAATTGCTATAACATCATATGAGGCCCTCAGAGCCAAAGGGTGCACAAAAGCTACTTTCGAGATAGCACGCTTCAAAGTTTCTTTGTTATGCGATTTTCTATATATACTGTTTGTGAAGTTGTGTTTGTCCGTTCAAAAAAGTATGAAGATAAAATTATAAAAATCTGAAAAAAGCACTTAATCGAGATTTTAATACTTAAACTTCAAAATAACGAAAGACGCTTGAAGAATTGAATTGAGGAACTTTAAATTCAAAAAGAAAAATATACAAATTTGATCCGTTCCCGGGGCTTGAATCATCGCCAATTTTCGACATTTTTGGAAAAAATTTTACATGAATTCGATTGTGTTCCCTAATACACAGAAGTACGCTGACTTTCCTGCCACAAAATATTAAAAAGATTTTGCTACGAGAGGAAATAATATTATTTTTGGAAATGACAGGTGAACCTGTTGGAAATTTTCAAGCAGACGACTGGGTTCAGGATTTTGCATTTGCCGTTGATCTCACTGGCCACCTGCAAGATTTGAACTTAAAACTTCAAGGAAAAGAAAAAAAAATATCATAACTGCAGTTGTAAAAAACTTTCAAGCGAAGTTACTGTTATGGATCAACCAAATTTCCAAAGAAAACCTTGTGCACTTCTCTACGTGTCAAGAACTTAAAAGATCTAATGAGGCTGCATCATTTAGTAAATACATACTTCACCTAGAATCGTTACCAGCTACAAAAACTTCTCACCGTTCGAGATTATCTGATACAAATTTATCATCAATAATGAAAGCGTCAGTGACAAATTAACTTCAACCTGATATGTATTTATAAACTAGTATAACCATTATAATATAAGAATGTTAAACATTAAAAGCTTTAATAAAAATTTAACGCAAGTATCATTTCAAGTTTACTTATAACTATATTCCATTGTATTGTATCTAACCTCAGCGAAACTAATATGTTATGTTTTCTTACTGATTTTGGCTGCGGCCCTCTACGTCATAGAAAATGTTTAATGCGGCCCGCAAACCTAAACTAGTTTGACATGCCTGCTGTAGAGGAAGTCCCAGATTCGGTAACTGCTGACCGAATTGTGTGGGGCGAACGAAATGCTGCTGCATGCCAGCTGGGTGGAGCTGCTGTCCACTCGGGAGCCCGTTGGGGGTCCCATTTGATCCAGCGATTGGATCCGGAGTGTGGTTATGATCACTCGAATCCATATCACACCGACGTCGTTTCCGCGTGGGGAACGTAATTACGCGATAATAAAGTGAATTTCGCGATAATCACTTGACCGACTCGTCGCCACTGTTATGTACCGGGAAATGCGGATACACGAATTAAAAAGACGCGAGATTTACATGCTAAAATAGAGACTTTTATTACGAACTAAAATTGGGACGTGCGACTCGCTTGGACAACAATAATAAAAGCACACATGTTGGTGTTTACATCCCGCTGGTTGGCGCGTCGATCAGCTGACAATAGGCTGCCAGCAGTGAGCCCAGCGATTTTGTTGTAGGGTGTTTCACGCCCTAACAGCCTATCATCTTTAGTTCGAATGCCACAGTTTTATGACACCGCTTACTGTAATCATATTTCTAAAAAAAAATTTAACTAATCATCTTATTATTCATATTCTTTTGCAGTAGAGTAAAGTGGGGCAAGAGTACGCACTTAGTTGTGTACTTATTGTATCTCTTCAAAGAACAAAGTATCATTTATAGTAATTAAACCAAATTAAAGTAAGGCTCTTAACCTTGATTGTATGACGCTAAAAGTTTTGATTATGTTTGTAAACATTGATAAAAAATCATATTTTTCAAAAATTACCAAAGCGTACTCTTACCCCACCAGTGGGGCAAGAGTACGCATGAGGTGGGGCAAGAGTACGCATATAATGTATTCCATTCTGGTCCGGTGTAAGTGAGGTCTTGAATCATTATAATCGTTTATTAAACAAAACAAAACCTTTATTTCATAAACAATAGTTAAAATAAAACAGTGTTTTTATGGGTAACGCTGTTCGCTTCAGCAAAGGCAAAGGCGAAGTGACGCAAATCACTGAAAGTCAGACCGTAAAAAGCACTGTGCAGCGCTCTGCAGTGATTTACGAGATCCTCTGACTGCTGAGGGGTAAAAACTGAAGTTAATTGTCCATGGCTTTCAGCACCGAATCCCTGGTCGAGAAAAATGATTGTTATTCACAATTCAATACAAAAATATCTTCTATTGATTACCTTCTTAAGGCGTTTACGCAAGGTTGATTCCGAAGTCCCGAGGCTTTCAGCAATCCGGCGCTTCGATTCTCCGTCCTTCAACCACTGCCTGGCGTTTTCCAGCATCTCCGGAGAGCAAATCTTCCGGCTGGTTTTTCCTTTGTACGTCCTGATTATTGAAAACATGATCATTCTTTGGGTTAGCTTTCCAAATGCTATCAAAAAGGAAACCAACGCGTACTCTTGCCCCACCAAACGTGCGTACTCTTGCCCCCTACGACCATTTGTGAAAAAAGCTAAAAGTGCTAAATATTCCGATCATATCCTGGCAAGAGTGTTCAACAGATTTAATCTATATTAATTATGTGTCCTTTGTCACGTATGCAGATTTGATTAGCGAATTTCCACAAAGCGTAATAATGTTTCCAAATACGCGTAAAATTACATAAAAATTGGAAAAACTATAACCTAACTCATTTCTCCTACGTGCGCGAACCAAACCACAAACAAAAACACATATCAGCACCAACACGAGAAAAGGGTCTATGTTCATTTATGACGTTTCGAGAAAAACGCGTTTGAAAATTTTTCAATCTTTTTTTAATCGCTAATTAAAATTCACGAGGAATCTTTCAAGTCTATATAGTCAAAACGATGCGTAGGATCATTCTAAATATGTTTTTATCGATGCGACGGTATTATCATGGAAAAATAGCTCGCAATTGTTTATAGACCCTAGCTGGAGTATGAAATTCGTCTAATTGTTTTTTACACCCTTTGCTTTGTACTGTATGTCTCATATGTGTGAGTGGGATGGAGATAAAATTTCTCCTTTTTTTTGACAAAGGCTTATGGTTCTCGCTACAGGAGTGAGTGAATAGCTTTCCGCATATTTCCCCTTTTAATGTTTTGCATCTAGACCGTTTGCTTTGTTGTGGAGTAAAGGGTGTAAAAGACAATCTGTGTGAGGATAATGTCATTTTATGGCTCTAAATTTTTTAGATCCTTTGCTCAAACTGCATTATAAATCTTACGAAAACTGAAAAGCTAAAAACGGTTTTTGTGTTAAGTAGAGCTCCTATTGGGCTATTTGAATCCACTGAAAACGGGTTTTGTTTATTTTGTCTTTTATACCCTTTTCTCATGTTGGTGCTGATATGATCAGCTGACTCGATGACCTGTCAAACCGGTACAGTGTTGTCGTTTACTGTAAAAGCCTAGTGCGTACTCTTTCCGCCTGCGTACACTTGCCCCACTTTACTCTAATATAAGAACAAAAAACAACGGAATTTCAGCGTACGAGTTTGTACAGAATCATAAATTCAAAAAATCGTATGAAAGTTGTTTTATACTTATAGGGTGCCAACTTTTAGTATAGCTAACATGTTGAATTCTGCAACTTCCTTCCAAGCATGACTGGCTAAAAAGGTTTTAATTATTTTTGTAATTTAATATTCCATTTCAGCTTTCCAGCAGAAAAATAACAGTCCACAAATCGTGTGCCGATATATTATTGATATATTTCCCATTGATATATCGTCGTGTCATCCATTTCAAATTGCCAAAAAAAAAATCAATGGTTTTTTCATAATCAAACATGTTAACTAGTTCATTATAACACTGTTCTGTAACTTTTTTTTTTGTTTTTACTTTTACAGTCTCTTATTCTGTCTTTTATTCTTAATAATTCATGAAATAGTTGAACTAGTTTTTATTTCGTTTCAATTTATGTTCTATTTCAGCTATATTCAAAATTATATTATAAAAATAGTCACAGTTAACATAGTATTATCAAACGTAAAGCTGGATGGCGTCAAATTTTTTAGTTTATTACCTAACGATCATTGTTTTTCAGCTCTTCTAATCATCAATTAAATATTTTTAGTATTAATTAATATTTTCATTTTCCACCCATAATATTTATTTGTATTCATAAAATATACTTTGAAAAACATAAATAAATCAACAATAGGAGATGGAAAGCCGAATCATAATTACATGACCCATTTGGTAATGGCGGGGCTTATTGACAAGGAAAGTTACCTCGGAATGTGCAGCTAGGTCTCTGTCATTCTGAAATGGGTTTCTGGAATTTCAATAGAGCTAACACCACCAGCACCCGCAACTGAACAATTTTAATCCAATGGATTAATGTTGACTCTTTTGCATAACATATCTGCCAGCTCAGGGGGTCATTGGTTGGAACACACACACACACACACACATTATCATCATATATCAAATTTTTGTTCAACACAGGCCAACCAAAATGAAGTGTTAGATACAGATAGAGATGCATCTACCACCACACATTAGTAGCGTGGTCCGCCCCACAAGAAAAATACTGCACTGCAACGAACGAAAAAGATGAAATGTGATCGCTCAAATGAGCTCCCTTTAGCTCAGAAACGCATCGATCGATTTTTAAATTTTTGCTTCGAATTCCAGCAAAAAAAATTGCTGGAAACGTTCAGTAATCCAAATTTTTGCTGGAAACCAGCTTTCGGTTTTCTAATTTCTGGATTTTTCAGCATTCGGTTGTGTTCTTGTCATTTTTGCTGAAAAATCGGTTTTCAAATTTCTTGACTTTCCGAAAATTGGTCTAGTTTGCTAGAAAATCAGCAAGCGAGTTGTCAAATTGGAATCTATTTGTTTTTTTACACTGAAGCAAGTTGAGACTCTATTTTACGAATTTTGGTTAGATTAATATAATTAAAGGGTGATACGGTCAAAATTTGGTCAAGGGAAAACGCGTGTAAATCGGTGAAATCGTTTATTTGAAAAATCAAATTAAATTTCTTTTTCAAGTTTTATTAGTATAAAATTCAGCAAATATATTCAGTTAGGTTTTCGCTTTTCCAAATCCGAATTGCAGGGCCTTACGCTTAACCCTTGTCATCAGATGTTGAACAGCCACCTTGTCCACCTTCTTCGCCGCAGAAAGCCAGATTGCCTTGAACTGCTGCTCGTCCTTAGCAGTTTTTTTGGTCTTCTCTAAGTTCCGCTTGACAATAGCCCAGTATTTCTCAATTGGGCGGAGCTCTGACGTGTTGGGAAGGTTCTTGTCCTTGGGAACCACCTGCACGTTGTTGGCGGCGTACCACTCCATGGCCAGTTTACCGTAATGGCAAGATGCCAAATCCGCCCGAAACAGTACGGATCAACCGTGTTTCTTTAGAAGAGGCAGCAGACGTTTATTCAAACACTCTTTTACGTAAATTTCTTGGTTGACAGTCCCGGAAGCTATGAAAATGTTGCTTTCAAGCCACAGGTACAGATGGCTTGCCAAACCAGATATTTCGTCGCGAACTTTTACAGTTTCATGTGTTTCAAGTGTTTCAAGTGTTTGAAAATATCTGCTACCTTTCCCCTTCCTTTTGCCGTATAAATTCCTGTCCCGGAAGCTGCTTGTAGTCGGCTTTGACGTAGGTTTCGTCGTCCATTACCACGCAGTCAAACTTCGCCGTCGTATTTTGTTTATCATCGCGATTTGGAGTCACTACCTTCTTGTAAGTCGATAGTCCGGCTCGTTTTTTGGCTCGATGCACGGTTGTAGACGATAAACCCAGCTTATTTGTGGCATTTCGGAGAGAGAGGTTAGGGTTTCGCTTGAAACCGGCAACTCTCTTTGTCGTCTCAGCGGCTTCCGGTTTTGGATTTCCCCCCGATCCAGACTTCCTGGCTGTCGACAAACGTTCCCCAAACACTTTAACTACATTTGTAACGGTTGATTTGGCAACTTTTAGCAATTTTGAGTAAATTCCAAAATAAAAAAGGAGCAACATTCTACACACACACACACCTTCAAAATGAGGAGTGTTCAGGTTTTTTAAATGCAAAATTGAAAGAAATACGTCAAGTTGATATTGACCAAATTTTGACCGTACCATCCTTTATTTTTATTTTCCTCTATATTCTAGCAACTAGATATCAAGTCAAGGGTGAGTTTTTATTGGACAGGTTGAAATTCGATAAAAGATACTAGTCAAAACTATTTTTACAAGTGGCGGATGATCAACTCTTTGGCACAAAGCTGTCACCCCAGAGCCGGTATTAAAATATTGAAAAAAATCGTGTTTCTGCAAATAACAATATGGGAGAAAATAATTGTTTTTATTGTTTATTGTATGCATAGCCACCCAAGCAAGCAAAAGTCTCATATCTACTTAAAATCGTGCCTCCAAAGTTCGAATTTCGCTGAACAAAGGTTCTAAAGGGATTTGGTACCGAATTCTCTCGAATGTGAGCATGAAAGTTACAAAAGGTTCCTCGAATAGCCTTCTATGGACTTGAAGTTCCAAGAAGTTCCTCAAACAGCCTTTTTTGTGACATGTAAATCGCACCCACACAGTATAAAAGTTACAAATTAGGTCTCAAATAGCCTTCTGTGAACTTCAAGTTCCAAAAAGTTCCTCAAATAGCCTTCTGTGAGCTTCAAGTTCCAAGAAGTTTCTCAAAAAGCGTTTTTCGTGACATGTCAATCGCATCCACTCAGTATAAAAGTTACAAATTAGGCCTCAAATAGCCTTCTGTGAATTTCAAGTTCCAAGAAGTTCCTCAGATAGCCTTTTTTGTGACATGTCAATCGCATCATTCAGAATAAAAGTTACGAATTGGGTCTCAAATAGCCTTCTATGGACTCGAAGTTCTAAAAAGTTCCTCAAAGAGCCTTTTTTGAGACATGTCCGCCATTTCATGAATATGAAATGTGAACGAACATCACAAAAGGGCATATAATAAATAAAACATTTTTTGGAGCTTGGAAATTGTTGAAATGTATAATTTATATTGAAACTTCAACTCGGAACAACTAAAAGCTATCGCACAAATGACTGTTTTTGAAAAGAGTAAATATTTTGACTTTATAAAATTTCGTCAAACTGTATTTACTTACCACGAATTTATCACACATTGAAAGTCAGTTCAAGCAATTCATTAATTCAATATCAAGATAAACTCAAGAATTTGTATAATTTTATGCTTAACAGTTATAAACATGGAATTCCATTTTTTTAACTGGAAATTATTTTAACGGATGATTGATTTATACGCCGTTTCGTGATGTTTCTTAGTAATAATCAACATGCGTCTTTGCTGCTGGCCGCTGGCTGCCATTGCGGGTATTCTAGGAAGCTTATAACCACCTCGAATTTTAGCTGCCGGCAAGGCAACATTTAGGCGTGGCGTCGTGGCGGCACGTTTGGCTATCATCTCGGAGGATCGGGTTCAAATCTGGTACCAGGACTGATTTTTTTCATTAGTTTGTTAGATTGCTTGAGTAGCGAATCAGTCTAACAGAACAGGCGTGCGTGCTGGCATGTATCGAACAAAGTTTAAAAAAGCAATTCAGTAAGATCAACTGAGGGAGATGATGGGAGGCATAAAGATGGATGCCGAGAAACCGGCAGCACCACATGGGCTGGTGGTGACCAAAGTAAGAGAAAAGAGGAGAATTATTTTTTTGTTTTCGCTGATTAAACGTTTACTTGTGGGCTGAATAGAAGGCTGTTCAAATCTGTAATGGAACTTCAAAGTTTCAATAAGAACTTAAATTTTGGGCTGAATAAAAGGAACTTCAGCACATCGATTATGCTTATTAATCTGTGTTCGACCTTTTTAACGAGACTTTTGGTTACTTGGGCAGTATTCAAAATTTAATTTTGAATTTAAACATCAATTTGAACCTAAATACAGCCGGTTGTTTTAAAAAAAAACATGGTTGTCGTGACGGGTTTTGCGTCCAGAACTCATTCCAGCGTCCTCGAAATCTGCGACGTCTTTACTCGGCTAAAATGTCCAAAAAACTCCAGCAATCTGAATTGCTAGTTTGAATTTGAATCGCTGGAAACCAGCATTAACGTTTGCTGTTTTTTACAGCAATTTAAATTTCTACGATTTAACTTACCTGCTTCGGCGACAAGGTATAAGGCTTTCGTAGATTTTATCAATTTATTTGATTTTTAAATTTAACCTGCAACCAATATTCCAAACCTTATTATAATATTTACTAATAAAGCAGTGTTTACATTTCAATAGATGTGGTTTATGTTTACTTACGTTAAGTGCCTGCGCTATGGTAAATATAATGGTCTTGTTGCCGTGGTTCAAGTTCTGAAGGGTAGTATCGTGTACTATTTTCAAACACATATTTTAGTTTAAAATTCATCAAATAGGTTGTGTGTATGTTACCTGATCGGTGTTTTAGATTGGTAAGTATAAGGTCTTTTCGGAACAAGTTGTGATAGCGACTTGATGATCGAACTGCGATAATGAATGGTGATACAAACTCTGATGACTGTGATTATAGGTTTAGCTTTGTGTTTAAATATTGTAAGAACTATAGTAGATGAATGTACATGTAAATAGTTGTTAACTAGTTTCAACAAATACATCAATTTTGGAGAAATTAAACCCTCTACACTAACTGTCATATGTAACTAAACGTTTCACCATGCGGATCAAGGATCCGTTTGTAAACTAGTATGTCTTCATTCTTAGTTTATCTTTTTCTTTACCAGAAGGCTTCTCTTTAGTTAACATTGACGTCAGTTGTTGGTGGGGTCTTCTTGGTAAAGAAGGCGCGTTCGCTGATGCCGTAACACTGACAATTTTAGGGAGGGAAACCATACACATTTTTCAAACGAAAACGCTCACTGAAGAAGATAGTCAGTTGAACTTTTTTTATACCGTGGTTGAATTAAAGGGGATTTTTCGATTGCTTTCAGTTGAATGTTTAATTGAAGGACAAGAAAACGATCTTTTTTAATATCTATTGAATGTTTTATGCAAAATTGTCGAGAAAATGCATCCGATTCACTAAGCAAACGCAAACTCACGTAGTCTTTACAAAAACACACACCATAAATCAAACCTCTGTCGAAGCGGGCGCCTGATGCAAATCTGTGCTGATCAATAAACTTCAATAGCTTTCCAACCGAAAATCAAGCTGAAGCCAATAAAAACGGGAGCCCTACTCAAACGGTTCCATTCAATTCTACGCAGCATGTATTGCGTCACACCAGAAACTGTCGAATTGAACACAGCCAGATAACAAACCGGAAAATCTTTAATCCCTACCGCAGTAATTTGCTGGTGGGTGCCCATCATTCATCGCAGATGTAAATTTATCAATCAACAATTGTGGTTGTTTTTTGGGATGCTTCCCTTTGTATACATTGCTGTATGTTTATTTTTGAAACCATATCGCGAATGAGCGAAGCCTGTTATCAATTCTAGGGACTTTCTAAATAACAAAAACATTGTCATAGTTTTCGGTGTATTATATTCTCATTATCTTACAAACAAAAGATAAACTAAATACTACCCGGTAATAATATCAAAATAATTTAGATTCCTTATCCTCCGGAACATAAACAAACTTCTTATGGTATTTACAACGAACCGAGACGAAACTATCAATGCTCACAGGTCGGCAGGTTGACCGGGAAGAAGACATTCAGCTCGATCAGACTGGACACGGTCAGAAACGCCACATACATCGAGGTGCACGTGAGTCCAACCTTCCAGTCCAGCTTGAACCGGTTGGTCCAGAAGGCAAGGTACAGACCGCACAGCGTCGAAAGCAGCGATATCGCCGAATACGTTAAGCCCTGCGAGTTTAGAACCACCTGAAAAAAACGACGAGAAATTGGTCAGGATTTTCCGTTTACAACCGAGGGATTCGGCTGCCGTAAAATTTGTTACTCATCACGCTAACGGCTTATAACTAGCTACCTATAAATATTCGTTACGCGCCGTTGTGATGACTAACCCCCCCTCAAAAACCTACCCAACGTTCACCGGGAACGGCCGGGAATCCGAGGGATTTTATCAGCCACGGTAGACCCAGACAGAGCAAGATATCAAATGTGTTGGACCCAATCGAGTTGCTGATACCCATCTCGCCGTGACCCCGGTTGGTAATGATGATGCTGGAAACGGCCTCTGGGACGCTGGTTCCCGCTGCCAAAAACGTCAGACCCATCACCGAATCCGGGATGTCGATGGTGTCACCTGGAAGAGAAAGACAATGGAAATAACAATTATAATTAAAAAAAAATTATGAGATGTGTCGTAAACTAACACTCAATTTAAAAGCAGTATTTTTTAAGTTGCTAAGATCTTCATAACACATTTTAAAAAAAGTTTAGACGCTCTTACTTTATATGTTTTTTAAAAATTTACTTAAAATATCGTAAGGTGATTTGTCAATCGTTGCAAAGCTAAGCAGATAATCTTAGGTTTTATGCTGTATTTTACTCATTTTAGTCGAACTCCCCCAATTTGTAGTCGATTGTACAATTGTAGGATAGATCAATAAGATCCATAAATTCAGGTGTTAGAAAAAAATCACATGAACATTTAAAAAAACCATTAAAACAGGTTATTTGTGTCCAAAAGATGTCACACAGTCAATCTTCATGACGTGCGTAAAGCTTTCTAAAAGCTGAGCCATCATGTGTTTTAAGAGTTGATATTTGGTGCAGAATTGTTATGAGAACCTCTAGCCCTTTTTAAAAGGCGTCATCCATATAAACCGTCCAATGCACAGCGGAAAATTTGGACCCAAAATCCCTAGACATTTGAAGTCGCCGGTTCGAGAGGCTGGAATAGCACTTATGATACGTGAAATTTCCTCAGAAAATTAAATCTGCGGTCAGATTCCATTCTCCATCTCCATCTAAATGGAGTGCTATTTAGCCCTAATTACCCTGTAATGTGATTTTTAATATGTCCTTGAAACTTTAAACTGAAATTATTGAAATTCAAAAAACGGACTCAAAAGTTCTTAAACACAAAAAATATTTGAAAAAAAAATGATTATTATTCGATGGAGAGAACATAGGATGTCATTTGATTTTGGTCCCTTACAAGGCCGTGCAAACGGGGGGTGGAGGGCTTAGGGGTTAAATCTTAAACGTAGTTTCCATGATTTTATTATCAGTCTTTTTTATTATGAAAAAAATCGTATACATACATATGTATGTTATTGCTTATTTAATGCTATTATGAAATATTCATCAAAAAACCAATTTTAGCCTCAATCAATTTTTTTTCTTGTTCTTTTCAATGTTCAACTTGATAATCAAAAGGGTTTTTATAAATAAGACAAGGTTACAAAATTCACATTTTTCCAAGGTGCAGAGGTTTTTTTTTATTTTTCAATCAGCTTTTATATTTGAAATAAATGTTCAGTATCAGTGAAAAAATGTCTGCATTTGATAAAAAAAAAACCTTAAAAATTGTAGATTAGCGGATTTTAATCAAAATTCAACTTTCTTCAAGACTGCGAGTACATTCAACTTCTGCGAAAAAGTTATGAAAGATTTGTAATCATTTCTTTTGCCCCAATTTGAAAAAAACGGGAATTTATATGAATTTTCTGAAATTTTTTTAACTAAATTGAATTTAAGATAGATTTTTTTAAAAGCAAACATTACCCAAGTAACCATAAGCATTAGGCCATAACCCTTAATCAGCATTAAATCAACATTTCTAATGCAAGTTAGCATTATATCAACATTCATAATGCTTTTTAGATTTATATAAGCATTATTAGTGCATAGAAGCAATAAAAAAAAAGCCTTAATGAGCATTAAGCCATAACCCCAAATCAGCATTAAATCAACATTTCTAATGCAAGTTGGCAAGTTGGCACTTTTTAATTTTAAATCAGCATTATTAATACATAGAAGCAGTTAAAAAAGAGGTGTGACCCGAACAGTACTTGAAGTACGGGTTTTTTCACCCACCTTATCAGCATCAAGCGTGGTCGAAATGGTAAAGGCGCAAGGAAAGATAAAGGCTGCTGCCGGATCCTCGGTTCGAGACTCATCAAAACTAATTCATAATTCAATTATATTCACTTCTTATTTCTTAGAACCCTTCATTAAGCAGGCATAATCCTCCATTCAGCAGGTTCATTGATGATGTAGATCATAATAATTTTTTAATTTTTGTTCATTTAAATTATTCAAAGAACAATAAACAATAAATTATTCAATAATCAAAAGGTGTTCTAAGTATGCATTGTAAATGCTTTTATACGGCTGGCGAAAAATGACGTTTGCATGGTGCTCTAATTCAGCATTTGTAATGCTTATTAAAGGCTATGTTGTGATAGCATTTAATCAGCCCGCTATTTCGCCTTTTTAGCATTAAATCTGCATTATATACGCATATAGTGCAAAACAAGCATTAATACAGAGTTAAATTTGGGAATATAGTGTTGATTAAGGGCTATGTATTAGTGCTTATGGTTACTTGGGTTAATCGTTTTGCAAGATTTAACAACTTTGTTCAATAAAATAAAACCTGTTTTTTCAAACTTTCTTCTGTAATGGTGGTAATACATACTATCTAAGTAACCATATGCATTAAGCTGTAACTCTGAATCAGCATTAAATCAACATTTCTAATGCAAGGTAGCATCAAATCAACATTTCTAATGCAAGGTAGCATTATATCAACAATCACAATGCTTTTTAGATTTATAAAAGCATTATTAATGCATAGAAGCAATAAAAAAATAGCACTAATGATAGCACTATATGCACATATAGAGCTAATATATAAAGTAAACAAGCATTATATCATCAATCATAATGCTTTTTAGTTTTAAATCAGCATTATTATTGCAAGGAAGCAATAAAAAAAGTGGTGTGACCCGAACAGTACTTGAAGAATGGATTTTTTTACCCACCTTATCAGCATCAAGAGTGGTCGAAATGGTTGATTGATGGCAGGTTGATTGACGTTGTAGATAATAATTTAAATTTTTAATTTTTGGTCATTTTTATAATTCAAAGAATAATAATTAAATGATTAAAAGGTGTTCTAAGTATGCACTTTTAATGCTTTTATACGGCTGGCGAAAAATGACGTTTTGATGGTGCTCTAATTCAGCTTTTCTAATGCTTATTAAAGGCTATGTTGTGATAGCATTTATTCAGCCTGCTATTTCGCCTTTTTAGCATTAAATCTGCATTTTATACGCATAAAGTGCAAAACAAGCATTAATTCAGAGTCATATATCGGAATATAGTGTTGATTAAGGGCTATATTTTAGTACTTATGGTTACTTGGGTAGTAATGATATGTTTTCAAATTTTGAAAAACTGTTGAATGAACTTTTTTAGATAATTTGTCATTATCTTCATCAAAATATTATAGCTTAATTCAATTAAGTATAAAAAACAAACTCAGCGTCATAATTTTTATTGCATGTACATTTGAGTGCATCAATTGATAAACTAGTTATCAATGATTGATTTCACTAAAAACTCATCACAACTTCATTTTAAAAACTCTTAAACATCGCATCACAAAAATAGAGGTGACAAACAAAGACTGACAAAAGATAAGTGTACAGTTAAGTTTTTAAAATGGAAAAAGTTTTCTTCTAAATTGTCGAAAAACTAATCTTTTTCATCTCCAAATTTTGTTTAAATTTTAGGATAAATTTACCGAATTTTAAAACAAAATTGTTTTTAGTTTTACCGAATTTTTAAGTCGAACTTTTTAAAATTCTTGTTATATTTTTAGTTTGTATTTGTTCTAGAATCCTGAATTTTTATGTTTTGAAAAACTAATCTCTTTGGAAGCTTAAAGAACTATTTTTTTATAATAAAAACATAGTTTCTACATTTTGTCCTTTCCAGGACCCAACATTCCAATGGACGGCGACAAAATACGGGTCCTTCGCACGACCCGGTCCCTTAAACCTGTGAAGAAAATATCATTTTATAAAATAATTCCTTCAGGTATTGGAAGTTGATCGATTTCACACAATATATGAATAATATTATATGAATATCGATTAACTCCAAACTTTCAGATTTTTTATGCTCAAGAATCAAGATTATGCAGTTTTGAATAAGGATTTATCTTTCCACAAAGTGAATTGTTTGAAGTACCTTTTTCATGAACATTGGATTATTTGTGATGAATGTAAATCCTGTATTATTTTATCATAAAATATCACATCCCATTGAAAATGTTTTTAACGATTTTTTGGCTGAAAAACTTTTATGATCGATTACGTTTAACTGAGTCTAAGTCTAAGAACAGCATTTCAGCTCATCCAACCTACAGCTCTTTTTTTGGGTTTTGGGTTATAGTTATAGTTATAGTTATAGTTATAGTTATAGTTATAGTTATAGTTATAGTTATAGTTATAGTTATAGTTATAGTTATAGTTATAGTTATAGTTATAGTTATAGTTATAGTTATAGTTATAGTTATAGTTATAGTTATAGTTATAGTTATAGTTATAGTTATAGTTATAGTTATAGTTATAGTTATAGTTATAGTTATAGTTATAGTTATAGTTATAGTTATAGTTATAGTTATAGTTATAGTTATAGTTATAGTTATAGTTATAGTTATAGTTATAGTTATAGTTATAGTTATAGTTATAGTTATAGTTATAGTTATAGTTATAGTTATAGTTATAGTTATAGTTATAGTTATAGTTATAGTTATAGTTATAGTTATAGTTATAGTTATAGTTATAGTTATAGTTATAGTTATAGTTATAGTTATAGTTATAGTTATAGTTATAGTTATAGTTATAGTTATAGTTATAGTTATAGTTATAGTTATAGTTATAGTTATAGTTATAGTTATAGTTATAGTTATAGTTATAGTTATAGTTATAGTTATAGTTATAGTTATAGTTATAGTTATAGTTATAGTTATAGTTATAGTTATAGTTATAGTTATAGTTATAGTTATAGTTATAGTTATAGTTATAGTTATAGTTATAGTTATAGTTATAGTTATAGTTATAGTTATAGTTATAGTTATAGTTATAGTTATAGTTATAGTTATAGTTATAGTTATAGTTATAGTTATAGTTATAGTTATAGTTATAGTTATAGTTATAGTTATAGTTATAGTTATAGTTATAGTTATAGTTATAGTTATAGTTATAGTTATAGTTATAGTTATAGTTATAGTTATAGTTATAGTTATAGTTATAGTTATAGTTATAGTTATAGTTATAGTTATAGTTATAGTTATAGTTATAGTTATAGTTATAGTTATAGTTATAGTTATAGTTATAGTTATAGTTATAGTTATAGTTATAGTTATAGTTATAGTTATAGTTATAGTTATAGTTATAGTTATAGTTATAGTTATAGTTATAGTTATAGTTATAGTTATAGTTATAGTTATAGTTATAGTTATAGTTATAGTTATAGTTATAGTTATAGTTATAGTTATAGTTATAGTTATAGTTATAGTTATAGTTATAGTTATAGTTATAGTTATAGTTATAGTTATAGTTATAGTTATAGTTATAGTTATAGTTATAGTTATAGTTATAGTTATAGTTATAGTTATAGTTATAGTTATAGTTATAGTTATAGTTATAGTTATAGTTATAGTTATAGTTATAGTTATAGTTATAGTTATAGTTATAGTTATAGTTATAGTTATAGTTATAGTTATAGAGTTATAGTTATAGTTATAGTTATAGTTATAGTTATAGTTATAGTTATAGTTATAGTTATAGTTATAGTTATAGTTATAGTTATAGTTATAGTTATCGATATTGAATTTTTAAATTACCAGCTGTGGTCTGTAAAACTAAGCACTTTCATCATTTCTATATGAGCCCTCAATCTTGCTGAACTCACGGAGGAGTTTGGCAACTCTGCTGGTGAAAAGTTTCTTTTACTCGGTCCGTGGATATTTTTTGTTAATCTTAATAGTCATGATTGGTCAAAAATATTAATAGTGTGGTATATTTGCTACTGAGAGTGATATGAAGTTGTGTGAATTGAATGTTCTTGAAGGCATGGGGGTTAAATGCAGAATTGGAGGTTTTTCAGAAGCAAGCAAAATTTTCTAGTTTCGTTTTCCATTCCGTTCCAAGCACAACTTTTACAATAGTGTTGCCAAAAGAATCAAATATTGCTATCTAAATAACCGAAATGAAGGCTTGCATGCATCGATCGTACTGTCTGTCAACGCGATGGGGGCAAATACGTAACGCCTGTCAACCATGGTGGGAAAAATCGTAACGCAGCAAAACAAAGTTGTCAAAATCACCTGAGCAAAGCGATCTAGGAGTATATTTTTATCCTTTTGGTGATTGGTGGTTTACTAAATCGATTACAAATTTATGAATTAGGGGAGTAAACGGGTTTTTAGAAGGGTCCGAATGCTTCGCAATGGCTGGTAAGTTTTTAGATATAAGCTTAAAAATGTTTTTCCGGCTCAGCTTCTTTGTACATCTGGTTAACTCAGGATACGTGTAAGTAGACAACAATTTTCCGTAAAATGTTAGCACCTAATCGATGCTTTCTCCATATAATTTAATAATAAATACGGCAAATGTGATATGACTTGTTTCTGATGTGAGTCGGCTCTAGGATCAGGTTGATAATTACTTATCACATAAAATGAACTTCTTCCTAGAAGATTGATTTTTTTTAAATTTATTTATGTATTGTTGTTCAAATACGGTTGTGAATCAGGAAGATATATCTTATATAATATTGAGTTTAAAGTGCATGACTGTTTAAAATAAGCTGTGATATTGTTCAATCGGAATGCGGAAATCAATGTCAACATAAATGAAGAAAAATATTCTTATTTGTTTCAAATGCAACTTCACCTGGCAAAGGTGCTGTGGTTGTGAGTTTTTTTCGTCTTCATGCACTTTGATTTTGAGTGTATTTTTGCTCGATAGGAAATAGTCAAAATAACACGAGCGTTGAAATTTGTTCAGCAATTTTAGTTTCAAATTAGTGTTTTAAAGACAAAGTTGTAATAAACGATGAGTCGAACTCTGAGCATAGATGAACGCTTAAATGATCCTACAAAACAATGCCTGTAGCAATTGTAATATAAAAACATTAAATCTTAACATATTACTTTATCTTAATTTGCTGTTAAAATGTCAAAAATCTTAATCTGTGAAGAGTAGTACAAAACTAAAACTACCCAAGTAACCAATAAGCAGTAATAACCGGCCCTATTTTGGCATTATAGCGGGATATAGAATATACCCAACAAAGCTTGATAGCTTCATATTTTATTCAAGTGCTGTTTAAAAGTCGGGTTTGGACTGCAAATCGGCCGATATACTGCCTATGCGAAAATGTCAAAAAAATTCCAGTGGGTACAACCCACTGGATGAAATAGAAAAAAAAAGAATTGTTTATGTTTTGTCTTTCATCCTCCGCTAACTATCTGTTTTCCTTTCTCCCTCACCCTTTTCCCAACTCTTATTTTTTTTGTCGTATGTAAATTCTTTGCTCTAGAAACAGGAATTGAACTCTTAACCTACCAGGTGCAACCAGTACAAAGCATTTTTCCGCGCCTTTGGCCTCTAAACTATTTCGTCCATGTCTCAATTTTGAGAAATTTGTAGTATTTAAATTCAAATACGCTACGTTGCCCCGAAAAGGAATTGAACGACACAAACAATAAACATGAAGAACTACAACATATCAGTGGTAAACGAAGAAACAAAACATCCAGCATATTCATCAGGAAAATTTTAGATTTATTTCTATGTTTTTTCATGGCACAGCACTTTTTTTTTTCAAATATAAACATCATTAGTAAAATATCACAATAAATATTCAGTATTTCAATGTTCACTATTTTTGTTTAATTTTGATTAGCACGACTTTTGTAGTAGAAAATTTAGCATAAGCTAACTTGATTCATGAACCGCTCATTTTTTCTGCTCCTCCAGGATCACTTGGGTGATATTCCCCGGGATATCCGATGCATAATCCATGTCCTTAAAGAGTTTTCGCAGATCCTTCCACTTTTTTGGCATTCCAGACTTCTTGGTCCTACGGGATCTTGAACAGCTCGAGCGAGTTCCACCGACACTTTTGGTTTGCCTAAGATTGAGCGGCCTGATCTTCTGCTTCAAAAATTGCTGTATCAGCTCCATCTTTGTCCTCCCGGTATTAAATTAAATGCAATTTTTAATCCTCTGATTCAAAAGGCAGCACGATTGGAAATTGTTTAACTTTTTATTGAAACTATCACTCGATTTTTTTTTTCTTTTTCAAAATGTCATACACTAAGCCGGCTATTGGCACTTAGCTCATACAGGGCTTATTTGACGTTTTAATGCCACCTAGCCTATTGGCATTGGTAAATATTCTGAAAAGCTTATAGGCACTGAAATGTTGAAATACAGCCCAAATGCAGCTTATGATAGTGCTTAATGGTTTGTTGGGTACATATCATGTTCTTCAATTGCGATTAAAATTTCACAAGGGTATTTAATTTCGATTTTTTTTTAAGTTATCTAAAACGGCCTTTTTATACTCATTCGTTGTGTGTGTGTGTGTGTGTGTGTGTGTGTGTGTGTGTGTGTGTGTGTGTGTGTGTGTGTGTGTGTGTGTGTGTGTGTGTGTGTGTGTGTGTGTGTGTGTGTGTGTGTGCGTGTGTGTGCGTGTGTGTGTGTGTGTGTGTGTGTGTGTGTGTGTGTGTGTGTGTGTGTGTGTGTGTGTGTGTGTGTGTGTGTGTGTGTGTATTTGTGTGTGTGTTTGACGTGATCGGTTGGTTCAGTCGTCGGTGTTTAGAAATAAGTGTCTTATAGTACATCAGGCAAGCGAGGCGCAATCGGATGCGTTTTTATTCTTCTTTTTCTCTTTATTTTCTCCGTTTGCATAATGCGTTACAACGTTTTTGCTCGTTAGGTCATTCTTGCTCTCCTCGTTTTAAACGCGTGATAAAATTTGGTAAGTTGCACCGGTGCTAAATGCATTGTACGTGTATGACAATGGTCTTGTCAATCACGGAGTAGCAACTACTGAAATGTACGGTTCATCTAAGCTCAAGCTCAAGTAAAATTTTTAATTTATTAGTTTTTTGTAAAAAAAATTACTGCGTGCTTCTTCAATTAAAAATATTTAATAAGACTGGGAAAAATTCAGTGATGGCAACATATAGAACGAATTCCAAAGAATAAATCAAGGAAGAAAAATGAAATATTCATCTTGAAACATAAGATTGAAAATTATTTTGGAAGGGTTATTTGCTGATGAACATTATGCGTTTCATAATGACGCATCAAAATCTTCATGAATCATCGTAAAGATAAGAATTTATTCTTATTACATCATTAGTTTTTTTTTTCATAATGTGGTATTCTATTATCGATTAATATGAGTTAGCTTCATCAAAAAGCCTTATGAAAAAAGCTCAAAATCCGTTAAATTTTCTAGGACTAATATTAAAAATATTGCAAATATAACTATCCAAAAGAATCTTATCAAATTCAAAGAACTATTAACATGAAGTACAGAAATCGTTATTTTTTTCTCATAATTAGTAGAAGTCGTAAGAGACTTTAGAAACAACGATTTGCACCAAAATGTTCCCAAAAGAATCCAATTTAATTACAGATTTTTTTTCGCATTACTCTCCCCAAGACAGAAGTTCAATGCTAGCATAATCATTAGAGAACTATTGTTCAGAAAATATTTCAAATCTGAAATCTATTTCAAGTTAAAACTTGAATATTATATCGTACGTGTTTTAGTAAATAAGTGCTTGATTATATTTTTCACATAGATTCAAAAATAATTAAATAATTACACGGTTAGAGCCAAGAATGCTTTATCGTTGATACAGTTTCGCTCAAAATCCAATAAAAGTTCCAACAGTTTTACTTAGCAAAAAAAAGTTGCAAAGCTCCTAAAAATGAAAAGTTTATAAATCAGATAGTTTACAAACAATCAGGAAATAAAATACGTTATATAATGTGTTGAAAAATTGTTGAAACAATTTATGTGTATAATTTTAGTTTCGTAGTGTTCAACGCATTCAAATTATAAGTCAATAGTTTACTAGCATTTTTTGGTTTTGTTGAATAGAGGGATGATGATTTGTAATAATATAAAAATTGTTTGTTTTAGATCGGACGGAAAGTGAACACGTTATGAAATTAAACAAGGTGGGTTCCAGCTACAGGTAAGCTGAGAGTGTCTAGAGGTAAGACAGGTAAAAAGGTAAGATTATTTTACCATACAAATATTTCATTGATTAAATATATTTTATAAGAACGAACAAAAAGTTGCCAGCTGGGCAGGTATCTACACGGATGCGGAATACCTGTCGTAGATTCTTAACTCCAAATATGTTATGAATTTTATACGGCTGCGAAACAGTTTGCTCGTTCTACAAGTAAGACATACACCTACACGAAACATTATCATTTCATGACAGTTCACACGAAGCCATGGTGTCGGGTATGTGATAATTTGCATTGAAGATCGGCCGAACCAAAAATCTAAAGGATGCAAATTAACGCATACGTTGGCGAAACTGCGGTGAATCCGTGCACCCATGGGGGATTATCTACATACATACATACATACATACTCAATCTTGCTGAACTCACATCAATTAAAGTTTTTCAATACGACTCCAACAAAACGAATTATCTTTGATTCTAAATGCCCATTTTTTTTTACTTTTAAGGTCGTTTTCTTAAGACCCCAAAAATCAAAACAAAAATCTCTAAGAATAAGCTGATAGCAGACATTTGAACAATTTTAAAATGGTAGTTTTTATGAAAACCTGTTCAGGAGTTTTGATTTTATAACCAAAGCAATAATCTGGGTCTAAATGTTTTTCAGTACGAATCTGGGCTGGACAAATCTGGGCAATATTATGTAAAAATTTGGAAAATTCAAGACATTCGATTTGAAAACTGACGACCAAAAATCCGGGAAATATCCAAGAAAATTTTGAGAAAACTCAAAATTCACTGAACCAAAATCAATTCAAATTTTTTTTTTAAAAATGTGTAATTGACAAATTTTTAATCGTTTATTAGGCTTCTAAAAACTCTAAAGATTATTTTTAATAAACTTGTTCAAAAAATTTCGTTTTGAAGGCAGAAATAATTTTTTTTATTTGCCAAATAAAGCGAAAAACCCGGGTTAAAATTCCCAAATTTTGTATTACATAACCGGGCAAACCCGAATAAAATCGGCACCGTTCCTAAGATATCGCTTCAAGAAAGTACAGTTCGGGTCATTTAGACCCTAACCATAAAGGAAAGTTAAAATAAAATAATTTAAAAAAAACTAAAACTCAAAATGGAGAGATGTCCAGTTGAACCTAAACTATGGAATTGATTATCCACCACAAATGCCTAAAAAAAAATGGTAAAAATTGTGCAACGACTTACCTACAACGGTGATCAGGAACGCTACGAAGTAGGACGTAATTCCGATCCAGAAAATGCACGAAAAAAATGTAAGTATTCTCAGCTTCGGATATCTCCGACAGTCAGGAATTGTTGCCCACAGGGCAAATGTCACCGGCCACCGACAAATATAGGCAAACGTGTTCTCATCCCGCCGATCCCAGGGAGTCGATGCCAACTCTGTAAAATTAATTTCAAGATCAGTTGAGGCGATAAACCTCAGTTAAACAAATATCCGTATCGTACCATCTTCCTCAAAACTGTCCTCGCTGGCTTCGCTATCGCACATGTGACCGTTGTGTCCGTTTTCGCCATTAGCTTTCTGAGATCCGTTGGAACCATTTTTAAGCAGCGGAGAGATTTCCGTAACTTCTGTGTAAGGCCGGACATTCGATTTCCGCCTCAAAGTACGGGACATAAATCGATTGATGGAATCGTTACAGTACATCGCTAGAGAATTGAAGAAAATAAACATCAACCCAATTAGAACGACCTTAATAAGATATTAATCCACCGAAATGATAAGCCCAAAATTAATAATTACTAACATTGAAGGACTGTATTATCTATTTGGTGCATTCGTGAAGTTCATTACCCCAAACCGTTTTTTTTTTTTCATTCTAAGAAGCTCATAAAAGCGGTCTCCGTTGTTTATCAGAGAATGCACTTTCAGCTGACCCACATTGTCTTCCTAAAAGATTGGCCCCATAAAAGTAAGCAAATTTGTCATTGTCCATTCATGGCGGTTGTTATGCCAGGTGTCGGATTATAAATCAAATTGTGCTGTATTCTCAAAAGGGGCTCATGAACTTGAGCCGTTAGAAATGATTCACACCTTAAAATTCAAATTAAAATGTGAATTCTACTACATGGAAGATTAATGGGGTAAATCATCCTTAGGGATGAAAATCCCAATGAGCTATGAAAAAAAAGAGTCCATTTTTTAAATTTTCTTTCATGTATGTATTGTGATCATAACATGCTTACCAGAAATGTAGAAAACATATGCCGACACCAAAACGAGTGCCTCGTACCACACCACCTTGCCATCGATCAACACGGTAATCAATCCTATAACGGCCATACCGTACATAATCGAGTCTCGAGTAACCGGCCACCATCTTAGCTGGACAACCTGAAAAAGATGTTGAAACAAAAAAAAACTATAGATGGGATGGATCATCAGAATAATTTAAAAAATGCTAGAAAATTTAAAAAAAAAGTTACAATACTTTTTATTTAAATATTTTAGAATTGTAAGTTGTATAAAATCTCACGGTTAAGAGAAAATTTAAAAAAAATCATCGAGTTAAAAAAAACTCAATGCACGAAAGCTTGAAGCTGTTAATTTTTAGCTTTTCTTTGACGATCGCTTCTAAAAGGAGTCTTTCATACAAACCTTTAACAGTTTTGCGATTTTGTCGTTATCATGCATCAGATGAGACAAGAATTAGCACAAATGGGGGTATTTCAGGATAGACAATCGATCCATTAATGGTAGTTAGGAGCCGGGGTCGCTATTATGGTTTGAGATCCCAAATGGTAACAAATTAGGCGTCGGAGGGTGTTTGGATACCAGGAATACTTCTATTATTATTTGAAATCCCCCTTCCTTTCCAGTAGCGAGACAGAAAGGGGGGAGGAGGCCTCTCTTATTTTTTTCACGTAACTCAAAAACTCATCGAGCAAATGGAACCAAATTTGGCATGGAAGTATACTTGGATACTATAAACGTTTTTATAATTATGGGGAACCCCTTTCTCCTTCCAATGAGTAAAAACAAACGACGACAAACGACTTTTTTATTATTGTTTTGTATTTGTGTACTTACTGCGCGCTATTTTTAATGCGTTTTCCGTCGTGTTCATCACCGTTTTAATCGTCCCTTTTGTGTCCTGTGAATCCGTTTCCAACCGGTGCCGCCGTGTGTAGTGGAATCTTGCTCGATTGGTGCCCCCGTGACGGATTTTCTCGCTGAAAGTTTTTGCGCTGCATTCTTTTCCACTATTTGTTTTGATCCGCTTTCAATAAGGCACAGATACGCCAAAAACAGACAGTGAACTGTGGAAAGAAACTTTCGCGTTTTTCGTGCACGGTTCCAGCAACAAAATTTTGGATACAAGACAGGCTCAAATGTCTTCCATCGCTATGGCCTGTGACTCTGTGACAAATGCGCCAAGCCCACAAGCGATTCCGACAGCATCACTTGTCAAGGCTTTTGTACTCTGGCGTATCACTTCAAGTGCGCTGGTCTTCTTCCTAAAATCCAGGGCAGACAACAAAAATCTGCTTTGGGTCTGTGATGCGTGCTGTAATCTTTTAAAGAATTCAGCGTTTCGACGCACAATGGCTTGTTACGAATCTCTAATCCGGGATTTTAAGAAAAATCAAGCAAGCTTAGCTGCGGAAGTGAAGTCGGAATTAGCCGTGACTCAGCGAAAATTGGACAAAATCATTAACGACCGTTCCCATTTAAATCCATCCCCTCGCATGTCTGCCCGTTGGCCCAGCCTTGGCACCCCTACAAACAAGTGACGGCGGATCGAACCACCTACTCAAACCTCCCGTGTGGGTACTAAGAAAGTCATCGTTAAATCGATAGCCACTGTTGCACCTGTCGTGAATTTCAATATGTAAAACCGTTGTATTTTTCGCTTATGAAAATTTTATGTAAACTTTTTGTAGATCAACCTTTCGCGTCCAAATTAGTTACTAGAATGACCGTTAAATTTCACTTCCCTTTCTCTTTCGAAACTTCTCTCCCTCTCATCTCTTCATTCTTGCTAAATTAGACGAGTTAAGAGAGTTGCGTTCCGTTCACTCTTATATTATTGTAGCAATGTCAAAACTAACGTACACTCAAATTTTGACATTCAAATTTTGATCATAATCATGATTAAATATTATATAATATTCAATTTCACGAAGACCAATGTTTTCTACATCAATTTAATAAATACCAATATTCTCTACAGCACCGAGGGAGAAAAACTTTTGGGTCTATCTCGCAACGTTGCAAAATACCGTCACAACTAAGGCTGATGTCATGCTGAAGCAACTAGCAACGCGACCTACAACGCAACGTTCACACGACTAACCAGCTCTCATTTGATCTCCATGGAAATCGCGCAGACCTGTATACTGGTCGCTTTGTATAGCGCGACCAATCTGATGCCAATGTGTTTTGTAGCGCGACTAGTAGGAAATCCATTAGGAATATTGTTTTTTCTCGATTTGAAGCAGTGATTCCGGGTTTTAAGCACAATAGTACGAAGATCTGTCCGAACTTGTGATAATAAACTAAAAAATATCCTAATCGGCGAGAAAATTTTCATGAATTCTTAGTTCCCGCAAAAAAAAAACAAGGAATTTTGTCGGTTCAAATTTTGGCATTCTTGCAATCCGGGTCGTGATTTGATGAGTTTTTGATGGCTCTCGAAAGAAAGGAGACGATTCAAAGCATTATCAGATGTAGAGAAGTGATGATTTGTAGGGAATTTCAAAGTCACAGGTCGCGCAAGCATGACATACCAATGCGTTGCAACGCAATCTTATTGGAACGTTGCGTTGCGTTGCGTTGCTAGTTGCTTCAGCATGACATCAGCCTAAGGACATCGAAGAACTCGTCACGGAATGTCTCCAGTGCGAATCTGCCGAGGTTTACCTATTGGTACGGAAAGATGTCGACGTGAACTCGCTCAGGTCCATTTCATTCAAGGTTGGAGTGGATCCCAAGCTCGAAGACGCCGCTCTTTCCCCTAGAACAACGAGTCCCTCGAGGCCTCAGCCTCATGTGCTTGCTAGAATTTTATCGGATCTACTAGCCAATCATTTTCGTCGTCAATTACTTCTTCCTTGGGGCGCAACAGTTTTAGCATTTTGGAGACCTCTAAGCCCTTCGACTCAGTCGCGCTTATTCCTGCCAACGTCTTCAGTCGTTCCGGGCCTGAGTTCGACTGCAGTGACGAGGTTCTCCGACCGGTTTTCAACGGCAAGTATTCATTCTGTTCGAGAACTTACAATGCTCGTGACATGATCTCGCCTTACAACAGATTTCATACCGACACCGACGATTAATTTGCTACGATCCGACCAGCCACTTCGACTTGGGTCACATCACCGCGACGCACCGAGCTTGGCCTTTTGGGGACCTCTGAGCCCTTCGACTCAGTCGCGCCGTTTCCAGCCAGCGTCATCAGTCGTCCTGGCCCTGAGTTCGTCTGTGGGGACGAGGCTCCCCAGATCGCCTTTACAGGCAAGTACCTTTCGAAGAAAGAACCAATCTCTCGCGTGATGAATTTCTACCAATTGTCAGATCCCTACAACGGTCCTTGGGTAGGCTGTTCTCAATTTGCTACGATTCGACCAGCCACTTCGACTTGGATTACATCACCGGGACGCACCGAGCTTGGCCTTTTGGGGACCTCTGAGCCCTTCGACTCAGTCGCGCTGTTTTCAGCCAGCGTCATCAGTCGTCCTGGCCCTGAGTTCGTCTGTGGTGACGAGGCTCCCCAGATCGCCTCCACAGGCAAGTACCTTTCGAACTCAAGATCCATTCCCTCGCGTGATGAATTTCTACCAACTGTCAGATCCCTACAACGGTTCTTGGGTAGCTCTGCTTCAACCATTGACGCCTATCAACACGCTACGCTTGCTAACTCAACAAACATAGGACTTTCATCACCGGGACGCATCGTATCAGGTCCAACGGAGACCCCTATTCCCTTCGACTCAGTCGCGCTGTTTCCCGTCAACGTTATCAGTCGTCCTGGCCCTGAGTTTGTCTGTGGCATAGGAGTTCTCCAGCCTGTGAGCTCAGGCAAGTATGGCCCTCCTAACCGTTTTCCTCCGCCTGATGGTTCCTCTCCTTCCAGCGTTCGAGGCTCTAGGTCTGCGATGGAATCTTATGATTCACTCGCCATGTACTACCAGAATGTCGGGGGTTTAAACTCCTATCTAGCAGATTATCTGCTCACCAGCTCTTGTTCCTGCTACGACGTTGTCGCTTTCACGGAAACATGGCTGAACGACCGTACTATCTCGAGTCAGATATTTGGACCAGATTACGTTGTTTTTCGTTGTGACCGCAGTCCCCGTAATAGCAAGAAGGACACTGGAGGTGGAGTTTTAATTGCTGTTATATCCAATTTTCATGCACTGCTTATTGACGATGACTCCTGGCACGACTTGGAACTTGTGTGGACCCGCATCGATCTTGGCAACCGAAAACTCTACGTATGCGTGCTGTACCTGCCCCCTGATCGCACACGAGATGTCGCCCTGGCGGAATCTTTTTCTCGCTGCATATCCAAAGTGAGTTCTCTCTGCGCCCCCGAAGACGATATTCTCGTCATTGGTGACTTCAATATGCCCGGTTTGAAGTGGTGCTCCAACCATGGTAGCTTTTTGTACCCGGATCCTGTGCGCTCTACATTCTCGGCGCCTTCAAACATCATACTAGACTCCCTGAGTACGGCAACTTTGCGTCAAATTAACAAAGTTTCTAACGAAAACGGCCGTGTGTTGGATCTCTGCTTTGCTAGCGATGGGTCTCGCGTTCCGACCATTGAATCGGCTTCTGCTCCGTTCGTTGAGGCAGTTCAGCATCATCCAGCTCTAATGGTTTCGCTCGAGGTCACTGGATTGCATGCTTTCGTCGAAAAAACAGCACCTTTCTATCTCGACTTCAAGAAAGCGGATTTCGATGCTATCTCCCATATCCTGGTCACCATCGACTGGGAATCTGAACTCAATCTATTGAATCCCAATGCTGGGACCGAAACCTTTTCGCATATCTTAAATTACGTTATCGACCGCCACGTGCCAAAGCGAACGACTTCCGGGAATTTGCGGACTCCTTGGTTTACGAAAGAACTGCGTCGACTGAAGACGCCGAAGAGATTAGAAATTACCATAAGCTCAAATCCTCCCAAACTAAGGATGTATATCGAAGACTAAACTCCGCTTATAAAAAAGCCAGTAAGCGTTGTTACCAAAATTATCTTTTTCGAGTACAACGTAACCTCAAGTCCAACCCAAAATCGTTCTAGAAGCATATCAAAAGTCAGCGGAATGAACCTGGTATTCGAACTCAAATGTCTCTGGATGGCAACACTGCGAACTCCGATGGCGGAATCTGTGCTCTCTTTGCTCAAAAATTCTCGAGTACCTTTGCTACTGCTTCAACATCTCCAGAACACGTGAAGAGTGCTGTCAGGAATGTTTCGCCACTCGGCTTCAGCATGAGCACGATTGTTGTAGAGGATGTGGTCATATCTAAAGCAGCGGCATAGCTCAAAAACTCCCTCTCTACTGGTCCGGACGGTATACCATCTACCTTTTTAAAAAGATTCATTCCTGTTTTGCTGACACCTGTAAGACTCATCTTCCAAGCTTCTCTTGACAGAGCCACCCACCCTTCACTGTGGAAGGAAGCCTACATGTTTCCAGTCCATAAAAAGGGGGACCGGAGAGATATCAACAACTATAGAGGAATTTCTTCTTTATGCGCAATCTCCAAACTATTCGAATTAGTCGTCATGGATCCGATTTTCTCGTACTGTAAGCAAAATTTTTCAATCGATCAGCACGGTTTTATGCCCAAACGCTCTACGACAACAAACCTGTTGACATTCACTTCCTATGTACACGAAAGTTTTGCTGCTAAGCCTCAAACTGACGCCATTTATACTGATTTGTCAGCAGCGTTTGATAAGGTGAATCACGATATCACCATTGGTAAGCTTGGGCGCTTAGGATTTTGCGGACCTTTACTTGGCTGGTTCCGCAGTTACTTAACTGGACGTAAATTGACAGTTCGCACTGGAGACACTTTCTCCAGCCAGTTCTCTGCTTCCTCTGGTGTGCCCCAAGGTAGTCACTTAGAACCGATTATCTTCTTAATCTATTTTAACGATGTGCTCACACTCCTTAACGGCCCGAAACTTAGTTATGCTGAGGACCTTAAACTGTTCTACGCCATAAACGGTCAGGACGACATTGATTTTCTGCAAAACCAGTTTAATCTTTTCGCACAGTGGTGCGACATCAACTGCCTGCCTTTGAATCGCAGTAAATGTGCAGTCATCAGTTTCTCACGAAGACGGCAGCCTTTTTGCGCTGAGTACTTCTTAGGAGATGAGTCCATTGCGCGGGTGGACCACATCAATGATTTTGGCGTAATACTCGATCGTAAGCTGGAATTCAAAACACATACGAACTACGTTGTCGATAAAGCTTCTAGAAGCCTCGGATTTTTATTTCGAGTGGCCAAGGAATTCAAGGAAATGTATTGCCTGAAGAGCCTGTATTGCAGCATAGTTCGATCCATCCTCGAATACGCCTCAGCAGTCTGGTGTCCTTACTACCAGAACGGTAATGAGTGGCTCGAGGCTATCCAGAGGCGCTTTTTGCGTTATGCCCTCAGACACCTTAACTGGCAAGACCCGTTCCACATGCCAAGCTACGAACATCGATGTCGTCTTATAGACATGGATACTCTTCAAGCCCGAAGAAATGCAACACGAGCTTCTTTTGTCGCCGATCTACTGACATCGCGTATCGATTGTCCTACGCTACTGGAAGCTATTCCTCTTAGTGTGAGACCCCATGGACTGAGAAACCAGGACCTGCAACTGTATGTCCCCATTCGATTGAACAACTATGGAGCCAATAGTGCATTCATCGGTGTAATGAAAACGTTCAACCGCTTTTCCGAGCTCTTCGACTTCGACGATTCGCGGAATGTTTTCCGAAGAAATGTTTTAAGAACATCAAGAAATCGTTAATTAGGGGAGATGAGGGCATAATGGGCACCTTAAGGAAAATGCTTATTTAACCATAGAGAACAGCTGTAATATGTGAATTACATCATTGTTTCGTGTTCCGACACTCAAATAGTCTATTGTCTAATTGGATGAAACTTAAAAAAGTAGATAAAAACGTTTAAAGATGCATTTTAAAAAATTTTGCCGAAAGCTGAAAACCAGTCACTGTAGAGGCATAATGAGAAACCCCCCGAGGCAGTATGAGCAGCATTAATGAAGGCATAATGAGCATTTTCTGCCGGGGAATCTAGCAGCGAATTCGACTCGACGAAGTCAATTGAGTAATAGAGCTACAGCTCAACTTGTATCGTCTGACGATTTGGCCTATTGGTTAGATGTCGGAGAGATAATCAGTAGGCTCGAGTTCGATTCCTGGTGGAGGTGATTTTTTTTTCTTCATTTATCATTTATGATCATGATTGCACTAAACGGTGAGGCGTAGATTCATCAAACAAAGCAAAAACAAAATAATCTAGGTCTGTTTGTAGAATTCAAAGAATTAACACATGTTCAGACATTATGTTTCTGGTGTTTTGTTTGACGGATGATGCTTTGATGCTATTAGCCGTATAATGTAACAATAAAAAAAATCAATCATGAATGGTATGTGCAAAAAAAAATCCCCTCGAACAGGAATCGAACTCGAGTCTACTGATTACCTCTCCGACATCTAACCAATAAGCCAAATCGTCAGAGGATACAAGTTAAGCTGTAGCTCTATTATTCAGTTGACTTCATCGAGTTGAATTCGCTGCTAGATTCTCCGATAGAAAATGCTCAATATGCCTTCATTGAAAGTGCTCTGTTCGCCTCTAGTGAACAAATTAAAGTAAAAACGCGTTTTACAATTGATTAAAGTTATCCTAGGTTATCAAATTATGTATATATTAGTTAAGTAGGTTATCAAATTCTTTAAACAAATCACAAAAAGGTGAAAACAATTTGTAGTCATTATTGAAAATTAAAAATCAAAAATCATCCAAGCACTTAAGATACAGGGTTGTAGAGCCATTTAGGCTGACCAACAAAAATTTCAAAATTAAATGTTAACCATAAAACAGAGAAATAAAGCAAATTTTACTACTACTACAATTGATTAAAGTGAAAAATAAAAAATTTTATGATGCTGAAAATTGAGAAACAATGTGTAGATCATGTTGCAGTGCGTACATTTCAGATCAAGATGATTTAAAGGTCATAAAAGCTTATTTGGTGGTGCTCAAAAATTATAATACTTTCGTCACTTGAGAACCTAGCTGGTTATTATTTAATATTTCTGTAAATATGAAAAGAATTTTTCTTTTTTGATGAAAAATTAATACTATAGGTAGTACGAAACAAGTCCTCATGAAAATTTGTTTAATAAAATACGTACTTATGTAGAAAAATGGACTTCTCATTATGCCTCGGGTGCTCGTTATGCCCTCATCTCCCCTAGATGTAAATTTTATGTAATTTTAACTTTAAGTCGTCATTTGGACCTATACTTGGTCCGTTGATTGAATAAACAAATAAATAAATAAACTGATTATAAAGGGACCTTCCATATATCTTTTTGAGTAACTGAAGAACAAACCGAGCAAATGGAACCAAATTTTGAATGGCTTGGTATTAGGGTATGATAAATGTTTCCCTGAATCTTTAGCATAATTTATAGGGAGGGATGCTCATGAATAATTTTTACATATCTGAAAAACAATTCAAGCAAATGGAATACGAGTACATGTTGACATTAAGGAAGTGAATATGAACATTGTTGAAAGATTTTCGCAGTTTTTATGGGTATCTGTAAACTGAAACATCTGATAAAAATATTTAGAAGATAGCCTTTGTCATTACGAACACAACACTATCATCCGGTCTTGAGGAATGTAGCTATCACCAAAATGAAGGTCCACATTCCTTAATTATAAAGGTTTTAAGTTTGGTGATATTCAACATATTCAGGATTTTTAAGTGGTAAGTAAAAGAATGATGGTATAAACATTACTCCTCAATGATTTTGTAATTTTTTTAACGATTTCGAAAACTATGATTTGTTGAATATCTCACTTGCTTTCCGACTTACCTGTCCCCCAAATAATCCACAAACGGCCGGTACGGCAAGGATATTGAACACCGCCGATCCCACCACAGCTCCCACTCCGATATCACCTTTGGTCACAAAAGTACCCACACAGTTGATAAACAACTCCGGGCTCGACGAAGCAGCCGCCATAAACGTTGCTCCAGCAACATCTTCCTTGACCTGTAGTTCTGTGGTGCGTATGAATTGAAAAAGTAGATATTTATCATTTCCGCGCTATCACAACATTGCATCAGCCACTTACTTTTGCACAACAGCTCAATGACTGGCACAAAGTAGTCATCACAAACGATAGCCAACAGCCAGAAGCAGTAGCACGCGATCAGAATATGAACCGCGATCCATCCATGGCGCCTCTGGTATCTGGTGAACCCATCAGAAGGAAATTCGTAAATAGCTGGCGGAGTACAATTTCTACCCCGACCCACATCACTTTCGTTGAAAGCGGTTGTCACATCCGGAGAAAGCGTCGTCGAAGTCGTGAGATCAAACACTTCAGCACCCCCAGTAGCTACATCGAACACTTCCACCTGATCTTGTAACACTTCCAAAAGATGGCGCCTGGGTCGCGCTCTCGAGACTACAGAACCCCTGCCATCTGAATTCGATATCACACTATTCAGCAAACTTATCGAAACTAAGCTCAGAAAGAACAACACTCTTAGCACGAATGCGATCTTCACTCTTGGGTGCTTAATTCCACAGAACGTCCTAGATTCTACCATCTCCAGATTGCACTGTTTGGGGTTTTCGATTCGTTGCACAGCTTTTTGATTTGCTTAGGCCAAACTACCTTTGTAAGAAATCTCTTCAACCGGCAGCAGCAACACGAGAAGCTCCACGCGATAAGATCGTCTCACTCGGAAGAAAGTTAATTTCCATTGTCCCGTACAGTTTTATAGGCTTTTCCACTTACAAGCACTAGGGCACTTCAAGTAAATCAGTAAGTGATACCTGCTGCCGCAACACCAACTATTTAGGCCCACCGAGAAGATAATCTTAAGCCACCCACCCACACAAACACACACACAGCCAAAGCCAAGGGTGAACGAGATGAATCCAAACAAAACGGGATGCATCTCTTTATCGCAAAGAAAACAGAAACACACCGAAAGTTTGTCATCACTCACTCACCGAGCAGCAACTGATTCTGTCACTTAGGTACCTACCTACTCTAGAGCGGCCGCAGCATCGTGATAACTTCGAATTACGTCGTCAACCATTATGAACCTTCTGTCTATCTACTATCGCTTGGTGATTGTGTAAATAAACCGGATACTCTAGTTTCTACTTTTAGGGTTCTATCGGAACGTGATTCGTGTTTAGCCTAATGATGACGTATGAATTAATCTTCTGGTATTAATTTTTCATTGATCCCGAATTTTGATTTCAAAGATCCTAGGGCTTCCTTCAAAAGTTTGTTTTGTTGAACTCTCGGATGTTCATAAAAAAATAATCAAAATGTATTTCTTCATGGACCGGAATTATTATGGGTATTTGATTCATAATTCATTGCATTCAGGATTCGGAATCTTAAATTCTTGGGACCCACCTTAAGAACTTAGGGTCTCTAGAGCTGGGAAAGTAAAAATGTATTAAAGCTTCTCTCGACAAAAAAAAGATTATAAATTTTTGTGTTTCTCTAATCCTCCATTTGAAACATGCTGTTTTCATTCGTTCATAAAATGGTTAGAAAATCTTTGAACATGTGAAATTAGCACAAAGATAAAATTAAAATCATTTGGAATTATTAACTCAAAACTTTTTTTTTTGCTATCTTCTCTTGTGTCCTTTTTTTCATTTTTGTTTTTTTAGGAAAAGGAAAAGATGTTTTTTTGGTGGGGACAGATGTGTGCAATAAAGTTCATTTTTCTCCATAGATGTTGCTACTCCGAAGGAATTAGAGAATTTTAGCCTTTTCCTTGGAACGTTTGGCAGAATCTGTCTTATGTTGTATGCTACACTCTAATTCTCCCTGACTCAGATTTGAAGGAAAACAATTCAAAATGCGCCAAAACTGGGAAAACTCAAATTTTGATTAGAGCGGCAAAACTCAGAAATGAATTGTAGGGGTTTTCGCGAATTTTGAGTTGTTTTTGTTCAGGGTGGTTTAGGCTTGTTCATGGATCGAATGAATGAAAAAAAATCAAAAATTTATGAAATTTCATAGCGGTTTTGAATGGAATTTCTGATTTAAAAAAGAAAAAGACGATTGTACGGTGTGTTTAGAAGATGGATGCGTGCATTTTTATTCGGTTGGTTTATTTTAACCACAAAAAAAAATAGTGCCACCGGGCCATTTGACTGCATCCTGCCGGTGGAACTACGTGCTGTCCCACTTGGCACACTCATCCGCCAGCACACTCTGTCTAATTTGAGCTGATCTGAAAAGACAAGAAAAAACACCATAGCTGAAAATGATTTACACTTGAAAATTATACTTACAGTTGTGAATGATGGCTTCCGTAGAGATTGCTGGAAGAAGCGATAAATTTGTAAAATTTTGTATTTTTCCTCTCTTTCTTACTCAATAGTAAATGTAATTAAAAGTTGTACTCACCTTGATTATTTCGTCAACTGTCTCCGATCATCGCATCTAAACAATCAACACTGGCTTTTGGAACTCTCTGAGTTGTTTTCATCTATTTTGTTCGAAAACGTATGCGTCTTCGCTAAGTTCCAGGCTTTGAAAATCATTAGATGAAAACAACTCAAAATTTTGATGGATTTCAACTCAGTGGTTTTCATCTTCATACATGGTGCGACCGCTGAACCGAAATTATTCAGTCTCTGAATAATCTAAATTTACCGTGTAGGTCACAGTCCAGGTAGGCTTGTGGACTTTCAGGGAGTGTAAAGTTTAATATGAAGCCAAAGGGGTATAAGTGCATAAAAGCTTATTCCGAGGAAACAAGCTTTCAAGTTGTTGTGTTTGGCCATGTTCCATATATTTTTTAAAAATTAGTTAATTTTTTTTCGAATGTAAAAGTATTGAAATATAATTAAAAAATATGAAAAAATCAGCAAATAAAGTTGAAGTATAAAAAATCGCTTGGCATTTTTAACTCAAAATCGACCATTCTGTCACTTATACCGGTTTTGCTCTGAGGGTTTCATATGCAAATTTAAAGATCTTGCGAATCCATAAGGGGTATCAGATTTTTTTTTATTTTAATGCCCCCGAAATAAGTTTAAATCCGTTAAACATACGCTTCTTTTAATTCAGGCGTTCAAACCCAATGCACAATGGGGGAAAAAGTTTATAAACCGCGAAGAAATTCAATATCTTCCCTCCTAAATGAACCAAAAAAAAAAATATTTTTTGTGTCTTTTTCCAAGAAATCAAATGAGCTACCAAGCATCGCATCGGAAAATGGAGTTATGGCTTATTTTACCTTCGATTTCTCTCTATTTTTCAATAATTCATGAAAAAAATTACTTCGAGCATAAAAATTTCGATCCAAATACTGTTTTCTGTGATTTTTTTTCCGAGGAACCGAATGAAGGTTGTTTAAGCACCCGCACGTAATGTAAAATAGAGTTTTGGCTGTTTTACTCTCAATTCCCCTGCATTTTTCAATTCATTTAGAAAAACGCATGATCGGCATGATAAACCATCTTGAACCAAATGAGACTTATCTTGTGTGATTTTTTTTCGAAGAAGCGAATGAAGCCATCGCACGCTTTGTAAAATGGAATTATGGCTGATTCAATTCTCGATTCCCCTAAAAAAGTTCGGAATAGAAAATTTTGAAAAAAATGAAACTTGTCTTGTGTAATTTTTTTCCAAGGAATCGAATGAAGGTTATTTCAGCCACTACACGCATCGGAAAATGGATTTATGTCTGCATTTTACCCTCAATTCCCCTAGATTTTTCAAATAGTTAAGCCATAACTTCATTGTTCGAAGCGTTCAGTGGCTCAAATAGTTTTTATTCAATTCTTCGAAAAACACACAATATAAATATCATTTGCTTACGCTTATGCTTATGATACGTACACAGCCAGATCTTGTCAGCATCCCTGTGAATAGTAAAAATACCGTTACTATTCATCTTATCAAGGCAACTGGGCCGGGCCCACTGTGCAGTATTGGACGCAGAGACGACTGGAACCAGGGGAGGAAGAAACGTGGACAACAGTACCATACGTTCCCATGTTCGTTTGATATTTATTCGTTGGGAGCATAAATGCTAAGATATTTCTATGCTCCTTGGTGTTGGGCCTTGCGATTCTTCCTTCAGGGGATGGAAATGAGGTTTTTCTACATGGAGTCTAAAATTTAACAATACAATAATTAAAGAAATTTCTTTAACCATTATACACTGTTTAGTTCTGGATCCCTGTACCTTCATCTCAGGTCATCGACCATGGTTATAGCGCAGAGAAATTATTACCACCAGCACCAGCACCAAAATTCTTAGAATTTTTCCATTCTAAAAGATTTCAGCGCCAAAAAGAATACATGCGCATTATGACATACTAAAATATCAAAAGCAAAATTCTAAAAACTATTATTTATGATTAGATTTAATAACAACGTGCGTTGCGCGCAATACATAATATCATTAGCTGTGCGTTATGTTTCCAGTATACATATTTTCCTCAAAATTATGGAAAATCAAGTGTCACGTTGTTGAGCTGTGTGATAAAAGTGGTGTTAAAAAAGAAAACCTATAAAAATGTCAATGAGAAATATATGTATACAGACAAAATTCATTTTTTTGATCGACGCTATGAATTCCATTGGGATTTGTCTATGTATCGTGTGATCAACATCTTTAACTAAGTTTTGGTGAATCTCGTTTTTAAGCTTTTTTCCCCAGATTTAAGCTTTTTTTGTCTTGATAGCATAGGAGATGAAAGCTTAAATCTGAGAAAAAAAAGCTTAAATCTGTCAAAACAAGCCTAAATCTGAGATGGATTGTATACACGGATTGTATATCGTTGCCGGTATCTGCGTTTCACATAATGATGAACAGTGTGGTGAGTATAAAATAAGGCAGAAACCGGAATGAAACGCACACAAGATCCATTTTCTATACGAAAAATAAAAGTAGACCTGCTCAAAACATAGCAAGAAAGATGGATAGTCACATAAAAGGCAAGTGTTGAGAGTGTTCATTCTACGGGGCTCTAGAAAACTATAAAAAATAATTATTGGATCGCCTTAAAAATTCTTGAACAACACTCTAATCTAAACCACATTAAAACACATAATTCATCTTCCAAGGTGAACTAATGAAAATGGTTCTACTCTGCTTAGCTTTAATTTGGTAGTGTCAACATAAACGTGAAAATCCTTATGCCGTCTATGCAGTTGTCCGATCGATGAAAGTGAACTATTCTATTAAAACGGAATCAGACCAGAAACACATCACAGCAACCATACTTCCTTCTCCGATTTCACAATTTCTCTTCTTTTCTAATTCGTAACCCATACACGTATACGAAGGCATCACAAAAAAAATTTCAGGTGCCATTTTTAAAACATATTTTCTTAAATTTTCAAATACTTCACACCAAACTTTTCCTTCAAGGGCAATGCTAAGCTAACACTCTTTTTTACCCTCAACTTAATGATATTTAATTACATCAAAGAACCACTTCCCTGTTCACTTTTTGACTTCGCGTGATTGCCAAATACCATCACCGACCGCAACAGTTTCTGTTAATTATTTTCTTCCAAAGGCCATTTCCTTTTCATTGAACCAAAGCTGGGCCTGGGCTGCACTTTAAATGATTGAGAAAATTTTCGTGTTTTCATATCACAAGGAAACACAGCACAACCCAATTCCAACAAAAAACCAGGAACGCGACGACTAGACGGGCGAACGAGAGAAAAACGACCGCCCACGACCAAGGCTCAACTCCTGGTCTGGTTAAATTCAATTTTTTGAAAGAAAACTCAGAAATAATCCTTAATGATCCATTTGAATTCAATTTTTCGAATAATTTTCTTTAAATGCAAGGAAAATTGACACGAGCGAGAAAACACGACCGCACTCCACCAAGGCTTACTTAGATCAAACACACAAGATTTGGTTCATTTGGTTTAAAACTTTCAAGACCGAACATGCGATTTTCTGAAATATTTGGAAACTGTAAGGGAACTGAGGGAAAAACAGCGATAGGGGAGATGGGGGCATAATGGCCACCTTAAGGATAACGGTTATTTAACCATAGAAAATAGCTATAATATGGAGGTTACATTATTGTTTCGTGTTCAGGCACTTGAAAAGCCTATTCCCTAACGGGCTGAAACGTGAAAAACTAGATGAAAACGTTAAAAAATGCATTTTAAAAAATTTTGCCAAAAGCTGAAAACCAACCACTGTGGAGGCATAATGAGAACCCCCCCTGAGGCAGTATGAGCACCTTTAATCAGAGCAAGATGTGCGTTTTTGCCGGGGAATCTAGCAGTGAATTCAATTCCATGAAGTCAGGTGAGTCGTAGATTCATCAAACAAAGCAATAACAAAATAATCTAGATCTGTTTGTGGAATACAAACAATTCACGCACGCTCATACATTAAGTGCTTTGTTCGGAGGATGATGCTACTAGCCGTATAATGTAACAATAAAAAAATCGATCATGAATTGTGAATGGAAAAAAATCACCTCGAACAGAAATCTAACTCTAGTCTTTTGATTACCTCTCCGACACCTTACCAATAGGCTAAATTTTCGGATGAAAACTAGTCAAGGTGTGGCGCTATAAATCAATTTTAATTCGCTGCTAGATTCTACGGCAGAAAATGCTCATTATGCCTCGATAATATGGTGCTCTATATGCCCCTAGTCAACAAATTTAAGTAAAAACGTGTTTTAAAATTGATAAAAGTGAAAAATCAAAAATTTTATGATGGTAAAAATTGAGAAACAATGTGTACATCATGTTGCAGTTCGTACATTATAGATCAAGGTTATTTTAAGATCATAAGAGCTTATTTGCTCAAAAATTATAATATTTTCGTAACTTGAGAACCAAGCTAGTTTTTTTTAAATATCTCTGTAAAGATGATAAGGAGATTCCTTTTTTTGTGAAAAATTAATACTATAGGAAGTACGAAACAAATCCTCATGAAAATTTATTTAAGAAAATACGCACTTTCGTAGAAAAGCGTAGTTCTCATTATGCCTCGGGTGCTCGTTATGCCCTCATCTCCCCTAATCCTATTTTTCGATGCGTGCGATGGCCCAAATAGCCTTTATTTGATTCCTCGGAAAAATCTTTCCAGATCGTTCTCATTTGATCCATAATTTTCCTCTGCGAACATGCATTTTTCTGAATTAATTGAAAAATACAGGGAAATTGAGAGTAAAACAGCCATAACTCCAGTTCCGACGCGTGCTGTAGAACAAATAACCTTTATTCGATATCTCAAAAAAAAAACACACAAGATAAATCTCATTTGATTCAATTTCTTCAATCCTGATTATTAGAGTGCCCCAAATGACCCGACTTTCGAAAAAGTTATGCGCTGCAGGCTAAAATTGATCCTTGGCCTAGTACAAGATCTCATGCCAAATTTGGGTCAGATCTGATCACGGGAAGGGGTCGCTCAACGAGCCTTAAGTTTGTATGGAATTTCGAGACATTTTGTTCGGGAGAAACATGAAGAATCAGTTTTTCATCAATAACTTTGGTTTCCGTCTGCCGATTCGTTTCAAAAACGGGTTTTCTTAAAGCCTAAATTATGGAAAATATTTCATCCGAAGACTGCATTTCAAAAAGAGTAAAGATAAGAAAGTTATTAAGCATCAAAAATGGGCTAACTTTTTAACGGTGCTATTCAGCACTGTTAATGAGATGAGATCTCACTAACAGTGCTGAATACCAACCTTATAAAAGTTAGCCCGTTTTTGAAGCTTAATAACTTTCTTATCTTCACTCTGATTGGAATGTAGTCTTCGGATGAAATATTTTTCATAATTAAGGCTTTAAGAAAACCCGTTTTCGAAAGAAATCGGCCGACGGGAACCAAATTTATTCATGAAAAACTGGTTCTTCATGTTTCTCCCGAACAAAATGTCTCGAAATCCCATACAAACTTCAGGCTCGTTGAGCGACCCCTTCCCGTGATCCGATCTCTCCCAAATTTGGCATGAGATCTTATACTAGGACTAGGATCAATTTCAGCCTGCAGCGCATAACATTTCACAGGTTTTGAATTTCCCATACAAATTTGGGACAGTCTACTGATTATGTATTTTTCTGAAATAATTGAAAAAATGTAGGGGAATTGAGGGTCAAACAGCCATAGCTACCTTTTCCAAAGCGTGCGGTCGCTCAAAAAGCCTTCATTCGTTTTCTCATGAAAAAATCTCATAACGGAAGCCTTATTTGGTTGAAAATTTTGTTTTTGCAACATTTAAAAAATTAAGGGGAATCGCTGTTAAAACGGCTATAACTCCATTTTTCATTGCGTGTGGTGGCACAAATAGCTTTCATTCGATACTTTGAATATAATCACACAAGTCACAAGATAAGTCTCATTTGGTTCAAAATTTTTAAGTCCGAACATACTTTTTTCTGAACTTTAGGGGAGATAAGGGCATAACGAGCACACGGGGCACTTTTCTTTCCAACAAAAGTACGTATTTTCTCAAATAAATTTTCATGAGGATTTCTTTCGTACTTCCTATAGTATTAATTTTTCATCTAAAAAGAAATCTTCTTATCATCTTTACAGAAATATTAAGAAAAAACAGCTAGGTTCTCAAGTGACGAAAATATTATAATTTTTGAGCACCACGAAATAAGGATTTATGACATTAAAATCACCATAATGTACGCACTGCAACATTATGTAAACATTGTTTCTCAATTCTCTGCATCATTAAATTTATGGTTTTCCACTTTGATAAGTTTTTAAACGCGTTTTTACTTAAATTTGTTGACTAAAGTTGAACAGAGCACTATCAATCGGGACACGATGAGCGTTTTCTGCCGTATAATCTGTAGGGATGAGATGAAGAATATACAGAAAATAAATCAAATTTAATTAGGAATAAAATAAAATAATAGTTGTATTCGGCAACACTGTAGATGAATAAAATAAAATAAATTTCTATGAGAAAATTTGCGATTTTGGCAGCACTTGACAAACAAACAAAACAAAGTCAGTCATTGATCTATTCTTGCGAGCGACAGACGTGTTTAGGTGAATCTCTGAATTGAGATTCGTAAAATCACGACAATGGCTGCTGCTGCTGATTGTTTTGATTTGGCCTTCCGGTGGAAATAAGACGGAATTGCCGTTAGAAGCACAGATATTTAAGGCTGCTGATGCTGATTGTTTTGATTTGGCCTTCCGGTGGAAATAAGACGGAATTGCCGTTGAAAGCGCAGATATTTAAGGCTGCTGCTGCTGATTGTTTGTTTTGAATAAGTCTTCTGGTTGGGCAGGCTGTTTCTTAGAATACTCTCGAATTATTCCGGCTCTTGTAAACAGAGACAGAGTAACAAGGAAAACACAGTTTGAGAAAGCTGTTGCTAAGAATGTTTTTTTTGCGGATTGTTCCGGCTCTGGTAAATAAAAGCAGAGCGACAGAGAAAGCACAAACTGGGAAGGCTTTTGTGAAAATATTTTCGGATGAAATGAAGAATATGTAAAAAAAAAAAAATATTTGAAAAGCTTTTGCAGAGAATGGAATGTAGAATTGAGTTGAGGGATATTTGGGATATAAAATTTTGTATTTTAGAAAAACAAAAGTCGGTAAATTAAAGATTCCATTGAGAATAGAGTTGAGAAGGAATGTAGAAATGTCATGAAGGATAAGCAGAAATTAAATAAAATTTGTAGTATGGAGAATAAAGATGTGGAATATGGAATAAAAATTGAGGATATTTGGTAAATTAAATTTTGCACTAACAAAAAAAAAACAAATGTTGATGCGTGAAAACTTTGAATTAAGAATAGAGGTGAGAAGGAATGTTGGGATGAGATGAAGAATATACAGAAAATAAATCAAATTTAATTAGGAATAAAATAAAATAATAGTTGTATTCGGCAACACTGTAGATGAATAAAATAAAATAAATTTCTATGAGAACATTTGCTATTTTGGCAGCACTTGACAAACAAACAAAACAAAGTCAGTCATTGATCTATTCTTGCGAGCGACAGACGTGTTTAGGTGAATCTCTGAATTGAGATTCGTAAAATCACGACAGCAGCGAATTCAACTCAATGTAGTCAACTGAATTATAGAGCTACAGCTTGTCTAGTTTACATCTGACGATTACGAAAAACCTAAATTGTGAAATTATCATGACACAGGGGCATTTTAAGGAAAAATTCATACTTGCCATGACCACAGCATTTAAAGCAAATTGGTAATATTTTGCAGGCTTAAAATGTTTCAGATTCTTCAAAACAAGGTGGCACGTATTAGCCACATGGGGCGTTATATGAACTTTTCCCCTAGGCATAGTTTCAGACACCCCACAAGCTAATGAACGGAGAAACAATCCAGAAAAACACTAATTGGGACAAGATTTCTTTTTTTAACAAAGCCAAACTTATCTTGTGTGATTTTTTCCGAGAAATCAAATGAAGGCTATGTAAGCTATCAAGCATCGCATCGGAAAATGAAGTTATGGCTGATTCTACCTTCGATTCCCCTCTATTTTGTTTCTAATAATCCTCTCCCAAACACATTGCGCAACAATCTGTTTTACCAATTCTTTTGTTTAACTTATTCGCATAGATTTCACAGCCGGAACCCCTAAATACGAAACACACGGCCCACACTTGGTGTGTTTAATAAAAAATAATAAATAATAAAAAATAATAAAAATAATAATAAAATAATAATAAAAATAATAATAAAAATAATAATAACAATAACAATAATAATAATAATTATAATAGATGAAATCATAAAACAATAGACTGAGTCGATTTGGGGACATTTATGAATTTCTCAGACCCTGGGGTCTAACAAGCTTCGTTTTGCTTCAAAACTCATCCATAATTCTTTTCAGAATTTTTAAGTAACGTTTACATGAATAAATTTGAACTTTTTTGTTTGTAAGCAAAACTGATTATTTTGAACTGAAAAATCTACATCATTTTTGTTGCTGATGTGGAACCGAGCCTGTTTATGGATTTTGTGCCAATTTATATATTTTCCAAAGGGAATTTTCCACTGAACAACTTTGTCGAAGACCGTTACCTCGTTCTTATTTGGCAAAAAAGTTATTAGTTGTTTAACTCATACCTAATTTATTTAATAGGGGCATGTGGCATCATGGCTTTTTTCTTCGTGTTTGTTATGATTAGACAAGAATATTTATAATTTTAATTGCTCTGCCCCATAATAAATTTTGCCATCAACACAAATGTTAAATTAAACTTACAAACTGTCTTTTTTTCTGTTCTGTGCCATCAAATCAAATGACCCAAAAACAATTTCAGAAGCCAATGACCCCACATCCCATACAAATGTAACGGTCAAGCGTTTGCGAATTGCACGGTTTTCTCATCCTGCCGGTTGATTATCCGAAAGTCCAAACAGAATATTTTACAACACCTTTTACCTTATGGCATGCCCGACACATTTATCTCATGAAACTTGTGTAGCAAAAAAAAAGTTCCGGGACAACTTGCAACGAGCACACGGTGTAAATCAACGGCACACGGAACCCAGTTGCATATCCCGCAGTCCATTTTAATCCGAATCCAGCAGATGCAACGTGATAATGCAGCTCAGTGAGTGATAAGATTCCGGTCGTGTCTCAGCTTCTTGTGCTGGTCGAGAATGTTTGCTCTCCGATGGCACTGTTTGGAAAACGCAACATTGTTTTGGGACTTGTTTACCTAATGCTGATACCGGATGATAATGACTGAGACGACGAGTGGCCGAACTTTTCAAACTTTCCGAACGAGACTGGCCGCTACAGCTGTTTTTCGTTCTGCTTTCGAATTCGTTACTAAATGGGTCACATTCAGCGTAGTTCTGATGAACTACCGAGGTAGACAACAATGACGATGTTTTTTTGAAACTTGTATGGTTTCCGTGAGACACAACCGCGGCTTTGATGTTGATAGATTTCGTTTTCTCACGAATGACGACATCAACCGGCAAAGCATGGAGGTACGAAAAGCGTTTATTGATTTTATTGTATTTATTGTATAACGTACATCAAAACTAATATGGCGTTAGTATTAGAAAAAGTGAGGTACCGCATGACTTTTTTCACGCAATACTTCGCAAGGCACCAGCACTGGCAAACAAGCTTTTTCATCATTTCTCAAGTGAAAAGTTCACTAAAAACGACTTTAATTATAAGAAACAGAAGGATTAATCGAATCTGCGTGAAACTTGTAATTTTTCGTGGTTAACATAAAAGGTTTTATGGTGAACCAGCCGGCGCTGTCTGATAAAACAACAGCTTGTCGTTTTTCCAATCGTAAGCACTTTCGGATGACTTTGAATGTTTTGTTATATTTAACAAACTTCCCACAAATTTTATTAAAAACAATCATATCAAAATTGGGACCGAATCTCCGTAAGAACATGTGATTTATTTTAAATTTTGAATGCTGTTAACTTTTGAAAAAAAAAAACGAATTTCAATACGAAATGCCATTCTTTTTATTAGCTAACTCCCGAATTACGACAAGAATGCATAATTAAAGAGTGATACGGTCAAAATTTGGTCAATATCAACTTGACGTATTTCTTTCAATTTTGAATTTAAAAACCCTGAACACCCCTCATTTTGAAGGTGTGTGTGGGTAGAATTTTGCTCCAATTTTGATTTTGGAATTCACTCTTCAGTTGTCAAAATGCCGTCCAAGGAAGAAGAACAGCGTATCAAAATTTTGCTCGCGCATCGCGAAAATCCGAGCTACTCGCACGCAAAGCTGGCAAAACCACTAAAAGTTGCCAAATCAACCGTTACAAATGTAATTAAAGTGTTTAGGCAACGTTTGTCGACAGCCAGGAAGTCTGGATCGGGGGGAAATCGAAAACCGGAAGCCACTGAGACGACAATGAGAGTTGCCGGTAGTTGCAAGCGAAACCCTAACCTCTCTCTCCGAGATGCCGCAAATAAGCTGGGTGTATCGTCTACAACCGTACATCGAGCCAAAAAACGAGCCGGACTATCGACTTACAAGAAGGTAGTGACTCCAAATCGCGATGATAAACAAAATACGACGGCCAAAGCGCGATCCCGGAGGCTGTACACGACGATGCTGACGAAGTTTGACTGCGTGGTAATGGACGACGAAACCTACGTCAAAGCCGACTACAAGCAGCTTCCGGGACAGGAGTTTTGTACGGCAAAAGTAAGGGGAAAGGTAGCAGATATTTTCAAGCACATGAAACTGTCAAAATTCGCGAAGAAATTGTGGTTTGGCAAGCCATCTGTACCTGTGGCTTGAAAAGCAGCATTTTCATAGCTTCCGGGACTGTCAACATTATGTTTTTGGTGCTTTGCATAATCCACCAAGATGCTACTAGCCATATAATGCAACAATAAAAATAATCGTTCATGAATGGTATTTGAAAAAAATTACCTCAAACAGGAATAGAACTCGAGTCTTTTAATTACCTCTCCGACACCTTACCAATAGGCCAAATCGTTAGATGAAACAAGTCAAGCTGTAGCTCTATTATTCAGTCGAATTCATCAAGTTGAATTAGCTGCTAGATTATACGGCAGAAAACGCTCATCGTGCCCCGATTAATAGTGCTATGTTCGCCCCGAGTCAACAAATTTTAGTAAAAACGCGTTTGAAAATTGATTAAAGTGAAAAATCAAAAAGTTAATGATGGCGAAAATTGAGAAACAAAGTATAAATCATGTTGCAGTGCGTACATTTTAGATCAAGATGATTTAAACTTTAAATTTAAGGTCATAAAAGCTTATTTCGTGGTGCTCCAAATTTATAATATTTTCGTCACTTGAGAACCTAGCTTATTATTTTTTGATATTTCTGTAAAAATGATAAGGATTTTCCTTTTTAATGGAAAACGATAGGTAGCACGAAATAAACCCTCATGAAAATTTATTTAAGAAAATACGTGCTTTTGTAGAAAAGAGCAGTGCTTATTATGCCTTGGGAGCTCGTTATACCTTTATCTCCCCTACACCCAAAATTTAGCCTCTGTGTCTATCGGGTGTAATCAATTACATAGTATCATTGGTACAAGAAGATGCTGATTCGATTTGCGTCCACCGGCTTTAACCTCCCAGAGCAACCGAATTGCGTATGTCTGAAAGAAACAAAAAAAACGTTTTAACCTCCCTCCCTATCGCATCACAAGACGGAGAAGGATGGAAATAAATAGCGGCCAATACCAGGCAGCCAGCGAACCGAGCACTGTGCGTGTGTAGCAAAAGAACTGGAGGAATTTCCTGTGTTGATCTCCATCGACTTGCTCTTTCCGACATTGACTTTGAGACCTGCAGCCTTGGAGCTTTCGGTAAGGTCGTCGAGTTTTCTCTGGATATCCGGTTATGTTTCGGTGAGCAAATCAATATCCAAAGGTAAATAACTAAAAAAATATTTGTTATAATTTTTTTTTTTTTTTCAAAGTTATAGCAAAGTAGTTTTTTACATTTGACACATTTTTCTAGACTATTAATTTTTGGTCTATTCGCGCCATATCGAATTTTCGTGTCTACCGCGCATCCTATGTAAAACCAATAACTTCTGGTCAGTTCGTTTGGCTGACCGAACATCCGTACATAGCAAAGAATTTAAAAAAAAACCATATTCAACCACCTGGGTGATCAACTAACATTCAATTGGTCAGTACTTACTCACGCTCAGTTGTCTTTTGTTTTATTTCCGAAGATAGATTGCCGTCCTCCGTTGCAACAAAGTTGCTACCATATCGCATTTTGTACTCGTTTTAACACATTCTTATTTTTCGAAATTTAAGTCCGAAACCTCAGGACCAGCAAAACAACAACCCAGTTAGGATATATGGCTGAGCTTAGCTTGTTTGACTAGTGACTACTCATATCCACCTTAAATCATTAAGCCCGAAATGCTTTAATTAGCCTTCAAAAGAACTACCATTTCCTCATGGTTTTAATAAAAATATAATATTAAATTTTATCGAATCATCCAGTGCATTTCGAATTTCTTGATCGCTGGCGTGGCTAAGTAGAACTAGTTCCACATCGCCAATGGTTGCAATTCCGTGATTGATCGAGGCCATTTGAATTTTGAACAAGGGCCAAAACAATGCAGCTTGGGGTTAGCAACTCATCCTCAATGCACAAAACTCATGCTTTCCCTTTAAAAATAAAATAATAATAATAAATAACGGCGCCGGCCACGTCCTAGTAGTCAAAGAGGGATGAAGGAAGGATTGTTAGTAAGATACTTTTTAGGATCAACCATAAATCTGTTATTCCAGATTTCTTCAAAAGCTTGTTTTGAAAACTCTGAAACAATGATAAGTCAATATCTCCAGCTATTGAAACTGTCTATACGTCTGTGAATCTCTATTCAAGTATCTCAGGAAGGGTTTTTTTAGTAAGGGAGAGGTTTGGATAAGGAGCCATTTTTGGAAAATGGTGCGATCTTTGGTTGACCTACACCTCCTATGCTCCTAGAAATTTTCGTAAGGAAACTCCTTATAATATCTGCGAGGTGTTTTAATAAGAAAATTTAAAAAGAATTATGAACTCTCAAATAATTAGAAAAGCAACCATTCCAATTTCCTACAAACTAGCTGATTCCCTCACTATAATCTATGCTTATATTATTTTTAACAATTGACCTTAACCTTCCAAAGCCGTTCGCAAAATTTCCGTACAAATCTATTTTTGATAAATTTGACCTGCAGCTTACGTACGTTCTCCTGGCCGCAAATATTGACCGATTTCGATGAATTTCAATTCATTGTATAGATCAGGGGCAGCACTTGGTGCTCCGCGAAGCTTTTGGAAGTGCTCCGCGACTTACGCAACGAAAATCATAAACCAACTTTGGAAAACTCTGATTTTCTATCGTTTAGATTTTATCGAAGCATACGAAACAAATATTTACAGGGCATATAGTACGTTTTTGGTTGCTGTTCGTTCAGTCTTTAATGAGCAGGATGACAACACACCCGCAAGGTGATGCATCAAAAACCTCCATCGATGGTCGTTGAGTTGGACCTGGAGGAAATCGAAGAACCTCAGCCGAAAGATGTATCCAACGTCAAGAAAATAATAATCGCTATAAAACACTTTATGAAAAGGCTGTTTTTGCGTCGTACTTCGTGAGTTACTGAGTTGCAAAAGCTGGAGAAGCGCATACTATTGGTGAAAACTTAATCAAACCTTGTATTCAAGAAATCGTCCGTGTCATGATTGATGATAAAACAGTGGAATTGGTAAATCCAATTCTTATGTCTGACAATACGGTTTCTCGGCAAATTTGTGACATAGCTGAATATATTGAAAGAATTTTTATTTCTCAATTGAGAACTTCATTATTTGCCATGCAGCTTGACAAATCCGCAGATGTAGCAGGACTAGCAATTCTAATGGTATTTGTCCGCTATCAACGTTATGAATGTTTCGTAGAAGATTTGTTCCTTTGCAAACCGTTGCCAACGTCCACAACGGGGGCTGAAACTTTCAAGCTAATTGATGATTATGTTGCGGACAAGAATATTTCATAGGGAAATTGTATTGATGTGATTACGGACGGTGCGAAAGCTATGGTTGGAAAAACTGCCGGAGTCGTTGCCAAGGTCAAAGAAAAGGCCAATGGTTGCGGAAGTAGTCATTGCATCCTTCATTGACATGCACTCGCTATGAAGAACTATCATCATCTTTGAAAGAAGTCTTGGCGAAAGCGTAAAATTAAGGGGGGAGTAGGGTCTAACGGGAAAAAAAAAACACCATTTTCACGAATTTTTTAAGAGCTATCGTTCAAACAAATGTATTCAAATTTTTTTGCATTATACGAAGCATTGTTAAAAGAACATTTAGTAATTTTTTCGTAGAAAAATATTGAAAAACGAGCCGGTGATGGAGCACTTTCGAGGATGCCTTTTAGAAAACAGGATTTGCGGTGGACACTGGAGCACAGAATCATCTGAAATCAAAAAATCAGAGCAAAATATTTTTAATAGATGTTTTTCTGGTCCCCAACGATTTTATTTAACTTAAAAAATTTTTTATGAAATTTTTGTGCCTGTTTGAAGTAAAAACTAAGATTTTTCACGAAAAAATCCGTCATTTTTTATCTGTAAAATCTCCCCAAAGTAAAAAAAAAAAGAAAATCGTTGGGGTTTGGTATTTTATATGTAGAAAATACGTTCCAAATTTGAAAAGAATCTATGAAGTAGTTTTCAAATGACGATGTCCACCGACTTTAAAAATGTGATTTCGAGAAAAACGCGTTTAAAGTTTCTGCTCTCTCTCTCTTGCAGTATCAGATAAGAGGAGATAAAGACCTATAATTTGTACAGTTTTGCTTCGATTGAATTGAAAATTTGACACAACATTCTTGAAATGTTTTACAATAAGGAAATAAAAAAATAAAAAAATCGATTTTTTGAAAGTGTTAGACCCTACTCCCCCCTTAATCAACTTTATTGAAGCTCGACCGAAAAATTTAAGGTTATTCAAAGCGTTGTGCGAAGAAACCGACATTCCACGCTATTTACTACTACATACCGAAGTTGGTTATCTCGTGGAAAAACGTTTTTTCACCCGTTTGAATTATGATTAGTTTAGCAGTTAGATAGAACGATTCCACGTACGCGTCTGTTCTCCATGTCAGGGGCGGCGTGCGGAGTGCAACAACGTCCTGGTGGTGTTCGGGACCTAAAACAGCAACATCACGACGGTCCTCCTGCGAGATAGTGGGGTTAGCTGCGGGCCTTGCGAGCCCGTGACTACAAAAACATAAGCAACGAACAACGAACAACAAATTTCGGATGGAAATCGGCAAAGACCCACGCGACGAAAAGGGACTAGCGATTGGAAACGATTCTAAGCGACATTAATTTTGCATAGGGGGTCAAATTGAATTATTATCAGTGGCCCTTCAGGTTGGCTTATTTGGCTGACATTTTTTATAAAATGAATGACAATCTTCGATTCAAACGGTAAAATAATGGTCTTCAAGAGAAAAATCAAATTTTAAGCCCAATGGGTTTATTCATCCCAATAGAGAAGCATTCAAGCAGAAATAACCTCGAAGTTATCATCCGAAAACTTTCAAGAATTCAAAGAGCATTTGCAGGGACATATTTAAAAAAAACCACAACACTTTTCGATGATAATATTTTTTTGTAATCCTTGATGTTAAGATGAACTAACAGGCCCACGTATCTATCAAAGTTATTTTTAATTACAATTACAGTTTTTTCCGCAGGATTTGTTAAAAAGCTTTCAGCTATATTAACCGGAAGAATATCATAAAAAGAACTAAGACTTAAAATGGGTGGACGTGGAACTGCCTTTTCAGTGTCAAAAAAACCAGATTCAAAGATACAAGAAAGATTCGCTTCCAAGAAGTCGTTGGAGGAGTTTTGGTGTCAACTGAAAAGTTAATTTCAAATTTTGTCAGATAAAGAAAAACTTATTCTTCTGCCATTTTCCACAACTTATCTATGTGAATCTGAATTTTCTACAAAGCTCGCAACGAAGACAAAATACCAATCCCGACTAAACGCGGAACAAGACGGCAGACTACAACTGACACAAATTGAACCAAACATGTTACAGCTTGCAAAGCAGAAAGTGTATTAAAATCATTGATTTTTTTATGACACATATTTTGTTAATAATAACAAGACTATTCAGAGAGTAGCCATTCATTACTGATTTTTTTTAACTATGATGACAAGACTCATTTTAAGTATACTATGAAGTTTTTAAAACAAGGGTTCAAAAATGCAGGTGCTCCGCCAAAGATTTTGGTTTTAAAAAGTGCTCCGCCAAGCAAATGATCTGAAAACCCCTGGTATAGATAATTTATTCTAGTTTCTCAATATTGAAAAATAAAGTCGAAATATTTTACGAAACCACTAGTAGCTGATTCCGAATGAAAAAAGTCCCGAAAAAGAGCTCTTTTTAGAATGCCTATAACTTGAGACAGGTTCCAAATATTGCGCTGATTTTATAATATTTGGAATTGTCAAGAATAAATCTATCCATGAATGTATAAATTTTTGGTGGTCCAAAGGATGTTTTGGCCGCTATCCCGGAACTTCGGGTAGAAAAAATTCTTACTTCAAAAAAGTTACCCAATTTTGGCTTTGCATTGCTGTATCTCGGTTACCAATGGATCGATTCTCTAAATTCAAATTTTAGTTTTTTTTCGTTAACTTTATTATTATTTTCGTAGAACATAGTTGGTTCCTCAAAAATCTCAGTTGTTCAGTATATGGTAATGAAACTCACATCTTTTTTGTCATTTTTCAAACTCCCCCTCGTGTCGGTGGGTTTACGCGATTTTGTTAGCGTGATTTCTCTAAAATTTGAATTCAAATTGGTCACTTTTTATATACCTAGAGATTCATTAGAATCTCCTCTTTCGATTGACATACATTTTGTGTGGTGTTTTGAAATTTTGTAGCAACGTTTTTTGAATTTACTGAAAGCTGTCAGATTTCAACCAGTTTGGTCCACGTTTTCAACAGGTTGGTGTACAAATCTCGCACCCCTCACGTAGCTGCGGGAGAAACAAATCCTTTGTCCTTTAGCTCTCTTTTTGTCGCTCACCAAATCTACCACCCAACCCAGCAGCAGGAGGAACTGCCGTCTCGCCGCGTGGTTTGTTGATTGATTGTGGTGATGCTGATAACGAAATGAATGCTTTATTGTTGTAGGAATTGCTTGAATCTTTTTTGATTTAATATTTTAATGGATGGGCAACATTTCTAAAGTTTACGTCCATGATTTCAGATTCAGATTACAGATTTCAGATTTCAGATTCAGATATCAGATTTAAATTTCAAGATCCGATTTCAGATTCAGATTTCAGATTCAGATTCAGATCTCAGATTTCAGATTCAGATTTCAGATTTCAGATTCAGATTTCAGATTTCAGATTCAGATTTCAGATTCAGATTTCAGATTTCAGATTCAGATTTCAGATTTCAGATTTCAGATTTCAGATTTCAGATTTCAGATTTCAGATTTCAGATTTCAGATTCAGATTTCAGATTCAGATTTCAGATTTAGATTTCAGATTCAGGTTTCAGATTCAGATTTCAGATTCAGATTTCAGATTCAGATTTCAGATTCAGATTTCAGATTCAGATTTCAGATTCAGATTTCAGATTCAGATTTCAGATTCAGATTTCAGATTCAGATTTCAGATTCAGATTTCAGATTCAGATTTCAGATTCAGATTTCAGATTCAGATTTCAGATTCAGATTTCAGATTCCGATTTCAGATTCAGATTTCAGATTCAGATTTCAGATTCAGATTTCAGATTCAGATTTCAGATTCAGATTTCAGATTCAGATTTCAGATTCAGATTTCAGATTCAGATTTCAGATTCAGATTTCAGATTCAGATTTCAGATTCAGATTTCAGATTCAGATTTCAGATTCAGATTTCAGATTCAGATTTCAGATTCAGATTTCAGATTCAGATTTCAGATTCAGATTTCGATTTCAGATTCAGATTCAATTTCAAATTTCAGATTCTAATTTCTGATTCCGATCCAAATTCCGATTTCTGATTAAAGTTTCTGATTAAAATTTCAGAATATTTGTTACTTGAATCATAGATTTTGTGTCTCCTGCAGTAGACACTGCTTGAAATAAAAGAAAAGAATCATGATAACATTTAAAAAAAATGTATCTCTGAAGAATTCTAAAATTCAGAAAATTCAGAAAAGAATCATGATAACATTCAAAACAAATGTATCACTGAAGAATTCTAATGATAAAATATCTAAAAAGATTCAAGAAGCTAATTTCAATTTGGAAAAATAATCTTTCTCTATTTTAAAATCAAAACATTTACCTACTACGCTAAGAGGCATCAGCATCAGCACAATCGATCAACAAACCACGCGGCGAGACGGCAGTTCCTCCTGCTGCTGGGTTGGGTGGTAGATTTGGTGAGCGACAAAAAGAGAGCTAAAGAATTTGTTTCTCCCGCAGCTACGTGAGGGGTGCGAGATTTGTACACCAACCTGTTGAAAACGTGGACCAAACTGGTTGAAATCTGGCAGCTTTCAGTAAATTCGAAAAACGTTGCTACAAATTTTCAAAACACCACACAAAATGTATGTCAATCGAAAGAGGAGATTCTAATGAATCTCTAGGTATATAAAAAGTGACCAATTTGAGTTCAAATTTTAGAGAAATCACGCTAACAAAATCGCGTAAACCCACCGACACGAGGGGGAGTTTGAAAAATGACAAAAAAGATGTGAGTTTCATTACCATATACTGAACAACTGAGATTTTTGAGAAACCAACTATGTTCTACGAAAATAATAATAAAGTTAACGAAAAAAAAACTAAAATTTGAATTTAGAGAATCGATCCATTGGTAACCGAGATACAGCAATGCAAAGCCAAAATTGGGTGACTTTTTTGAAGTAAGAATTTTTTCTACCCGAAGTTCCGGGATAGCGGCCAAAACTTCCTTTGGACCACCAAAAATTTATACATTCATGGATAGATTTATTCTTGACAATTCCAAATATTATAAAATCAGCGCAATATTTGGAACATGTCTCAAGTTATAGGCATTCTAAAAAAATCTCTTTTTCGGGACTTTTTTCATTCGGAATCAGCTACTGGTGATTTCGTAAAATATTTTGACTTTATTTTTCAATATTGAGAAACTAGAATAAATTATCTATACAATGAATTAAAATTCTACGAAATCGGTCAATATTTGCGGCCAGGGGAACTTACGCAAACTTTCGGGTCATATAGACCCGAACAGCCTAATTACGGATTTTTTTGAGGGAGCACTTCCGGTGGTCACAGGAAGTTGCCTGGTACTACAGATTGTGTATTTCGTGATTCCCCAGGGAGGTTTTTAAAATCAAATTTTTGCGATTTTTTCTCGAAGAGTTATGATGATTTGAATGTGCGCTTCGGGTCATATTGACCCGAACGACTTTGGAAGGTTAAAACGATGAAAAACCAAGTAATGACATTGTTACACTTTAATTTTTCAGTTACTTGATTTCGCTCTTCTAAATTAAATTTCAAAATAAGATCGATAGAAAATATCGAGACAGAGATATACATTACTGATTTTTTAAAATCCTTGTGAAAATGTAGAAAAGGATACAATTTATACTGTTTAGTTTTACTTTTAAGGTGTTTTTTCTTAAAATTTTTGTCAGTTAGATTTTACTGTTTCATCGTAATAACAATTAAATTTTGTTAAATAGTTATCAGTAGCAGAATGAACAAAATCATGATATAAAAAATTAGACAAGACAAACATCTCTGATTAACTCAAATGAACCGTGAAATGATAAAACGAATACTTTGATTAAAACTAAAACATCAAAACGGTTCGGAAGATAAATTAAAATTTTGATGCTTCTCAATGCACTTGATGTGCATCCCAAACCGCTGCAACACATTCATGGAACTCGCTTTAAAAATGAATAAAAAAAAAGAAAAAGAATACTTAGCTTCGATTTACTTGAATTTTTGCCAAAGAGGACGTTGCAGACTCGTCCGCAGTCCAGCCAATAGGCTACACCCGGCCGGGGGAACAACATTCTGCCTCGCAAGACTTATTCACTCGTTCTAGGAAATTCTGGGAAGAGCAACATCGGAATTCGAAGGCCTTGAGGGTAATCCATCTCCACTATTAGAGGAAACTGATTAATTTAATTTTCCCCTTATTGAATAACATGGAAAAGAATTGTCCGACTACGATTTTGACACACGCGGAAAAAAAATTATACATCCGATCCTACCAACGCCTACTGCATGCACTTCCCCAGTTAGGAGATAAGGGCCCTGGGTTGCCAGGTGCCCAGATTTGTCTGAAAAACCAAGACTTTTAACCCTTCGTCCAGATATTGGTCGGGCACAGATTTTGCCCAGATTTTTGCTGAGAGTGTCCAGATTTTACAGACTTTCAAAATTGAGTTATGAAATCAATATGCATGCATCGGATTTTATCCGTAAGTGCCAGATTAGACTGAAATCTCGCTTGTATTTATTGGTATTTGACCAATCATTCATTAAATTTTTTTTAAAATAAGGTCGGCATGGTACATGGTAAGAAACAGTGTTTGTTTTATAGTTCTCAACTGACTGGTGAAAAAATGACTTTCTGAAAGTTTCAGGACATTTGGCAGAAGTACGAGCTGGCGCAAAGGACTTGAAATTTGTATGGAGATTTTCGGCAAAATGTATCAAAAATCGACATACTTTCACTCTTTGTGTTCTAAAATATGTTTCCAGTATGCTAGAAAGCTCAGAATTTCAGGAATTGTAGTTCAAACGATCATAACCAAGTTTGTTGTAGATTGTAATGCGATATGAGTTGACTTTGATGAGTTATTTACATTTGAATGTGTGACATTTTTCGGTCATTTTCGGACATTTGAACGGTGTATGGGCTAATAATCGCACTAACTTGATAGCATCGTTACACAATAAGAATGACAAAAAGTTTGTGTACTCGGAAAAGTTGCCAAAAAAGCTTTTTGCAAAGATATTTGTTATGAAATAAGCAACAAATTTGCCGAAGACACAAATTTTCTATCTATTATTCTCATTGTGTGACTATGCTAACTAGTTAGTTCTAATAATCCGTCCATCGTTCACGACATATCGATGAAATGCGAAAAATATCGCACATTCAAATGCAAATAACTTATCACACTCAACTCGTATTGCGTCACAATGTTGTGTCACAAAAAATGTTGTGAAAATCATCCCATACAAATTTGGGCCAGTCTAATCTACAGGTTAGCCATTTGGAGATTTTGAAAGAAAAAAATCCCTACCCACAAGGAATAAAACAACCTTTTAGCTTAGATTATAAAATCATATCTTTACTCTTCTTTGCTAAGATAAGCTTTCTGCACATTTGAAACAAACATAAAACACGGAGAAATCATTTGCAGACGCATATGTACAACAGAGGAAAAAGTTCACTACTACAGGAATATCAAAGAAGCAATTTAAATTCTTATTATTAAATTCACCTACTGTTTAAAATGGCATGAATCCAAATGAGATACATTGTATTGTAACAAATGGAGCACTTTTTTTATTGTTTTGGTGCTATTGTAAAGCTTCTATGAAAATTTTCAGATCCAACATTTGAAAATGACTATTTGTTTTCTTTCTATTTGTTATACTGAATAACATCTGATGAAAAACGATGTATGACAAACAGTTTCCTGCAAACAACAACGATTTTTTTATTTTGGATAACAAAATAGATAAGCTGATCCTTTGATTTTGGATTACGACAGTGTTGTCTCTTTTGGTTTGATTTAACGGAATTGATTCTTTTTTGAGTCGCAAAACCGGCAGATTCGGCTAACTTAGACATGTGTAGAGAGAATTTATTTTTGGTACTTGGCTATGATCTTTGGAATTTGTTTACAACGTTTTCTGCCTTTAAAAAGACATTTTTTTATGCTTAACCATCTAACATTTTCATTGGGACCAATGTCACAATCGGCATTAAGTTAAATACAGCTTTAAATTTGACGCCTTTTCAACTTTCGTTAACAATAACAAGGTTAATGCCCCGCCTCTTTTTCTGTTTTAATTTTTTTTTGTGATGTTGTTTTGTTTTGTTATCAGTTTTTTTTCGGGTTTCATTGTCGATCTTAATCCAAGGGGCGTTGTCAAAAATTATTTCGCTTTCAAACAACAACAATAACAATTTTACTAACAGCTTCAGCCTGTTGCATTCACAACACTCTTAACGCTCCTCATGCACACGATTTGGCGAAGGAGGAGCTGAATTCGACAATGATTTTGCAGAGCGTTAGCTAACGCAATTTCGGCGTTCACCGAACGCAGGTCGGAAGATTAACTGGGAAGAAAACATTCAACTCGATGAGGCTAGCCAAGATGAGAAATACTGCATACATGATCAAACAGGCGTTGCCAACCCGTCGGTCGAGCTTGAACTTGTTCATCGAGAAGGCTACGTACAGCATCAGAAGTGTCGAAAGCAACGAAATCGCCGAATACTCTAGCCCAGCCGAGTTGATACCGACCCAGTGATGACCGTCTTCAATCGGTGAAAACGCAGCCTTGAAGAACCACGGCAATCCCAAACACAACAGAATGTCGAACGTATTCGACCCAATCGAGTTGCTGATTCCCATCGAACCATGACCTGTTATGGAAAGGGAGAGAAAGAGCAATATTATCCAGACCTCACGCGTCTCTTTACTCTTCAATTATGACGCTACCTTGCTTGGCGACAATGACGCTGGAGACTGCCTCGGGCACACTGGTACCGGCTGCCAGAAACGTGATGCCCATCACCGAGTCCGGTATCTTGAGCGTATCGCCTGTTGAGGGATAGAAACAGAAAAAAGTTAGCAACTAACAGATATGAAGACTGGAGGGATTAGAAGCGCACTTTCGCACCACAGGAAAAAAACCCTAAATCGTTTCTACATTTCGCGCATGTGTTATCTTAGCCTAAGTTGGTACCCACGACAAAGTAAATTTTTACTAGCTACCTAGGCCACCAGCCACCCAGTCAAGCGGGTAAGAGAGCGAGCGGCCATATCAAAAACCCCAACCGTGGGATTAGCTGTAAGAACTAATTACGATAAAATTGAGTCGATCTCGTTTTTTGCTGTCAATATTTCCTGATCGAAGAATATGGGAGCTGAGCAAAAAAAACCTATGTTTGACGCAAGTATCCACCAACATTTTTGGTAGCAAAAAAAAGGGAATCACCCTAAATTGCAATAAAAAATCAAAATCTTTTATGGGAACCCCGTTTTAGAAATACTGCGTCTTAAGCTACCGTTATCGAAACTTTAGGATACAATTTTAAATAAAAAGAGGTTATTGCGGAAATTGCACATATTTAGACTCCTGTGCAAATAATTTTCATGCAGAAATATTTTCGCACTGACGCATACATAGACAATCGATGACAGATTTTCAAATCAGCCGTTGCTCGCTTCTGATTTTCGAATCACATTTCCAAACGGCATAATCGTTGTTGTTTTGAACGAAAATAGTTATGAAATGCGAACCAAGGAGTTTAATAATGAAAGTTGATTGACCTGCATATAAAAAAACGAACAGAAAAAAATGCATTCTGTCCATTCTACAGGTACTAAATGAATGTTATTGAAACAAACAAATCATAGGTTATACGGACGTATTTTGAATTAATGAAAAAATAGCTTAAATTAAGAAATCATCCACTTGTTTATAGACAAGCTAGTCGCAATTATTTTTAATTCAATTTCATCTTAAAGCATATCAATATATGTCATTGTCTATGTATGCGTTAGTGAGAAGATTATACTGCGCGCGAATTATTTGCAAGGGAGTCTAAATAGGTGCAATCAGCGCAGTTTGTTGAGGATGGCAACGGTGCGTATGAATGTAGATTTTTTAGTAGAAATGATTTGAAGCAACTTAACTCTGATGTTGGTCCTTTTGTCTTATACTCCCTTTTCAACTTTTGGCACATGATTGTTTACATAAAGAATGTGATGGTATTAGTGAATGCGGAATTTTTATCTGTCAAATCAGATTCTCGCAATAGTCTAAAAATTCATAAAATTGACAATATGTGTTATGGTTTGTTTATGAATATCTTCTTCAAAATATCTATATTTTGTTTTGGAGACCATAATCGATTCATGTGCATAAAAGTTTTAGTTAGAAGGTGAATTTTGCAGTTTGGCTAGAACAAATGAGTTTTTCAACGAAAAATTTTAATATTTTTAGTGTTGAAAGGAATATTATTAGATTTCTTTTATATTTTTCAAGCCTCATTACTGGAAGTAGGAATTACCATAGTAAATTTTTAGAACCTCAAAAGGTGTAGGGAAAAAATCGCACCAAAATGGATCCTGGTCAATACCTCTCTCTTACTAACAAATCTCCATCATATGATACTGCAATATACATTCGCAGACGTACAGACGGTTTCCATAGTTGATGATTCTTGACTACCTTTTATTCTGAATCTTTCGAAAGTAAATTTTGTAATATGCAGGAAAAGAAGTTTGCGAGAGAACCTGAAGAATATCTCACTACATAATATTCCTCCCCTTCATCCTCATTTACTACTAGGACGTGGCCGGCTACTACAACGTTGTTTTTTTATTTTTTTTTTGTGCACCGAGAATGTACTGTTAATCTCAAAAACCATTCTGTTGGACTTTGTTGAAATTGATTGTTCTGCTAAGCCACGCCAGGGATCATGGTATTCAAAATGCGCATGTTAAGAATGAACTGACAAAAATTATAATAAACTTATCTTATATTTTCAATGGATTATCACGGTGCTTTTTTGAGAAGTGTTTAAGAAAAAAAAAACAGTAACGCTAATTTTTGTTCCATCGTAAAATTTAGCCTTTTTTGAACAAATTCCACCCAAAATGAAAATATTTGGTCGGTGAGTCTTCATACATTAGGTTCGTTTGAAAACTTGTAGCTTTTTTTTCAATATTTTAAGATGTTATGTAACCAAATTTCATTAAACCAAAGCTAAAAAGCAAAACGACATAGTGAAAATCAATGAAAGACAGTCATAAAATTGGCTTTTCAATCCTTTCGTTGTTATTTGAAATTTTTTGGCTTCAACTGCTTCTAGATATTTTGTTAGAAATAAGAGTATTTTATAAATTTGAATGAAATAATATGATTCTGCCAATATAAAAGTGGCTTCTCTACTACCTAATAAAAATTATAGATGTCACTACTGAAGCTTCCAGTAATACAAATAATAGATCACACGAATACTACCGTAGAAACATCACTCAGTTTTAAGTTTGTTTGCGACCGGAAGTTATTAGTTGACCACGTGTTGAAGCCAAAATGAGGTCCCACGAGGAAAACAAAAATAGAGTGTGTATATTGTGCCTTAAAAAACAAGGGCTTTCTTCCATTTCGCCAAAATTGTTCGAAATATTGAAATCCATCTATATCACGGACTTGGAAGAAAAAATATGGTACTATCCCTCCAGAATTTGTAGTGAGTGTTCTTTTTCCCTATACAAAAACAAAACGCCACAAAATATTCATCAGTATGTGAAGAATCTGCGACCAGTGACAAGAGGTAAATAAAATCGATTTCTTTTTTAAATTGTTTTAATGCTTATAAATTTCAAAACAGCATCAAAAACCTGTAATTGCGAAATATGTGAAGCCGCGCGAATTACTTTCTTACCAGGTCAAGCAAAATTGAAGAAAGGTAGACCTCTAAAAACAATAAATTGTCATTCAATTCCCAGTGTTTTCAAGCTATGTTCAACGTGTTTTTCAGAGATACGTAAGTGATTAGTTGATATAGTAATCGAATGTACATTTATTAAAAATCTACTTTTCTATGTAACTGATTTTTCAAAATGATTTTTTATATAACAGGGCCAGGTAGAACTCATTGGTGTACGAAAACCACTCGCCACCAGAATGTTTTAGGCATTGTTCGTGGGCAGACTTCTACCAGTGGAGACGCAATTTTAGCTAGCTTCCTGAGAGACAAATCCGCGAATAACAACAACCATGTAGCTTTGAAAAATTTGCACGGAAAACCCTCGTTCTGGACAAATATGAATTCAAATATTCCCCGGAAAATTTCGGTAGATGATCTTTTTTTGATTAAACGCGAAATTAATTTAAGTACAAGAGGTACTTTGAAACTTAGCTCGATGCTGCGTAGCTTGGATATTTGCGTAGCTTCTTACGTTGCTGCAGGATTAACAGAATCCAACCAAAAGCTAGCCTAGTTATTGAATTTTGAAATTTGAGAGAAAATAAGCTTTTGAGAAGAATTTCAGTAAAGAAATTTAAAAAAAAAAGGAAATTTGAACGAAAAATTTTGAAAAAAAAAATTTGTATGGAGAGTCACCGACCAAATATTTTAAATTTTAGTTCAAATGACTTGTAAAAAGCTATATTTAACCAAACTGAAGAAATTAGAGTTACTGTTTTTTTTAAGTCGTTCTGTGAAACACACCGTGATTATGAAATAGTATTTCTATTCCAATGATTTAAGGTAGATATGAGTAGCCAAACAAGCTAAGCAAAGCTAACAAATGAATAAAGTTTATGAAATTCAAAGCAAAGGCCAAAATGAGATACCAAACACATTTTCCAAAACGTTTTCTAACAAACACATGATTAAGAATCTGAATTGACAATCTCTTCTAAACAGAGTCACTTTCTAATGAAAATAAACTTATAATGGCAACATGCTATTTCATTTATTTGCATTTTTTATACTCCAGTCCAAATTGAAAATGGACTATTTTTCATACATTTTATAAATTAATTCTTAAAGAACACTTTTCAAATAGATTTCAGTCAATTCGACATAATCAACAAAAATATAATTTTTGGCATATCTTGAGCAAACTATCATGATTTGTTATCATGCCTTCTAGGTGAAATAAGGTAAAATTCAGCCCGAATAAAGGGTATTCAATGTCAATATTTGGCGTTTATTTTCTTTATGCGGGTAACATAGTTCTGCCATAATTTGGTTTCACTTAAAGTAGTTTGATACCTGAACAGCCTTTTTCTAAATTTTGATATCACTCGACATTAAAATAAAAAGACATCGCTGGTCTCTCAAAAATAAATTTTTAAATGGTTGTAAAACGAGATATCATTTAGCTTTCAGTGAAACATGGCATAATTAAGGAATCCACATGTGAAAATTGAGGCCCAAATTTTGGCATTGTTCCACCTTTATTCGCACAAAATTATACCAAATTTTACCTTAAAGTCATGATATCAAAATATTGTAAAATTAGGAAGTAACAAACAGCTGTTTGAAAAATATCACAATGGAACAAATCTATGGACATCATCATGGCTCCAGAGAAATGTCTCAGGAGCCACCATAGTCTTGAAAAGCATACCTACCTGGTAGCATAAAGCAGCAAAATGGAGATCACATAGGAACCTTAACCTGGTGGAAACCGAAGGTGTGTCGATCGAAAAAAAAGTTTGTTTCCGAGTATTTAGAACACACAAGAAACACCTATCGATCATATACATATACATTTATCAGGAGATCCTGAACAAGAGTGCTCAAAATTTGTATGGGAAATTTAAAAAAAAGTTTGTTTCCGAGTATTTAGAACACACAAGAAACACCTATCGATCATATACATATACATTTATCAGGAGATCCTGAACAAGAGTGCTCAAAATTTGTATGCTCAAATGTTAAATGTTACGCGCTGCATTCTAAAATTGTTCCTAGGCTTATTTAGTACAAGATCTCATGCCAAATTTGGACCAGATCGCATCACAGAAAGGGGTCGCTCAACAAGACTGAAGTTGGTATAAGATTTTAAGACATTTTGCTCAGTAGAAACATGAAAAATCAGTTTTTTATCAATAACCTTGGTTTACTCCAGCCGATTTCTGATAAGCATGAGTTTTCTTAAAGCTTATATTATGATAAATATTTTATCTTAAAACCGCATTTCGATAAGAGTCAAAACGAAAATGTTGTTCAGCTTCGAAAATAGGCTATCAGTTTTAAGGATGGTATTCATCACTGTTAATGGGGAGTCAAATGTTCGACCGGCCCGTCCAAAACACTAAATTTGAAATATATATCACTTCGACAAATAATAGCATATTTCAACCATTTTCTTTGCGTTAGATGGAAAAATCGTTAGATTTTTCAAATATTTGATTGTGGATAACAATCACATAGTTGTTTTGAGAGTAGTTAAGCAGAAACTGTAGGGGAGAAGTGGGTTTATTGATCTCCGTTTTCTATTTTCACCATATCTTTTTGAAAATTACCCTGTAAAACCCCATTTTTCACTATAAATTCACAGAAGATTAGTTTCAAGATTATATACAACTTTTCACCATATTTAAGATCAAGGGTTGCATTCCGATGATTGGTTTGAACTTCGTGTGGATTCTAGAGTGGCTCCTTATACTTCTTAAACATTCGGTCCAACAAAGAATCAGAAAAGATTAACAGTTTATGAGTTTTCAAGTCGACTATGAAGAATTTTCGAGGCGTTAAATGCGCAAAAAGCGCAAATTTGTGCAAAATTATGTTTACCATGTCTTTTTGCATAGTAAATATCTCAAACACACATTAACTCAAAAATCTGGCGAAATTAGGCTAGATAGTCCTTTTGATAACCAACACAACGCTACTAAAGTTTTGCATATCCGAGCTCTTATAACGTAGCTATCACCGAACTAAAGTGCCCGGATACTAAATGATCTTAGCCTTAAGGGGCCGTTCAAATATTACGTAACGCAATTTTCGAGCATTTTCAACCCCCCCCCCCCCCCCCCCTCCCCCCTACGTAACACATTTGTCTCAAAATTTCTAAGCAAAATCCACAAAGCGTAACAAACTGCTATACCCCCTCCACCTCCTAAAAGCGTTACGTAATATTTGAATGGTCCCTAACATGCATTTCAAACTCAGCATTTCGATTGGGCAGGTCGAACATTTTTACGCCTTTTGTATTTCATGCTACTGCCAAACAAAATATCTCAAAATCTCATTCGAATTTCAAGCTCGTTGAGTGAATTTTCAATGATTTATGTAATAACTTTAAAGAGTTCAAATTTTACCAATCTGACTATATAACGGTGTGCAACGTGTGTAACACGAAAATGTACACCTGAAAGGTGCAATGAAAATTCTAATACAGGTAAAACGAACAAACAATGTTTTTGTTCGTTTTAATTGACACAGTTTTCGTTGCGTCACATCAATTACACCTCGTTGTAATTTCTTTATTTCTCAACCCATTTTAATTCTCCAAAAAGCATTGAACGTGCCCAGACAACCATTTGGTGGGTATTTCAAATTTGCAACACAAATATACGTGCAAATATACGTGTAAAAATATCGTATATAAAGCAGAAAAACCAGCATATACGTAACATTTTGGAGGCCATATAGGTACATTAGCACACATATTCTTGATTTGGATTGTATTGTCGTAATAAAATCATGTAATGTATTTAAATACGATAAAGAATATGCATGGGCCGCACATTGTGGGTGCAGATATACGGAAATGAGTTTAAATAACATTCTATACGATATAATCTGCAAAATAAAGTACAACTTCTGGTTGTCTGGGTGGGTTAAAACTTTGAAAATAATTTAAATAGAATAATTCATCCCAGAAACAAGAAAAAAAAAAATGCCGTCGGTGAGAATCGAACTCACAGAGCTCGCAGAGTTTTTCAAAACTCTAAATCTTAAACAGCAAATGAAACCAAATTTGACATAATATGGTATTTGAGTACAGTACATATTTTGATGATGATTTGAGACCTCTCCCTCATTCCTGAGGTTTAATTAGAAAGCGCTGTGGGGCTATCAAAAAATTTCATACCAAAAATTAAACGATCAATTTTGCACGAGAAAGTATCTAAAAAACAAGGAATGTGTTTTGAGTATTCCTTCCTTCTGTTCACAGAGGAGAAAGAAAAGGGTGGGGAATTTTTTTGTACAATTCGAGAACTGACCAAGCAAAGGGAGTCAAACTCGGCATTTGAGGATATTTGGATACGAGAATTATGTCTATGTTAATTTGAGACCCCCCTCTCCTTCTACAGGGGAGGGGAGATTTATGGAAAGAAGGCTCTCATACGTTTTCTGACAAATCGAGAACTAATCGAGCACACAGTCGATTGCGTTGTATTCTAATGAAAAGTCTCGATTAAAACGAAGGCGCCGAATAATTCAATTCCGTAGAAAATCCATGTTTAATGGAAAAGAAAATAAATCGTGTTATTGTTGTTATTTTCTAATGGTTTGTGGTTTTACGCCAATAGTTTTCAATTCAAGTTGAAATACTAGAGGGATGGAGGGGCTGTGTATCAAGTTTTTAAAAAGGATAGGAGTTGTGTTTTGAAGGGAATTGCGTGTGCACAGAATAGTGGTAATAAGGGAAGTTTAGGGAAGCATTGAAAATAATTTTTGTGAGTTTTAAAAGTGATCGTTGATAGAACAACCAAACTTGATCGTGGCTCCTTAAACCTACAGGATTGAGCCGTTTCAAATAAACGAATTAAAAAAAAAAAAAACCAAACTTGATGCCATCAAGAATTATGCTGTCGCGAATAAGTTTCCTCGACAACAACCAGCACATCGTAGTTTTTGCGTCGCTATAAAAATTAATCATCGCTTGCTTTGGTTGATTTGATGTGGTTCAGAAAAAAATTGAAGAAGTGTCGAAATGTGAAAATCTTGTTTAGAAACTTGCTGGATATGATGATTAAAACCGATTCGGCGAAAGAATTAAAAGTAAAATTTGCAATAGAGGGGAGTTGGATGTGTTTACAGTGAGAAAAAATGAAGGTCAAACCAGGCATATAATCGAAAAAAGTGAAAATTTAGCTTAGGATGGGAATCGGGTCCGCTGGCTTCTCGACATGGTGAATACCTGTGTCGGATCGGTGAGCTTGTAATGCTCAGAAGGAGAAGGAGTTGATGCCCACTAGACCGCTGCAGGCTTTGTATGGGAAATCTGAAATTTATGAGTTATTACAACTCCCATACCATTTTTTGATGGTATTTTCACACACAAAAATCTCCGTAAAGTTTGGAAGCGATACATTGAGTCCTGATTTAGCGCAACGAGTTTTAATTTTGTATGGAGAAATACATGGAGAATCAATTTTTTTTATTAAAAAATAGTTACAGATTTACAGAAACTTCGGAAAAATAAAAAAAAGGCTGAATACTATTCCTCGAATTAATCTCTACAAATGATGTGAAGGTACTATGATGTTTAGTTGTAACACAACAAAGATATTTGGAATTTAGAAAAGATTTATCAAAAACTCAGACGAGTTTGCTTCACTCATGGCATCGCTGGCTGAAAACTTGCATGCAAGTTATTCCTTCCTAGATCGAAGGAACGGTCCCGAATCGGTCCGAAATCGGTCAGAAATCAGTCCAAAGTCAGTCCGTTTAACAGGTGAAGATTTATAATGTTGAATTCTTCATAAACTAAGTTTAGTTACTTTACTTTACACTATGGTGGTATTATTTAGAGAAAAAGCATCATTATTACAGTAAAACAATCATAACTTATATAATTTTCAATCGATTTCGGTAAACAACCTCTTGAATCATTTGCTTTGACTAATTCACAGAATCCACAGGAAATGTTTTTTTTTAAATGTTATAATCAGGTCCGAAACTATAAATTATAAGTTGATTTATTCTTTAAAAATATGCGTTATTTATCGTGTTTTCAAACATTAATTCACAAAAACTGTATGTATTGTGTTAAATTTACACAAAAATGAAGTTCAGATGATCAATTGTAAATTTAACACTAAACATATCGACATTTTTTGTGTACCGGTTCATACCGCTAGCGGTCAAATGACAGCAAACACCTCTTCCGCTTAAACTCTCTTGTTTCTCGATCGATTTCTACAAAGTTTATAATTTTGGAAAGCTCTTGAATTGACTCAAATACAGTTTTCAGACAAAATTTAACTTCAATTATTTTTCGCAAAGTTATTCAAAGTCGAAGAAAAAAACAATCGAAAAAACAGGCTTCGGGAAAAGGCTATAAATCAGTTATTAAGTACTCGAAAAAAAAATTACTTAGTGCCTGAGAACGCTGAAGTTAGAAGCTATATGTTACACATATGGAAATATTTTTTGAAAATTTCTTAAGATCATGGCCACTAAAAATGTAAAAAACTGGTTAACCGTAATTTTTAATAAATCAACCGCCAAAGTTGTTCCCGTTACATTAGAAAATTTGTGTAAAGTGAAATGGAAATTTGACGTAATTTGTGACATTTTGGCATCTTTAGATTTCTAAAACACGAAAAAAAGAATTTTTAACGACTTTTCAAAGGTAGCTGTTTCTTTTTTAACTTTTTATCAATCTGCCTTTTTTGAGACTATTCTAGCACCTAGAATTGGCTTTGCACTGGATCGCATCGTTCTCAGGCACTGAGTGAAATTCTTTTCGAGTCCTTAATAACTGATTTAGAGCCTTTTCCGAATCCTGTTTTACGAATTTTTTTCTTCGACTTTAAATAACTTTGAGAAAAATAATTGTAGCTGAAATTCGTATTTAAGTCACATTACGAGCTTTCCAAAACTATAAACTTTGTAAGAATCGGTCGAGAAACAAGAGAGTTTTAGGGGAAAGTTTTTACCGTCATTTGACCGCCCGCGGAATGAATAGGTATACCACATGCGTAATTTTATCTTATGTTTCAAATTGGTTGTGAATTTCGGGAACGGTTCATCTGCGTTACCCGATTTAAAACGCCTTTGTGTATGCCACGCAGTAGCTTGTATTCAAGTATTTAGCTAGGAAACTTTAACTTTTTTCTGGTAGCATCTAGCTGAAAGTAACCTTAGTAAAAATTGAAGTTTAAGAATACAGTAACCCAATGAAGAAGTTATTTTTTGCATAAAACCCTAAATCGCTTCCCTAGCGATTTTAATCTAGAAAAAAAACTTTCTCCATACTAATTTCCATACGAATTTAAAAACCGTTGCGCTAATTCAGGGATGAACCAAACCATCTTATATTTAACACAGATGATTGGAGAGCAAAAAGGAATCGGAAAAACACATGGGAGCAAAAAGTCAGTTTTTGCAGCGGTCTAATGCCCACTTTGGTGAGATTGTTCCTGTTATTGCTTTATTCTATTTCATATTGTGGTTCAACGATTATTTGAACGTTCAATCAAGTGCCAACGGGCCAGGCTTCATAACAGTTCGCACGAAGCCATGGTGCCGGGTATAGAGTTAGAAGTTGTCCTAATAATACAAATGAATCCATACTTTGGTCAAACTGCGGTGAATCCGTGCACCCATGGCGGATTATCAACATACATACATACATACATACATAAACCGAGAACTAATCGACCAAATGGAACCAAATTTGGAAAGGTAAGGTAAAACATGGATCACGTTAAATCTGGACGCATTAAAAAGGGTCTATCTCGGAGCTATGAAAATGAAATAAAAATATTTTGTACTTAAAATGTAGGGTTTTTATTGCACTTTAAAGGAAAAATAATGAAAAAATTATTCCAATGTTTTTTTGATGAAATTTCGGACTATTCGTTGAGTACCACTCATCATAGTTTGGACACCCTATTCACTGACCTCAGCGGCCATTTTGTCCCACAATCTCTTCATCTCTGTTGCATCTCGAGCCGTCCTACCATTCTTCTTCATCTTCTACTTGACAATCGCCCAATATTTTTCGATAGAGCGGAATTGAGGACAGTTGGGTGGGTTGATGTCCTTTTTGACAAAATCCACCCGTTGACCCGATAGCACTGTAGTACCTCTTTGCTGTATTTAGTGGCAGCTTGTCAAATCTGGCGAAAACTTTACTGGTCCTTTGTGAGATCAAATGTACAAAAAAAAAACGTTTTTCAGGCACTCCTCCTTGTACATTTCGGAGTCCATGGTCTTGGTATTCACAAAAACCGGGGGTTTTTCGTCCGCAGCTGCAAATACCTTGCCAGATACAACACTTTCTTGCAAAATTATCGGCAAAAACGAATTTGAACTTGGGGGGGGGGGGGGGGGGGGGCGGGGGAAATCACCCCGACCAAGTGGCTTTGTAAAATTTTTGGCCAGGAAGCTGCCCAAAAATCCATCTTCATGTACGTTAAGTCATCCATGAGGATGCATCCGTCATACTTCGTTGGAATCTTGTTGTATAACTTGCGAGCACGTCCTTTGGCTTTTACGTTCTTCTTCAATGCCCGGTTTGGTTGCTTACTGGCCCGATAAGATCGTATTCCTTAGCGCAGATGAATCCTTCAGGCGGTGTACCGGTCGGCATCGAATTTCTTGGCGATGTCATAGTCCGACTGCCCTGGGTTTACCTTGATCGTTCTCAACACCTTCAAATGTAGTTTTCGATCCTTAGGTCCTCTATAACGCTTGGTATGAACCTGTCGATCGATAGTATGATCGATAGTATGCATCACACGGTCGATTGACAAATCTATACAGATTTCGCGATTTTTGAACCCGACCACGTCTGTTTTTGATGTGGGTGTCCAAAATTAATTTTTGTCTCGCGGCTTCCATCACGTGTAACTTTTTTGGAACAAAACGAACCTTAATAAATTTTTAGCACTGATAGTGGAAACATTTCCGAACAGTACAGTCAAAACATAACATATCTGACAATTAATAGCGCTAAGGTATAATAAACTGTGCGTCCAGATTTATGATGATCCTTGCTTTATTTGGGTACGAGACATAATCCTTTGCTTATTTGAGACCCCTTCTATCTATTCAAAGGATAGAAAGAAAGGGAAGAAAAGGCTCTCATTTAATTTCTCCCATACTCATACAAGGCATTTATCCCGGGGAACTGAGATAAATAGAGAAGATACGTCAATGATCACACAAATTGTGAAGCCAATGATTGAAATTGTGATGAAATGTGGCCAATTGTACGGGAAAATGAGTAAATTTGAGTTAAAATGAGAGAAACCAGTGCTAAGTGAGAGAAAAAATGTGTGAATTGTTGCAAATTGTTGGAAATTTTGAAGCAGTTGTGGATTTGGATCATTACCATTCCAAATGCAGAGAATTCCCTATGTTTTTGCAAACCCCCGATTTATCTCTTCTTTCAGCGTGAAGACGGGAGAAAGAGGGAATGTTTGTAACATATTTTTCGCATTACTTGACAACTAATGAAGCAATCAAAGTCTAACCCAGAAAACATTTTTGTATGTAAATTTCTTAAAAACTTTGTTATATGTTTCATATACACTGACAGCCATAAGTTTGTGGTCACTTATTCAAAAGCATGAAAATTTTTATCGAATAGAGAGACATTTTTTTAAAGAATATGTCAGAATATGATAGTCAGGCATTAGTGCCCCACTAGAAGAAAGCTTGATAAGTATTGAAATTTTAGTCTCTAGGGCATGTTGACGAAAAGATCCCATGAATTGTAACGCCTTTGCTCTAAACTAGCTAACTATGCAAGAGAAACTGAGAAACAGAATTCCCATGTATAGTGGGCCAAGTTGAGAGCGTGCTTTTACACACACTTCAATCGAGCCTGGCTTCGTGAAGTGCGAATTTAAGCTTAATTCAGCGTTTTGTCAATAACATACAAATAAGGTTTGCTCACGATCTATTGAATGAAATCAAACGAATTGCAATCTGTTATAAGATCGGTGAAATTTTCATGCTTTTGATGGGATGATCCCAAAATTTTGTCCTACGGTGTATATTATAGAATGATCGTATAAAACTCACAAGAACAACATTTACCTACCAAAGGGGAGGTAAATATACCAGTTTTAATTCCTGACAAAGCAATAAGTAGTCGGAAGTCGGAAGTCCGTACTTCCGAAGTAAAATTTAGTGCTGGTGCGATAATATTATTAACACTGGTATGTGATGTCAATTGAATTTATTGTTAATCGATGCGAAAAGACATACCCCTGTTAAACAGCTAATAACTTTTTAGCCTAATAAGATACGAAGTTACAATCTTCGACAAAGTTGTTCAGCGGAAAATTTCCCTTAGGAAATTTATAAATTGGCACAAAAACCATCAGCTGGCTTGGTTCCACAGAAGGTACAAAAATGATGATGATTTTTCAGTACAAAATATTCAATTTTCCCATACAAACCTAAAAGTTCAAATTTACTCATGTAAACGTTACTTAAAAATTCTGCAAAAAATCATGGATGAGTTTTGGACCAATACAAAGCTTTTAAGACCCCAGGGTTTGAGAAATTCAAAAATGACCCCAAATCGACTCAGTCTACTGGTATATTCTAAGAAGTATACTCACCAATGATCGTTATCATCCACGCCACCACATAGGACAGCGATCCGATCCATACGATGCACATGATGAAGGTCAACGGGAACCAGTTCTTAAATCTCGGCTTCTCACAGTTGGGGATGGTGAACACAAACAGCAAATAGATCGGCCACGTAAGAAACCAGGAAAACTGCCGAAACTTGCTCTGACCCGAGGGATATTTGAACAGCTGAAATTCTTCATCCACATGCTCTTCCGGTTCCGTCGCCTGAGGAGTCGTTTGCTCCTCGATCGACTCGACACCGTTTTTATGAACCGTTCCTTTTTCTGAATCGGAGAAATCTTTCCCCGATAACTCGGCACCATTCAACGATTGTTGTTTCACCGATTCGACGCTGTTCTCCGAGGAAAGTGGTGGAGTGGTGGGACTTGGCGGTGGAGGAGGTTGATCACTTTCATCCAATTCATTCAAACTGTGACGTCGTTTGCTGATCGGCTGCTGTTGTTGTTCGGCCAATACGGTATTTGCCGCCGCTGCCAATGCCACTCCCCCGTGAGATGCTCCTGTTCCTGTGCCCGAGCCACTGATGGGCTTAATTTGCATCTCCAAATCCACCGACGTCAGCTCGTTATTGCTCGAACCAGCATCGATGTGAGTGACGTTCTTGAGATTTCCGTTCTGCTGAAAGTGGCTTATGCGTAGCGGGAGATGCGCATCGACGGCCTCTGAGCGAAATATTAGAAGGTAGAGAAACACAAAAGAATATTAGACTAATTTTCGAAGAAAATAAACTTAGTTACTAAAAACGAAAATAATAAAGGCGAGGCTTTCAATTTTTTTAAACTTTAGAGGAGAATGGGGATACTTGATCCCCTTTTCTTATTTTCATCATATTTTTTATAGAAAATTTAGCAACTCGCCGTCTTTGTCATTTTCTGACAGCGCGAATTGCAGGTTTTTATGCTCCAAAAATTAGGAAGATACATGAATTTGTCAATGAACTAGAAGCTTTTGCGTGAGACTAAAAAAATGGTTTTATTTTTTAAGTTACATGAGCCTTGATCCTTTACTAAGGGAAACTTGATCCTTATTTCATGGTGCCCTGACCCTGGGCAAAATCTAGAAAAATCCAATGTTAAAAGGTTTGTTGACTATTTTTTGCCATATAAGTTCTCATCTCACAGTTTGTAAGTATCAAACTGTGAGATGAGAAGAGAATTCTAAAAGTTTGTCTACTAATCTAGATGCATTGCATACTTTAAGGCGCAATTTTCTAGTTTTTAGAAAATAAAATAAAATTTTTAAAATTTGTTGAGATAACAGCATTGTTGTTTTGGAACATTTGATATTTGTAAGACATACCGGTTTCGAGATATAGCGAAGGAATCAAGTATCCCCAGGGATCAAGTATACTCACTCTCCCCTTCCTATTGATTACTACATCTGACTTTTCGAAAACGCTCTTAATATGAGCAAAATTTGAGCACATTTTAGGAGTGTTATTTCAAAGAATATTTATAAAATTTTATCATAAAATGTACTCTAAATAGTTCCAGTTAAATTCAAGAAGCATAACATGCACATGCACATTAAAGAAAATAAATTTTAAAACGTATTGAAAGGAAACTTTTCTGCTAAACAACTTTGTTCGGGACCATAACTAAGCATCTTTTAAAAAGTTACAAGCTGGTAAAGTCACGCTTTGACGCTATCGATGAATATTTAAGTTTATGACCCGATAACTATCGCCCGATTAAAAATTGTTCTAAATTTTTCCTGTTTTATCTACATTACTATTCTGTAATTTCTGTCTTTTCTGTCTTTTCTGTCTTTTCTGTCTTTTCTGTCTTTTCTGTCTTTTCTGTCTTTTCTGTCTTTTCTGTCTTTTCTGTCTTTTCTGTCTTTTCTGTCTTTTCTGTCTTTTCTGCCTTTCTGTCTTTTCTGTCTTTTCTGTCTTTTCTGTCTTTTCTGTCTTTTCTGTCTTTTCTGTCTTTTCTGTCTTTTCTGTCTTTTCTGCCTTTTCTGTCTTTTCTGTCTTTTCTGTCTTTTCTGTCTTTTCTGTCTTTTCTGTCTTTTCTGTCTTTTCTGTCTTTTCTGTCTTTTCTGTCTTTTCTGTCTTTTCTGTCTTTTCTGTCTTTTCTGTCTTTTCTGTCTTTTCTGTCTTTTCTGTCTTTTCTGTCTTTTCTGTCTTTTCTGTCTTTTCTGTCTTTTCTGTCTTTTCTGTCTTTTCTGTCTTTTCTGTCTTTTCTGTCTTTTCTGTCTTTTCTGTCTTTTCTGTCTTTTCTGTCTTTTCTGTCTTTTCTGTCTTTTCTGTCTTTTCTGTCTTTTCTGTCTTTTCTGTCTTTTCTGTCTTTTCTGTCTTTTCTGTCTTTTCTGTCTTTTCTGTCTTTTCTGTCTTTTCTGTCTTTTCTGTCTTTTCTGTCTTTTCTGTCTTTTCTGTCTTTTCTGTCTTTTCTGTCTTTTCTGTCTTTTCTGTCTTTTCTGTCTTTTCTGTCTTTTCTGTCTTTTCTGTCTTTTCTGTCTTTTCTGTCTTTTCTGTCTTTTCTGTCTTTTCTGTCTTTTCTGTCTTTTCTGTCTTTTCTGTCTTTTCTGTCTTTTCTGTCTTTTCTGTCTTTTCTGTCTTTTCTGTCTTTTCTGTCTTTTCTGTCTTTTCTGTCTTTTCTGTCTTTTCTGTCTTTTCTGTCTTTTCTGTCTTTTCTGTCTTTTCTGTCTTTTCTGTCTTTTCTGTCTTTTCTGTCTTTTCTGTCTTTTCTGTCTTTTCTGTCTTTTCTGTCTTTTCTGTCTTTTCTGTCTTTTCTGTCTTTTCTGTCTTTTCTGTCTTTTCTGTCTTTTCTGTCTTTTCTGTCTTTTCTGTCTTTTCTGTCTTTTCTGTCTTTTCTGTCTTTTCTGTCTTTTCTGTCTTTTCTGTCTTTTCTGTCTTTTCTGTCTTTTCTGTCTTTTCTGTCTTTTCTGTCTTTTCTGTCTTTTCTGTCTTTTCTGTCTTTTCTGTCTTTTCTGTCTTTTCTGTCTTTTCTGTCTTTTCTGTCTTTTCTGTCTTTTCTGTCTTTTCTGTCTTTTCTGTCTTTTCTGTCTTTTCTGTCTTTTCTGTCTTTTCTGTCTTTTCTGTCTTTTCTGTCTTTTCTGTCTTTTCTGTCTTTTCTGTCTTTTCTGTCTTTTCTGTCTTTTCTGTCTTTTCTGTCTTTTCTGTCTTTTCTGTCTTTTCTGTCTTTTCTGTCTTTTCTGTCTTTTCTGTCTTTTCTGTCTTTTCTGTCTTTTCTGTCTTTTCTGTCTTTTCTGTCTTTTCTGTCTTTTCTGTCTTTTCTGTCTTTTCTGTCTTTTCTGTCTTTTCTGTCTTTTCTGTCTTTTCTGTCTTTTCTGTCTTTTCTGTCTTTTCTGTCTTTTCTGTCTTTTCTGTCTTTTCTGTCTTTTCTGTCTTTTCTGTCTTTTCTGTCTTTTCTGTCTTTTCTGTCTTTTCTGTCTTTTCTGTCTTTTCTGTCTTTTCTGTCTTTTCTGTCTTTTCTGTCTTTTCTGTCTTTTCTGTCTTTTCTGTCTTTTCTGTCTTTTCTGTCTTTTCTGTCTTTTCTGTCTTTTCTGTCTTTTCTGTCTTTTCTGTCTTTTCTGTCTTTTCTGTCTTTTCTGTCTTTTCTGTCTTTTCTGTCTTTTCTGTCTTTTCTGTCTTTTCTGTCTTTTCTGTCTTTTCTGTCTTTTCTGTCTTTTCTGTCTTTTCTGTCTTTTCTGTCTTTTCTGTCTTTTCTGTCTTTTCTGTCTTTTCTGTCTTTTCTGTCTTTTCTGTCTTTTCTGTCTTTTCTGTCTTTTCTGTCTTTTCTGTCTTTTCTGTCTTTTCTGTCTTTTCTGTCTTTTCTGTCTTTTCTGTCTTTTCTGTCTTTTCTGTCTTTTCTGTCTTTTCTGTCTTTTCTGTCTTTTCTGTCTTTTCTGTCTTTTCTGTCTTTTCTGTCTTTTCTGTCTTTTCTGTCTTTTCTGTCTTTTCTGTCTTTTCTGTCTTTTCTGTCTTTTCTGTCTTTTCTGTCTTTTCTGTCTTTTCTGTCTTTTCTGTCTTTTCTGTCTTTTCTGTCTTTTCTGTCTTTTCTGTCTTTTCTGTCTTTTCTGTCTTTTCTGTCTTTTCTGTCTTTTCTGTCTTTTCTGTCTTTTCTGTCTTTTCTGTCTTTTCTGTCTTTTCTGTCTTTTCTGTTTTTCTGTCTTTTCTGTCTTTTCTGTCTTTTCTGTCTTTTCTGTCTTTTCTGTCTTTTCTGTCTTTTCTGTCTTTTCTGTCTTTTCTGTCTTTTCTGTCTTTTCTGTCTTTTCTGTCTTTTCTGTCTTTTCTGTCTTTTCTGTCTTTTCTGTCTTTTCTGTCTTTTCTGTCTTTTCTGTCTTTTCTGTCTTTTCTGTCTTTTCTGTCTTTTCTGTCTTTTCTGTCTTTTCTGTCTTTTCTGTCTTTTCTGTCTTTTCTGTCTTTTCTGTCTTTTCTGTCTTTTCTGTCTTTTCTGTCTTTTCTGTCTTTTCTGTCTTTTCTGTCTTTTCTGTCTTTTCTGTCTTTTCTGTCTTTTCTGTCTTTTCTGTCTTTTCTGTCTTTTCTGTCTTTTCTGTCTTTTCTGTCTTTTCTGTCTTTTCTGTCTTTTCTGTCTTTTCTGTCTTTTCTGTCTTTTCTGTCTTTTCTGTCTTTTCTGTCTTTTCTGTCTTTTCTGTCTTTTCTGTCTTTTCTGTCTTTTCTGTCTTTTCTGTCTTTTCTGTCTTTTCTGTCTTTTCTGTCTTTTCTGTCTTTTCTGTCTTTTCTGTCTTTTCTGTCTTTTCTGTCTTTTCTGTCTTTTCTGTCTTTTCTGTCTTTTCTGTCTTTTCTGTCTTTTCTGTCTTTTCTGTCTTTTCTGTCTTTTCTGTCTTTTCTGTCTTTTCTGTCTTTTCTGTCTTTTCTGTCTTTTCTGTCTTTTCTGTCTTTTCTGTCTTTTCTGTCTTTTCTGTCTTTTCTGTCTTTTCTGTCTTTTCTGTCTTTTCTGTCTTTTCTGTCTTTTCTGTCTTTTCTGTCTTTTCTGTCTTTTCTGTCTTTTCTGTCTTTTCTGTCTTTTCTGTCTTTTCTGTCTTTTCTGTCTTTTCTGTCTTTTCTGTCTTTTCTGTCTTTTCTGTCTTTTCTGTCTTTTCTGTCTTTTCTGTCTTTTCTGTCTTTTCTGTCTTTTCTGTCTTTTCTGTCTTTTCTGTCTTTTCTGTCTTTTCTGTCTTTTCTGTCTTTTCTGTCTTTTCTGTCTTTTCTGTCTTTTCTGTCTTTTCTGTCTTTTCTGTCTTTTCTGTCTTTTCTGTCTTTTCTGTCTTTTCTGTCTTTTCTGTCTTTTCTGTCTTTTCTGTCTTTTCTGTCTTTTCTGTCTTTTCTGTCTTTTCTGTCTTTTCTGTCTTTTCTGTCTTTTCTGTCTTTTCTGTCTTTTCTGTCTTTTCTGTCTTTTCTGTCTTTTCTGTCTTTTCTGTCTTTTCTGTCTTTTCTGTCTTTTCTGTCTTTTCTGTCTTTTCTGTCTTTTCTGTCTTTTCTGTCTTTTCTGTCTTTTCTGTCTTTTCTGTCTTTTCTGTCTTTTCTGTCTTTTCTGTCTTTTCTGTCTTTTCTGTCTTTTCTGTCTTTTCTGTCTTTTCTGTCTTTTCTGTCTTTTCTGTCTTTTCTGTCTTTTCTGTCTTTTCTGTCTTTTCTGTCTTTTCTGTCTTTTCTGTCTTTTCTGTCTTTTCTGTCTTTTCTGTCTTTCTGTCTTTTCTGTCTTTTCTGTCTTTTCTGCCTTTTCTGTCTTTTCTGTCTTTTCTGTCTTTTCTGTATTTTCTGTCTTTTCTGTCTGTTCTGTCTTTTCTGTCTTTTCTGTCTTTTCTGTCTTTTCTGTCTTTCCGGCTTTCTGTCTTTTATGTCTTTTCTGTCTTTTCTGTCTTTTCTGTCTTTTCTGTCTTTTCTGTCTTTTCTGTCTTTTCTGTCTTTTCTGTCTTTTCTGTCTTTTCTGTCTTTTCTGTCTTTTCTGTCTTTTCTGTCTTTTCTGTCTTTTCTGTCTTTTCTGTCTTTTCTGTCTTTTCTGTCTTTTCTGTCTTTTCTGTCTTTTCTGTCTTTTCTGTCTTTTCTGTCTTTTCTGTCTTTTCTGTCTTTTCTGTCTTTCTGTCTTTTCTGTCTTTTCTGTCTTTTCTGTCTTTTCTGTCTTTTCTGTCTTTTCTGTCTTTTCTGTCTTTTCTGTCTTTTCTGTCTTTTCTGTCTTTTCTGTCTTTTCTGTCTTTTCTGTCTTTTCTGTCTTTTCTGTCTTTTCTGTCTTTTCTGTCTTTTCTGTCTTTTCTGTCTTTTCTGTCTTTCTGTCTTTTCTGTCTTTTCTGTCTTTTCTGTCTTTTCTGTCTTTTCTGTCTTTTCTGTCTTTTCTGTCTTTTCTGTCTTTCTGTCTTTTCTGTCTTTTCTGTCTTTTCTGTCTTTTCTGTCTTTTCTGTCTTTTCTGTCTTTTCTGTCTTTTCTGTCTTTTCTGTCTTTTCTGTCTTTTCTGTCTTTTCTGTCTTTTCTGTCTTTTCTGTCTTTTCTGTCTTTTCTGTCTTTTCTGTCTTTCTGTCTTTTCTGTCTTTTCTGTCTTTTCTGTCTTTTCTGTCTTTTCTGTCTTTTCTGTCTTTTCTGTCTTTTCTGTCTTTTCTGTCTTTTCTGTCTTTTCTGTCTTTTCTGTCTTTTCTGTCTTTTCTGTCTTTTCTGTCTTTTCTGTCTTTTCTGTCTTTTCTGTCTTTTCTGTCTTTTTTTATGCCATACAAACATAAAAGTTCAAATTTACTCATGTAAACGTTACTTTATAAATCTGAAAAATAATCATGTATAATTTTTAACCAAAACGAAGCTGTTTAGATACGAGGGTTTGAGAAATTCAAAAATTGATCCCAAATCGACTCAGTCTAATGTACTTAGCATGGTTGCATAGAACAAAAATAGTTTTGGAAATTTGGCAGTTTTATAAGAATGACAATCAAAATTATAAATTTCTCCGACGTTAGCCATTTGATTCTTTTAAAAAATGCTTTTAATTTAAGATTTATTCTACGGGTTTGTCGGAAACTGGATTTTGGAATGTGGACCATAATGCGCATTCAATAAATATTTTCATCGTCGATCGTCTTTGTTGAAAGCAAGATATATATAACATTTTATTTAACTTATGTTAAAGATTTTATAAGCTATCTAACAGTCTTAACATTTTTGTATTGACAAGTCAATTTGTTTAAATATTTGTTCAAATTGCACAAAAAAAAGGTCACACAAGACAAAAGGTTCATCGAATTTAGATTTTTAATCGTTTACGTAATGTCGAAAAGCCGAATATTGTTGATTACATTAAAACGCATCTGTGCATATTTTTGTCATAATTTTGTTGATTTTAAATTTTTAGAAAATGCGATTACCATTTTTCCGGGGCATCGTACCAAAACGTTTAAAAAGAGCGGAATAGCCTACTTTGTATTTGAAAGTACTAGGTTTTGAACCTTTACCATAACCTAGTTAGTTACATAAAATGCAATTACCTGGTTCTCTGCTGGAAGCGGATTTAATACTACTGGAGGTGTCGTGTGATCTTCGGTTGCGAGCGTGCTTCAATCCACCTGACATAATTTGTCCCCGGTTAGCAAATCCAATATAAGACAAATGGCAGCAGTAGTTACAGAGTGCAGGGGGGGGGGGGGGGGGGGGGGGGGGAGAATATAAGCCAAAGGTGCGAAGGTGAAAATGATGAAAACATTGATTAACATTGACACTGTTTAATATGGAGGCAAGGCTCCAGTTTCCTGGTCTCTCAGCAGGACATTTCCTGCCTTAAAATTGACTTACCCCTGGCACATTTCTGGAACGATTTGTCGTAGTACATCACTGCGATGTACACAATGTAAAGCAGAACCAAGATTAGGGCTTCATACCATTCGACTCGCTCGTCGTGGATGATGCAAATCAGGATGGCCACCGTGATTCCATACGCCAGACAATCCCTCGTCAGTGGCCACCAATCGAGTGGAACTACCTAAAACAATTGGCATTAAACAGGGAAAGGAGAGAAGAAGCAAATCCGGAACAAAATTCATTACTGATAACATCGAATAAACGGAACACAATCAGCTTACCATTCCAGCACCGATTCCACAGCAGGCGGCAACTGCCAGGATGTTGAAAACGGCCGACCCCACGATTGTGCCAACGCCGATGTCCCCCTCCGTGATGAAGGTTCCGATGACGTTGACGAAAAGTTCCGGCGCTGAGGTGGCCGCTGCCATAAATGTCGCCCCGGCCACGTCATTTGACATGTTTAACGCTAGAATGCAAAAAAAAAATAATTTAGACATCCCTTCTCTCTTCTCTCTTCTTTTTTCTCTCTTCTCTCTTCTCTCTTCTCTCTTCTCTCTTCA